>NC_063350.1:48992498-49023178 GCF_021869965.1 Rhincodon typus | reverse complement strand
AGCAGGAAGGCTGACGCTTCCTGCTCCTCTGATGCTGCTTGGCCTGCTGTGTTCATCCAGCTCTACACCTTGTTATCTCTGTATCTCAGGACTGTTTGTTTACTCTCTTAATGCTCACTCCTTTGGTGCTTATCAGTGTGCTCGCATTATCCATGCTTTACCTTGTCTTGCTGTGCTAATTTACACAACTTGCCTTGTTGGTCAGCACTCCTCAGTTAAGGGGATGAACACAGTGTGCCCCATCAATCTCACATCTGCACCATGTGCCAGCAGCTTAGACAACAAACATATGCAGCAAGCAGGCAGTTATGTCTCAAAATCTTAGGGGATTAGTCCTCACTGAAGTCAATGGAGACACCTATCAGTGGGGAATCCCAGCACAGTGAGTCAAGGGTTTCCTCCCATTCCAGTTAAGTGGAATGGCCACAGTCAGGAATCTGGCTGGATGGTCTCTGTCACAGGGTCTGTACCTCTGCAATCCAGACAGTGGATTGCGACCTTGTCCCTTTTGCTAGTCGGGAAAGGTGGAGGATGTGGGGAGGTGGTTTCACAGAGTCAGAGACAGGCACTGGTCAGGGGACTAGGCATATCTTGTCTGGGACTGTCCAGTTGGGTCAATTGACAGGGAGGACCGCAATCAGCTTGCCAGGTCCATCCACAGAAAGTATGAGAAAGGGTGAAAGTGGGGGTTGGATGAATGGAGAAGGTACTTGTGCACGTTGCTTCACACCCTGGAAATGACACTGACACAGGGAGTGTACTAGGCCCAGGCTGGTAGGATCTGCTGCTCTGCTCTCCTCTGCTGGTCATCCCAGAAGACAACTCTTCTCATCCACACAGACATCCAGGTTCCTCTCGGAGGATTGCGGTGCTATCTTCTCCTTCTCCACTGTGTTCTCACACAGTACCTGACTGAACGGGGCAACTTAAGAAATTCAGTGCTCGTCCTGATGCACATTGGCTTTTTAAAGATGTACAGAAGCAAGGGTGCTAGTTTTCGGTGTTTATCCATTGAGTGGTGAGTTGTTTGGAGTGTGTAGTAAGATGAGACGGAAATCAGACTTAACAGATATGGAGTAGTTAATTAATGCAGTAAATTTATTAAGATACAGCTCAATAATTAACTAGGCCTCCTGGTGAGAAATCCTCTAAAACATCTCAGCACAACTCAGACTTAGACAAGTAAATGTATGTTTAGTCCTGAATTTGGTGGCACGATGCACCACCATTACAATGAGGATGAACACCTGAGTTTGCCAGGTCCACAGAGATTTTCTCAATCTCCTGCAGAAAATTATTGTACCTCAGGACAAGCTGCATAAACATTCATTTTCAATGTTTTATTCAAGGTTTTATTGATGATCAACTGATTTTGTAGTTTGAGATTGAGAGAACCTGACAGAATGACCAGGTCAGATATTCCGCTCAACAACATATTGTGAGATGAACAAAAGACTAAACAGACTTTTCAATTTGATTTTAAAGCAAGAGTTCTTGTTGACATTTTATCATTGCTTTGCATATTTTAAGCTTCACTTGGTTGGATTTGTAGAGGACTTGGAAAGATTTACTATTACTTGGAAAGAAGTGTGGTAGACAATTAGTGGAGTCTGGATAATCCAACAAAATTTGCTTCATATTTGAAGCATTGAATTTGGGCTGATTTGAGTGGTCTGGTTGAAGTTGCAGAATCACAGATGTTTACAGGGCTGAAGGGGTCCATTTGCTCAGGGCACTGCGATGGCTCTGTGTTTAGCACTGTTGCCTCAATGTGCAAGGTCCCAGGTTCAGTTCTGTCCTTGGGTGACTGTCTGTGTTGAGTTTGTACAGTCTCCCTGTGTTTGTGTGTGTTTCTCCTCCCACAGGCCAAAGATGTGCAAGTTAGGTGGATTAGCAATTGGAAATGCAGGGTTATAGGGTAAGGCCTCTCTGCTCCTATGATGCTGCTTGGCCTGCTGTGTTCATCCAGCCCTGCACCTTATAGGGTAAGGGTTTGGGTCTGGGTGGGATGCTCTTCAGAGGGTTGGTGTGGACTCAATGGGCTGAATGGCCTACTTCTACACTGTAGGATTCTATAATTCTGCACTGGCTCTTTGTCACATGGAGCTTGCTGTATCTGGACTGTGAGAACCCACATTATTTGTTTCAATAGTATACTTAGTAACGGCAGGATAATGTGGAGAAATAACACAATGGTATTCATATAGGTCCGAAATCATGGAGATGTATTACTTTTCATTTACCCCACTGCTTCTTTTATGGAAACCTATTGTAGGATTTGCTAAGAATTATCCAATGGTAAAGTATAAAAATAAGCTGCTAACATTACAAATTTCTCCCACTCAGATTTCTTTTCCTTTTCTACAAGCATAGAAGGGATATTGAGAGGCCCACAGTATGAGGACAATCATTTCTTCCTTTAGAATTTCTCTGCTTAGAAATACAAAAAGTTACTTTAAAAAAAACACAATTTTCATGTTTCAGAAACTTCTCCAAATGTCTGCAATGACTACGGTTACAAAACGAATCCAAATTTTCACCCAGCAATACCCCAAATAGCAGTAATGAAATCAACAGCCTGTTAATCCTTTATTTTTGGTATATTTCAAATTTGCAATACCTGTTATATTTTACCATTTATGATCTGTTGCTTCTTACATCATTGAATCATAGAATCCTTTAATGCAGAAGCAGGCCGTTTGGCCCATCGAATCCACATGGACCTTTTGAAGAGCATCCCACCCAGACCCGCCCCATCCTTGTATTTTATTTTACTCATTTGTTTGTGGGATGCGGGCATCGCTGGCTGGTCAACATTTTTTGGCCCATCCCTAGTGGCCCTTGAGTTGGTGAGCTGCCTTTTTGAATTGTTGTAGTCCACCTGCTGTGGGTTTACCTACAATGCCATTAGGAAGGGAATTCCAGCATTTTGACCCAGAGACAGTGAACGAACGATAATATATTTCCAAGTGACGATGGTGAGTGGCTTGAAGGGGCACTTGAAGTTGGTGGTGTTCCCATGTATCTGCTGTCCTTATCCTTCAAGATGGAAATGGTTGTGGGTTTGGATGGAGCTGTCTGATGATCTTTGGTGAATTTCTGCAGTGCATCTTGTAAATAGTATGCACTGCTGCTACTGAGCATCAGTGGTGGAGGGAGTGGATGCTTGTGGATGTAATGCCAATCAAGTGGGCTGCTTTGTTCTGGATGGTGTCAAGCTTCTTGAGTGCTGTTGGGGCTGCACTCTTCCAGGCAAGTAGGGAGTATTCCATCATACTCCTGACTTGTGCCTTGTAGATGGTGGTCAGGCATTGAGGAATCAGGAGTTTATGATGTTATGGTTTTTCTTTGAAGAATACCATGAATTCACATCATCATTTCAACAAGCAGTTAACTCAAATTAAAATTCCAATCCCATCCCCTCCAATAACGGAGTGCATTTTTTGATTAGGAGTTCAAGATCCAGCGTGGGACATCGATATGGAAACAATTAACCCACAGGTGAGAATGTTTGCAGCTGAGCTAACCTGCAGCAATGATCAAAAGCAGACTTTCTGACAATTTGTTGTAAAGTTTTACAAAAGTCCTTGCCATGTGTTTTTAAAACACATTCAATGTTTTTGTAAAGAGAATAGATTCCATCTTTTTTCTAATTATAAAGCAGTACTTTGGTAGAGCAACAATTTACCAATGTCTTATATTAGAGTGACAAATTTTCTGTCTCAGGAAGGTGAGCAAGAAATTGCAAAGGCTCTGACAAGCAAGCAGATCTTGAAGGGACAGATGAAGAATAATCTGTTAAGGGAGTCAGAGAATAGACTTTTTTTCCTCATTTGACCTAAGGTACACATATTTTATGATGCAACCTAGGCAACTCTCAGCACCTTCATGATAACTACCAGCTGTCAGGCATCATGTGAAATTCATTGAGTGGGCCACCACTCTAACAGGAACATGCCTACCAATATCACCTAATGGAGTCCATGTCTGGGCACTTGATTTTCATGACTCCTGATAGTTAAGTGTATTCGCCAGTGCTCCAGGGACGTCTATAAGTTGACAAAAGGAGAAAATCTCTGCACCAGCTCCATCTCGAAGCCTGGAGCCCAGGATGTTAATCAGTGTCCTGCAGGAGATACTTTTTAACTGCCTCTGAAGTGGAATGGAATTGAACTCCGGTGAAGGCATAGACACAGTACCAATGCACCACAAGCCCTATAGCTAATGGGGAAAGAACCATCATTCGACCAATCCTGGATGATCTCAAACTAACATTCTTTCAGTTATCAACTGAATACACTGACCAATTGCGCCACAAAGAATGGTGCTTCAAACCTTTGTGAAAATGATTGAATTCCTGTGATATTAATTGATTTCCAATGCCAATGAGCAAACACCTATGATAATGACTGATCCCCTGTGAGTATCAAATTCCCGTGATCCTGACTGATTTCAGTTGAAAATGATTGAGTTGTTGTGGTAATAATCACTCTTTTGAAATTGACAGATCCCTGTGACATTGACCCGTCCTCTGATAACGAGGCAGCCCTTGTGACAATGAATGAATTATTGTGATAATGATCATGTTCCTTTGATAATAATTGAACCCCTGTGCTAGTGAATGATCCCACTGATAAAGATCAAATTTGTGTGCTAATAATCAATCCACAATGATCATGCCTGATCTGTTACGTTGATCAATCTCCTCTGATAATGATTGATCTCCTGTTTCACAATTATTACAATTTTATATGTTCCATAATAAAGGTTGATCTGAATTCTAAAAAAATAAGGAGCCGAATTCTTCAAAATGGCTCCTTGATGCCATATTGCCATTGACATTGGTATTGGGGCTATGCTGTACTTATCTTAGGAACAAAAATTCTTTGAGAAATTTAATGGACAGTTCCCAGGGTAATCAAAAACTCACTGACAACTTTTTTTTCCCTGGAGGTATGAATAGCACAAACTAGTCACTACAACTTGACAATGAAAACCATCATAACTGATGGATGTGACAGTTAAAATTTATTTATCCTTGGATTAAAAAAAAGTATAGTTCTGTCACCTAATATGGATGCATTATGTGACAGTTTTGTGATAGCATTCATCTTTGTTTTTGACCGATATAAGGTAGGCTGTCAGACACCATTTTTGGCAGAAACCCCAAAAAAACTTTTCCCAGACAACTACAGAGAGAGCATTCTCAGCCGAAGGAAAAACACAGCTTTCAGAAATCACCTACAGTTTGTTGAAAGAATCTGGGCAATCTACAAATATTTTAACTGTAGAACTAGCGAGGGACAAGAAACCTCTCTTTCTCAAAGCCTCGTCTACATATAGTGCCACCGGTATAAGTAACCTCCAACTATTTGACTATTCAATCTCCTGCATCCTGACTTCAAATTTTCAAACTTTTCACTTTGGAAGGGGAATCTCCAAACAGGTAACAGTCCTGTAGTTATAACAGACTGATATTATTCCCATAATAATAAATATATACTTTTAAACATTGTATCTGTTTTCATTGATCGTAGAATCCCTACAGTGTGGAAACAGGCCCTTCAGCCCAACAATTCCATGCTGACCCTCAGAGCATCTCACCCAGACCCATTCCACTGTAACCCATCTAATCTACACATTCCTAAACACTATGGACAACTTAGCATAGCCAATCCACCTAATCTTGGACTGTGGGAGGAAACCAGAGTACCTGGAGGAAACCCATGCAGGCACGGGGAGAATATGCAAACTCCACATAGACAGTCACCCAAGGGTGGAGTCGAACCTGGGTTCCTGGCGCTTTGAGGCAGCAGTGCTAACCACTGAGCCATGTCACTGCCTAATTTAGTAAGTTTTAGAAATAGTTATGTAACAAACAACTTTTGATCTTGTTTAAAAATAAGCTTTCTGCTGGTTATTTTTAAATTGGAACACTGAAAAACTAAAAGAGACTAGATATGCTATACAAATTTGCTTTTTATTCCACAAACAGACCTGACCTACTGGTGACAGCTGTGATTGAGATCAGTTTCCTGTGCTAACAATTGATCCACTGTGGTAATGACTGAACTGCTGCGATACAGATTTATCTGTACACAGAAAATGTTTTCTCTTATTCGATTTATATAATTCCAGCTGTTTAATTATGTACATTATTATTAATAACAACATCATTAAAACCTATGCCACATCCAGGCCCAAGAAAAGTCTAAATCACACAGGTTGAGATGATGTGGAACTTTGACTGACACATTAAATCTGACTTGCTTAATGTCCACAGGAAGATGATGGTCCTTTACCATTCCTGGAACTGATGTGCCATTCTGTACGTTGCAATATTATGGCATGGGACCCAAACCAGACAGACCTGTACGTTTAAGACAGTTACATGATCTCATGCCATGTGCCATGCCAGTGTAAAGGTACCCACTTCATCTTCAGTCACCCTCTTTGTATTATAATGAATTCAGTCAGTTATATGTGCATAATGTACAGTAACACAAATAAGTACAGAACCCAAACTGTGAACGTAAGCATGTGATATTGTGGCCACATAAATAGTTAGTGTTGTTAATAAGCTTCAGGATAAGTGACACAGATTTCAGTATTTGTGGTATATGTTACACAGGTTGACATATAGAAAACCACAATGCACATTGTTGTGGCAGCAAATGGGCACTAAAAGTTGCTGGTGATAACTGTAAGCAGACAATTAAGGTTCAAAGGTGACAGCACTATGGCAGTTGTGAAGAATTGCTTTTGTATCAGTCATCATTCCTTACGACCTACTCTAGTTCAGAACTGAAGTTGTAGCTGCAACCACAATTAATGCATTACAAACAAACCGAAGGATTAAAGCTTATACTGAAACACAATGTGTACTCTGCTTCTGATTCTTTCTTTAAAAAATGATTAGAGTACAAAATTTCTGAAAGGTCAGCTCCAATCTAAGAAAAAGATCCTGGAACAAAGTACAGGGAAGAAAAGAGCTAAGATAAAAACATTTTCTATACTAAGGAGATCTTAATTGTCTCCAGACACAGTCAATTTTACCTATTCTTTTACAAATTAACATGAAAATAAAAATATAGGAAACATCATCACTACTTATATTTTGGTACAAACACCACTTGCAACTTTTAATGGAGCTGCAACTTTTAAAGCTTCATGTAAAAAAAAGTCAGAAATATACAGAAAAAAGCACAAAAGAAGAAAACACTGTACTGTTGTACAGTGATCATTATACAGGCATTTTAGAGAGCATAAAGTCTCAGAAGAAATATGGAAAACAACATCTCACCATGGACTCACAAGCCATTGACTTTCTGTTAGAATTTCAATTGTCGGTCAAAGAGACAATCTTAATTTATGGGTCATCAGATAACTGACAAAGAGTGGAAGGCTGTCATACTTCTTGCTTTGGGCACTGAAGAGTAAAGAAGAATAAAGTTCTGCAGCATTTCCAATGAAGGCTACAAAGATTCTCACAAAATGTTTCAGGTTTTGGAAGATCAATGTAAAGTTTGAGTAAATTTCAGGATGCATAAGCTTGATTTCATGCATACCATCAAACAATTTGTAGGCAGAAATCAATGCAAAAGGTACAGAATGTAATTTCACTGAAGCTAAAAAGCTGATGCAACAGATCATCACCTGTATACCTATCAAGTATTTCCAAAAGGTTCTTCTAAAAAAACACAAATGATATACCATTGATACAATGTAGCACTGGGGAAATGATGCACATTTGAAGCAATTGTGGTAGGCCAGCAGCAACTACAAGTGCTTGACTCTGAAACAACAATTACAGCAGTCAAACAAGAACAATAAAGTATCCAAATTTTGCAACAGATTGTCTCACCCGACAACCACTGGTCCAAATTTTCATTGCGTTTACAAACTAATTTCTATGAGAAAACATTGCATTAACATGTATGGGAAATCCAATCACTCAGAGAAACCCAAAGTACAACTCAATGCTCCACAGCAGCATGTAACGAAGAGCCAACTAAGGAACAATGTCATAGCTGTTTCCGAAGATCTATCCACAAAGATAGGTCAACAAGGTTCAAGAGGTAACTGCTGTGTTACAGCTTATAGGCCCCAAACAATACATATGGCAAATATGAAACATCGCATGGACGCTGTCAGAAAAGCTGAAACCTTTACCTCCATCTGATTTATCCTAAAAGGAATGGACAACATGTTTATATGTCCAGATTGAAACTACTGTGAATGTAACTATTCCTCTGCATCTTACACAAGATGTACTTAGGAAACTGACACATTGTGATGTAATTGACACAAATTAAACTAACTGCTTACAATGACATCCCATGCATTGGCATTATCCATCTTAAGTGTCAATACACCTCCATGAGGTTGACGTTTTACATTGTTGAAACAGATAGACAGTCAATCTGTCCATGTTCATGGATCTATACATTATGATCCACGAGGTGATAATTCCGTCAGTTGCAACACCAAAGGTTTTACTCCACAATGTCAATTTCATACATTCTAGTCACAGCTGAGCGGAGCGCATTCATTAAGCAACATCAAAAGGTCAAGATTAGTAGGTAGTCTGAACAAATTCAACAGGTCTGCATGCTAATGTGCACATTCTGTTCAGTGAGGAATTGGATCTTTCTAGGAATGCAATCTTCAAAAAGAAACAAGATATAATTCTACAAGCTCTATAGTATGCCATATTAAACCATAGATGTATAGATCACAAGGGTGCATTAAAACAAATAAGAAATTGGTGCATGAATCCATTTTTTAGTTAAATCAGCCTGTTTAGACATGCACTGACAGACATTGGGGCCGTAGGACCTGACTACAGGCCTCCTAGCCCAGAGACAGGGACACTACCACTGTATTACAAGACGTTTCATGCCATGTATTAATAAGGACATCGATCAACCAATCAACTTGTGTGAAACTTGTCAATTCCATCAACCTCAATAATCGAGAGTCCCTCTTCCTCCTCATGAGATTCCTCCAGAGCTGTGATGTTAGATTGCAACTTATATGTTCCATGCCTACCAACATGATTACATTCTGGACACTGACTACTTCACCAAGTTCCCTTTTGTTTGACAAATCGAAGATACCACAAATGCAGCAATTAGACACATTGACTGGCATATTCAGCATGTTTGGTGTTCCTTAACAAATCATGTCCGACAATTATCCACAGTACACTAAATCCCCCTGCCCCTAAGACATGTGCAGAAAATGGAGTGCCAAATAAATTAGCACTTCTCCTCACTACTATCAGTTGCAAAATCTACTGTTTAAATTGTAAAGTTTGTAATCATTGAATGTAAAAGGACTTGCTAAGATTTTCAAACAGCAATGTTAAATCTGAAGAATTTTCTGAAGAAGTGTCCAGACCCGAAACATCAGCCTTCCTGCTCCTCTGATGCTGCTTGGCCTGCTGTGTTCATCCAGCTCTACACCTTGTTATCGCAGATTCTCCAGCATCTGCAGTGCCTACTATCTCTGAAACAATGTTAAATCTATGTGGAGCTCATCAAGACAATGGCTTTCCCTCATCAACGGCTCTCATATTTGATTGTTGGTAAGGAAGGAGAAAATGGTACAAGAACACGACCAATGAGGAGGCAGATAGTGATCTCAACTTGAATCCCGGACAAAGCATAAGATTTTAAGATTTTCATGCAATTACATGGGTTTGTAGAAAGATATTACATTGTTGTGTCTAGCCTAGGTCAAATGATGCTCTCATGAGTAACTATCAAGTCCTATGAATAAATAGACAATGAACCGATTCTTTCTGGGGAATGGTAAGAAACGTGACAGAATCATGTGAGGATTCCGGCAAGACCCACCTCGATTTTGAGAGCCACTCACAGTATCTCTTAACCTAGAGATTCTCACTAGGCAGAGGCTGGCTGCCTATTAAAAGCAGGATTCTTGCTCGTAAACAACCTTATTCAGCATACGTCTTAACATGCATTTTTTTTTAAATCATAGCATCTTTCACAAACAAACTTAATACTGGGAATTCTCGACACTGAAATCAGAGCAGATACCTCATAACTTCAGCTCACTGCTGGCTGCAAAGAGCCTCTATGTTGGTCACGACATAACAGCGTCACATGGGCACAAGTCACATGCATCCCACGTCCATGGACATGGGCACCCGATAATTGCCAACCCCTCAGGATTCTTAAGGTATCTCTCCAATCCACTGGCAGGACTCCCAGGAGGCATAGATTTGTATTTCAGGGCCCTGCGGCAAGTACCATTGAAAGGCTGGTGCAAAGTCATTTTACAGACACAGGCAGGCACCCAGAATGCCAACTGGACCAGGCTGCATCACAGGGCTGTTCACTCGTTCCGTTACTGCATGCCAACCTAGCACCTACCCGCATGACAACAGCATCCTTACGCAGTCACACAATTAGTCAACTTGCCTTGTTAGTCAGCAGCTCGCTTTAAGAGAGTGGGCATCTTGCTGTACAGCAATGTATGTCATCATCTCACATCTGCTCCCACAGCATGAGCAGCTGACACATTACAAATAGGCAGCCATGCCTCAAAGTCTTAGGGGAGTCATCATCACTGAATTCCATGGAGACACGCGTCAGTCAAGGGGTCCTAGCACAGTAAGTCAAGTGCAACCTCCAATACTGATCCTGATCACAGTCAGGCACTTGTTCAGGGTTCTTTCATTCTGTGTCTCTGCAATCCAGGGAGTGAGTCACAGTAAGCCCTGTAGCTTGATAGCGGCCAGTTGGAAGGGTAGGGCAAACACGCTTGGTGATCAGTCAGGGGTCTGGGGCACTTCTTGTTTGAGGCTATTCAATTACACCACTTAAGCAAATCAGTCCATCAGGTCCACTCATAGATACGAAAGGAAGATGGAATTGTTGGGAAACAAGGGGGTTATGGGAAGGTGTCTCATAAACCAATTTGTGGGGTTTGGGAGCTGCAGGCTGGGGGTGGGGGTTAGGAGAGAATGACAACTGCAATGGGAGAGGACAACTCTCCTTGGAAGAGGGCACATGGTAGAGCCTGGATTAAATGTAGTCAAGCAGGAGCGGGGTTCATCCATACTAAGGAGTACCCTTGCTTTAAGTGGGTGGGGGAGGGGTGTAGAAGCATATGGTCACCTCATAAACCAGAGGCTGTGGTGGGTGGGTGATGTAGGCTGGTAAAGACAGGTTGGGTTGGACCTGGGGATGTGCGAAGCCAATGGGGTTTACAGGAAAGGCTATCTGGAAGGGGATCTGGGATATTTAGGTCTGCACTGACTCATAGAGCTGGAGGTTGGAAATCATTACCTGAAGAGCACTGTGCTTCCATCATGTTGAAAATCAAAATAGTACCATGGAAAGAAGAATGGCTGTGACCATAATTGTTGGCTGAGGTAAGTGTCTCAACCTGTGAGGGAGGCAACTTATAAAGTCCTTTACACATAGACTGACACACTGTACAGGGCAGAACCTGCAGGCTCCCCATTCCCTAGCATTTCAATTGCACTGGCTCCCTGAGTGCCCTGGCATTGCAGACCACTCCATCGACAGCAATACTTTTGCACACAGAGGCCAGGGAAAGAAGAAAAATGTTTGACTATGGGGTGTATTGGTGCCAGCAGAACCTATTGCTTTGTCTATCTTGCTTCTGCAAGCTGCAGCAGGTTCTCACATAGACGTTGATGTATGTTATATTCTGTCCAGGCATGAAGTTAAGTATCGGTTGTATTCCAAGCTATACAAACAGATGTGCAAAACCAGTAATATTTACAAAAGCATGAGACTTTACATACCATGCAACATTACCCATGTCATCAAACAGCCTCAAAAGGAATTTTGTCTCCTTCCCTCCCACAATGGCTCAGTATTGTCCCGGGTTGTGTAAGTGGGGTTCAGGATGCCAGTTTAAGGGCAGTGGAGCCTGCTGGTCTTGAAGGTTTGGCTAGGTGACCCTGCAGGCATTTGTGACAGTGCACACATGCTGAGGGTCTTCTTGTATCGACAAAGTGGAACCCCATCAGCCTGACCTATCAAACACGGGAAGGGGTCGCCAGCAGGTTGGAGGTGGAGGGCTCGGCCAACACTGGAGTGTCCTGAGAGGAGACTTCTCAGGGTGTGTGTGTGTGTGTGTGTGTATCTGTATCTCTGTGTCACCTCCAGCTGGGTGCCATCTTGCCTACTTTTGAGGGATGTGCCTTTGAAATGTGTGCAAGATTCTCCAGGCCCCCATCACCATGCATTTGATTCTGATGACAAATGTCTGGTGCAATGGGATACAGGTGTGTGCAGCTCTCCAGCAGACCCTGAGTGTGCTGGGCTTGGCTCTGCATGGCAGGCATCAACCTGTTCACGGAGGCAGATAGACCATCACATGCTTGAGGCAGATATGCCTCTGGAGCATTGCTGCACTCCTGCAGCCTCTGGGCAATGAGGGCCATTGTGTCCTACCTCCCTGTCTACTGCTCCAGTAGCTCCCTGTGCATGTAGGTGAGACTCCTGCTTGCTAACACAATCACAGGCTCCTCTCCTGCCTGGGGCTGAACTGGTATCTGGTCTCCTATAGTCTTCCCAGTGCCAGCAGCTTGGGAGCACTTCTTCTTGAAGAGCTGTCACAGTGATCATGAGAGATTATGCTTGCCTAGAGTTTGCACATTATCCACAGTTTTTCTGCTTTGAATGTCCTTCCCCTGAGTTATTCTGCTGCTGAAGATCTCTTATTTTGTGGTATTGCTTTGAAACTGAGTAATGCAAATTGTCAGTCTGGATCCTTAGATGTTAATGATTTTACAGTTTTGACAGCCCTCTCTGCCTCTCTTTGTTTGGGGGTGAAGTGCATGAAGATGTCATCTGGTGGATTCCTGCCTTTGTAATGAATTTTCTGAATTTCTCAGTCACAAGTTCAGGTCGGTTATCTGAAATAACTTCTCTGGAAAACTGTGTGTTGCAAAGACTTGTTTCAGTGCTCTAATCACAGACTCCAGGGTGTATTACACTGTGCGTAGAATATGATTTCACTTCTTCAATGAGAACTCGCTCTTCTTTGTCAGATTGATCCACTACTGTTCTGGGTCGTGTATTTACATATAGTTGTGCCTTTCCTGGAATGTAGACTAACACAGTCATATTTCATTAGTCTGAACCTTTGCATTTACAATAGCATTTTTGCAAACTCCTTTGATTGCAATAACATAAATGAATGCTTATGGTTCATTTTGAATCTCATGCTCATGAGACAGTTTGTAAACCTTTCACATTCCTATGTAACAGGTACTTTGTCTTTGTCAATTGTACAGTACCTCTGTTCGAGATTCGAACAAAACTCTTGATGTGAGGGATATGGGCTTTCCTGTTCCATCATTCGGAACCTGAAGTTAGGAATAAACATTCTAATGAAATTTCCCTTTCCGAAAAGGTCTACATTCTGGAATGCTCTTAATGCCCATTTGACATTTTGATCATGTTCTTTCTTTGTCTGATACTGCCCATGGGACAAATAGTTTCCTTTTGTCTTCAATAATTTTTCATATCACTCTCTGAAAGATCTCCAGTACTGATGACATTCTAAAAGTATATGATTGAATTAATCAAAATTATGAAAATGGTTTGATGAGTATAGTCACCAGTCTTGACTTGGTCAAGCATTATTTGCCAAAATCCACTGTGTGCATTATCTTGAACTAATTAAAAATAAGCTTCAGTATATAGGGTGATTGTTTTATAAACACACTAAACAACTCAACAAAAATGGCTACTATCACTACGTGACTGGTCTTACCAATAATCTTCTGGAAACTTCTTCAGAAGTTACAGTCAGCCAGACAAAGCCTCATGAACTTCCTGATGGGACTGGAATGCTAATTGCCACAGAGAAAAATTGCCATCGGGGAAAACCCAAAAGCAAAGGAATTGCAAGTTACCCCTGTCCTGTAAGAAAATGTTTTAATGGCTTTCCAGTTAGTCTCTGTTAGTGGACATAGAATGTTGTTTATCTGCAACGCGAGCCTTTTCTTCCTCTCAATGACAATTGTTGCCATGTTCCTCCCCACCCAAGGAGGTTGGATCACTTTAATCCCACTGAGTTGAACTCATTTGTGTTTAATGTTACAATTTTGAAACAGCAATCAATAGGGGTGGTTAGTATTGCTTCATACAATATCTATTGATGACATCAAAACCATTAACTCTGGGTTACAAAGGAGAAGTCACCAGTCTGTGAGGCAGAAATTATATTTATATTTCAGCAATATTCCTGAGATAACCATTGGAGGCATTTTGAAGGCAATAAATTGTCCACAACAGTTAGTTGGAACAGCAACAGCCATGGGAGCAGTGCGGAGTGAACCTGGGGATAATTGGCAGCAGGAGAGGAGCAAGCAGCAATAAATGTAGGGACAGTGACTCAAAACGTGATGTAGGATTGGCTATTCAGGAACCAGGTCTAGAGATTAAGTGAGTCATGTCTGGAGGGAGAGACAGTGTAAAGTATTTATTTGTGTGCTTTGTACTTTATTAGAAATAGAGAGCGAGAGTGAGAAATCTGACTTTGGTGAGTAGTGTGTAAGTCTGAGTAATTTGTTCCTTGTTTATTGTTTGTAACTGGTAAGGATCACAATGGCAGGAGAACTTGGTTCCATGGAATATTCCTTCTATATGTCCATGGCAACCACAAATACAAGAAGTGTGTTCAGTTCCTCCTGATTTGCCACACGGAGCATCTGGAGCTGCAGGTGGACTCACTGTGGAGCATCCACGTGGCTGAGAATGTCATTGATAGCACGTTCAGCGAGCTGGTCACACCACTAGTAAGGGTGACCAGCAAGATGATGAGCAAGCGTGGACAGGCAGTGCAGGAGTCTCCTGTGGCCATTCCTCTCTCAACCAGGTAAACCGTGTGGATACTGTGTGGGAGAGGGGAAAGCAGCAGCTGCCCGATCAATGGCACCATGGTTGGCATTGCTGTATTGCAGGGATGGTCGAAGTGTAGGTGGCCAGTAGTGATAGGGGACTGTAAATTCAGGGGCACAGACAGGTGTTTCTGTGGCCAAAATAAGACTCCAGAACGGTGAGTTGTCTCCCTGGTGCCAGGTCAAGGATGTCCCTAAGTGGGAACAGGACATTCTGAAGAGGGTACTAATGTCATTGGTAATAATGAGATGGTCATAAAGAGAAATGAGATCATGCACAGGGAATGTAAGGAGTTCGGTAGGAAGTTGTAAAAGCAGGACCTCTAGGGTTGGTATCTCAGGAGTACTTCCTGAGCCATTCAATAGGAAGGACAGAAATAGCAAGGTAATACAGATGAATGTGTAGCTAAAGAGTGAGTGTAGGAGGGAAAGCTTCAGATACCTGGATCATCGGGATTTCTTCCTGGTATAAGATGGGATCTGAACAAAGACAGGTTACACCTAACCTGCAGGGGCATCAATATACTTGCAGGGAAGTTTTCTTGTGCCACTCAGGAGGGTTTAAACTAGTGTGCCAGGGGTGAGAAATGGAGCAGTAGGTCAGCAAATGGAATGTTTGAAGAGAAGAAAGGGGCTAAATTAAGTAGGTCTAGTGGGACGAACAGGCAGGACCAAGTTGATGAACATGACAAGACTGGCAGTTTGGAGTGTATTTACTTTAATGCAGGGAGTATTGCAGATAAGGCAGATAGAGCTTAAAGCCTGGATTAGTACGTGGGACTACAATGTGGTATACATGACAGAAACTTGGTTCAGAGAAGGGCAGGACTGTCAGCTCAACATTCCAGGGTTTAGATATTTCAGGTGTGATAAAGAGGGGTGTAAAAGAAGTGGGAGAGTTTCATTACTGATAAAGGGGAATACTACAACTGTACTGAGAGGACATCTTGGTGGGCTTATCCAGCGAGGCCATAGAACTTAAGAATAAGAAAAGGTGTAATCGCTATGATGAGTTATACTATATGCCTCCCAATAGCCACAGGGAGATAGAGGAACAGATATGTGAAATATGTAAAAGTAACAAGTTTGTTGTAGTGAGCAATTTTAACATTCCCAACATTGACTGGGACTCCAGGGTCTTATATTTTCAATTGCTGTTGTTTAGCAAATAGTAAGTTATTACTAACAACTGTGTGTCTTCACAAGATGGAATCTTGTGGTATTGGTAGAAATTTGAAACGTGTAATTAGGAATTTACCTTAATCTCAAAAGCATATATTTCTATTCATTAGATGTAGTTTAGATTGGAGAAATGGTATTTCTGGTGTGCCCAGGCATCAGTCTTGGTCCCTTATTTTTACTGTGCTCAGGTCTCTAAAGATTCATGACCACTGTTAAAGAACTGTAGCCAATGCTGACCAGGTATTGGGTCGTTTAACTATCCAGTATAGATCAAATAACTTACCCTGACCCTAATCATTTTGGCATTACACAACCCATTGGTCAGACTCCAGTTGGAGTACTCTGTCCAGGTTTGCTGCCCCACCCTTCCTCCACTTTTCCCATTGGACTCTCAAACACATGTTGGTTGGCACAGAAACCATATTGGAAAAAGTACCTCAGCTACTGAGACCTCAGCCTATTTAATTTAGTCCACTGTAGATTTAGAGGTGACCAGAAATGACTTTATACAATCAATAACCGAGTATTTTATTCCTGTTGCTTTTCCAGATGTCTGATACTCCAGAGGTCACAAGTTTAAACTTAGACTAGGAATTGATTGGATGTTCTACTGGATAACTATACTTCTCCAAAAGATGGCCTCTGCAACATGTTGAGAGCTGGTACAGTATGCTTTGAGTCTCTGTTCATCCTTAAGAGAAGTGGAACAGTTCCATACTGAGAGACAATTTGCATCTTAAGACCGTACACATCTTTGAAAATACCCCCAGGCCCAGGAGATCTCTCAGGCTGGTTTTAATCAGTCAGGGGAGTTTAAAGAATGGTTTTCCCCCTTTCATTCTTGTATTTTACCCCTTTTGTTTTGTCTCTCCCAGAGATTATGTGGCTGTGAGCTGACCGATTAGGCGGATGGGTGTGAAAGTATATTTAGCCACTCAGGTCTTGCCATTGTGGTGTGGGGGTAATGGACCAATAGGGTTTCCCTGCCCATAATTTTTATGTATTTGCAATATGCCTTTTCTCAAAATAAATATATTATTGAATTAACTGAAGTAAAGAACAAAACTATTTCAAACAAATGTATTCCATGCAAGCTGTCTCTTGCATTTGTGGATTCAACTAATTGGTGCTTATGTCCAAATAGGTCAATGTGTGTACAACTGAACTGAATCACAGGTGACTTTTGAAGAATAGACCAATTCTACAGCAGTCCCAAAATGTTAAATGTCATGAGGCATTGATAACTAGCATGCTGTTTACATCTTCTCCTTAGAAAGGAGTTCTTGTGGATTCAGTACAGTTCCTATTGAAATTAGGTTCTAATGTGGTGACATTGAATTATGAATAAGACTTCGATAATTCCAGAACCTGAGCCAGCAGGGAATGTTAAAACGTTTGGGAAAGACCAATTGTTCTTAGGTTACCCTGGCAATTAAGACCGATCCAGGGCAAAATATTCCATTTTCTGATGATCAGGATCAACATTCTTAAAAAGACTGATGAAATTCAAATGTTTCTAATAAGGTTACTGTTATTTCCAAAATCTAAAATAGTACAACACAATCATCATCATGATCTGTCTCTTGGAGATAAATGTTTTGTGGCCTTTATCTGTATTTTTTTCAGAATAAAGTAGACTGATTTATGGTTTCTTCTAGTTTTTCACTTTTCATGCGAGGTGCTGATTCTAAGATTGGTATCAGTTGTACAAACCGCCCTCAGTATTCTGCTTATGTGGTATGTTCTCTAAGTAATATGAGTTTGTTGAGGGTGGATAACACTGCACTAAATTCAATCCAGCTCCTACACATGATATCCACATTCACAGGCCTCCAGCTTCTCAATGGAAACCAAACAGCTGAGACAATTAAATGAGACAATCGTCAGTTTGGAATGACTTAAGGCAATGTGCCTGAATATGGTCCTCCCGTTTCAATCAGGAGAACAATTCACATCATTGCCTGGCAGACTGTTATCTTTGTCCAAGATATAAATGACGATGAGGCAGTGATAGTTCCCACATGCTTAGAGGTGGATTGTAGAAGAGAAGAGGCACAGGTGGGTACAGTTTTAATGTTTAATTTAGACTCCATTGTGACCCAGCAGAAGTGACAGTTTTTTTCCAGAACTCATTTCCCTCACTTTGGGCTTGTCCCCTCTAATGAGGCATTTGCTTTCTTTGAACCTCCCTCTTTCCTTCACCCTGCAGAGACCTGATTCCTGAGAAAGGTCTCTGGCTTCAACCTCCTGCTCAATTTTCTGCTCTTGTCCACCTGCCAAATAGTGCAATTGGTTTGGACAGGACTCCAATGGTAGTTATGGTGAAGAAGATGGGATATTGAGATGGGCTTTGCCTCCATTTGCCAGAAGCCTTAACTTCATCACACACTTTGGAGCTTAAACTGCACCATACCCTTCCTCCTGTCAAAATTGTAATCCAAATGTCCTGGAAGCTTGAAGCCTGTCATTGCACATCCATTGCCATCTAACATCTAATCAAGACACTGTGTATGACAGATGAGTAATTAAAAGTAAAAGGTTCATGGCCTGTATGACTCTCAAGTTGGCAATACACTTATCAATTAAATTTTGACTAATTAGTTCACATCTACTGAATTAATATCAGGTTTGTTAAAGTGAAGTGAAATTTTAAAATTCCACGTGTAACTTAATGATCAGATGCAAGTCATTGCTTGATTTTGGTGGAGGAGGTGAAGCATAATGATTCTGGACACCAGTGTGTTATAATCTGTGAAGACAAGAGGTCACAGGCTTCAACCACACTATTGTGCAGTAGGTGAAGCACCTAGTGTGTATGATCCCAGTGGTTTCACATAAACAAAAAAGAGTCAGAAAGCACCTTTCAGTTAATCCACTATTCTAATTATCTCTGAGGAGTGGACTGCATTATTCATGGACATCCAAGATAATTTAAAGCAAATTGGAGACCTTACTGATTTTTAATTCATGTATTCGTCTGAATGCATTAGTACGTAGATTAAATGCAAATAAACTCCAAAGATCAAAAGGAGAGAAAAAGAAGTAGCCTTTATGTCTTTGAATTGAAATTATTAACATTCAAAGTACCAATGAAATCCATGTAAACAGTAATCTTCAAAGGAACATCAGGGCTTATTATGAGCATGAAGGCTTTTTTTGATTTATTTCTTAAGTTAGAATACAGCAAGGTAATGAATGAATAATGAATTCTATTTTGTAATGTAATGTCAATGATGCATTAGGTCATGCTTTTGCTGACTGCGGGAAAAATCCAGTTAAGAACTGCATTGTGCAGATGATCAGTTTAATTCTTTTTTTCAGTTTTACTTCACAGCATTAAATTATTTCTGTTTTGCTGCAGCAAGCTTCAGCCAGACTCTTACAAGAGAAACTGTATAGAGGCATCAACTAGACTTTGTGTTAAAGTTAGTATGAAGACATACTCAGCAGGTAGGTCAGCAACTGAAAAGGTGGATGAGTAAGTTTGAGATGAAAAGAACTGCCAGAAATGATGGCAGTTGTATTTGACAATGTGGGAATGGACCTGCTGGAGATTAGAATTCACTTCTGACCAGCACAAGTCTAAATACATGAAGAACAACATTATTACGCTCATCTGAAATGGAAGAGGGAGAGGGAGGAAATTAGAAATGGGCTACCCACTTAATTAAACATTTAGTAAAAATTCCTACCTGAGGTAATCATTAATTGGGTATACAAAAAAAGACCCTGAGCTTCCAGTTGCCTGCCACTTCAACCCACCACCCTGTTCGCTGACCAACATCTCTGGCTCAGGCTTGCTGCAGCGTTCCAGTGAAGCTCAATGCAAGCTGGAAGAACAACACCTCATTTTCCGCTTGGGGACCCTGCAGCCCTCTGAGCTCAACATTGAGTTCAACAACTTTAGGGCTTGAGATTTCCCATGTCCTTACCCCAAACCCCACTTGCCAGGCCATTTTATCACATCATCTGCTATTACATACAAACCATTGCTAGTCACTAACAGTCCCTATTAATAGCTATTCACGCTCCTATCCAGATTGTTATCCACTCCTTTGTCTGTCCAGCTATTCTTCTCTCTCTTTGGGTTGTATCCCCACCAATCATTTACACTTTACCCCCTCCCTCCACTATCTTCTGCAAATAATCCGACATTTTCCCAGCTACCATCAGTTCTGAGGAAGTGTCAATCGACCTGAAACATTAACTTGGATTTCTCTCCACAGATGCTAGCTGACCTGCTGAGCTTTCCCAGCAATTTCTGTTTTTTGTTACTAATTAGGTCAAGTCTGTTCTGGAGTTAATGAGCCACTTTGACCAGACCAGCAGTGTACCAGGCAGGAAGGTCCTTGACCGTCTCACACTATTCAAGGATATGATTGCCTAGTTGCAAGCTAAGGGTTGGATGCTTGTCTCGTAGAAATGGATTAAGAGAAGCCTTTGACAAAATATCACACACCTACAAGGAGGAAGTGCTCAGTAAAATAGGGTTTGGTAGGAAATTTGCAATTGGATCCAGCTGCTTTACACATACATCAGTAGCACAGTTTCAATGAATGGTTGGAATCAGACAGCATCCCAGTCAAATCTGAAGTCAGGCAGGGCTGACCTCTCTCCCCCATTTTGTGTTTTGTGGTGTTGCTTAATAAATGAATCCAGTCCAAGATTGCATGCTTTGGTTCTGGAACTACACCATGGAAAAGGTACCTGTAGACATTCATTGCAAGACCTGTGTTCACATCCTGTGGAATTTTTCTCTTGCATTATAATGTTTTTAGTTTGTTTTCTGGTCTTCTCCAGGCTGAATCATTGTATAAATGAAATGATTGGCACCTTGATCTTACAACAACCCTCTGAATCATTCTAGGTAACTGTATACAGGCCTGTGAAGGTCTAATGTAGAAACTGACATCACTTTAAAAGAGTGTCACTAGATGTGGTGGATTCAACAAGTTTCTTTTGTTCAAGCTATAATACAGGGCTGGCTGCGAAGTGAAGTTGAGATATTGGAAATGAATTGTGACATTCAAAGGATTATTCAGGCATTCTGTAAAATGTTGGTGATCCAGGCAAACATTGCAAACATAAAGGAAGAAAGAAAGGCAATTTTGTTTTTATTTAGACTGTCGCTATGTGGTATTTTTAAAGTGTAGTCACTCTCTTTTAATGCATGGAACCATGGCATCCAATTTGGGTACAACAAGCCCACACTAAGAACAATAAAATAACTTGATTTAGTGATACTGTTTGAGGGTTAAATATTGACCACAATGTTTAGGAGAACTCCCCTGCTCTAATTCAAAGAACAGAGTATGGATCTGAGAGGGCAAACAAGGCTTTGGTTTAGTATCTTTCAGACAGCATCTCCAACAGTGCAGTATTCACTCAGAACAATGTCAGCTTAATAGTCAGCATACCATAGAGAGAATTTGTCCTCCATACCTGTCACATCAACAATTCAAACTCTCTTTCTGTTACAAACTTTCTTGTTCTACTTTTCACCACTGGTATGGTGTTTCTCCTTTGAACAGTAGCATTGTGTTGCATGCTTTCTTTGCTCCTGTCCTCGCTCCAAATGCCCCAGTCTGCTTGTGTAAGAACAGTAAACATCTTGCAGCACTGCATCTATATCCTCCAGGCATTGACAGCTGGCATTGCCAACAGTGCATATCTGCTCCCACTTCTTCATTATGTCTGTCTGAAGAGCTCCAGTTACTCTGGATAGAATACTTATATCCTCAAAGGCCACTAGTTCCGTATCAGAGAACTTTGGCTGATACTTTATGTTATGTTAATTAAGCAGCAATATTGGTTGTTGCACTCATGATTTTAGAATTGGAAATTTGGGAGTTTGACTCCCACTCCAGGCTTTAAGTATGAAATCAAGCCTTACACTCCAGTGATGGAGTATTGCCTTGTTGAAGGTGTTGTCTTTTTGATGAGCAATTGAACAAGTGAAAACAGGTACTATGAGAACAATTCTCCTTTGGAATATATCATCATATGTTGTCCCTTTAGTCAGCTGTCAATTTAAATTCTTATTGATATTTAAGCATTTTTGAAAATACTAATATACGCTGCGACAGCTAATATGATTGATACACACTTTCTTGTTCATTTCAGAAATCGTGGCTTAGTCAATAATGACGGATTCATTATTAATCAAGCAAATTAATTTTAGTTGATAAATATAAAGTCAATATTCCATCTCCTACTCAGTTGGTATTAACTAGAATTATGAAACTACCTGTTTCTTGATTTTATTTTCTACTTCTTAGAATCTGTTATTAGGATCAGAGAGACTGAGCACTTGGACAATTCTGAGCTGATTAGTGTGAACCAGCATGAATTTGTAAAGATTAAAACTTATTGAATAAAGTTTGTTTGTTTGAGGAGGTAATTATGCTCGTAGATAAGGGGATGTCTATTCATGTTACGACTGTGGACTCCTAGAAAGAAACTAACAGATTCCACACAAGAAACTGTCAACAAAAAGGGAAGCACATGAAATTGAAGGCATTGATTTGAGTAGGGAATTATCCAGGTAGGAGACAGATAAATAGGGGCAATGAATATGTATTGTTATTCCTAATCATATTCTGAACTGCAAAATGATTTTAAATTTAAAACTTATTGGACACAAAGGCTGGAGATGATGGCTGTCCAAGGTCACCTGACTTCTTTTTTGGATTAAAACAATTCTCCTAATTCTAGAAGGAACCACAAAGAACATTCCAAATGGCTGTGAATTAATGCCTTTCTTTGAAACCAATCAACCGACTTGAATGTGTGATGCTGAAATAATGACACCAACTTTCTCAAATCCACAAAGTGACTGTCTGCGCAAAACCTACAAACATGGATCTGACATCAGCATTAACACACCTTATTTGGAAAAGGCCTTGACGTTGTGGAAAATTACATGGAGATGAGCCGTGGTTTATCTGCCTTTAAAAGTCAGACATCATCACACAACACCAGGTCATATTACAAGCTTTTGGAACACTGCTCTTCATCAGGTGAAGTCAGGAACGAGCAGCATTCTGAAAGCTTGGGACTTTTCCAAAATCTAAGATCTCTTGGATGTTTACTACTAGTGCATCCATTATCTCTGTGATTACATCCTTGGTTTCATCCTAGAATTTTAATCAAGTACAAGGAGACTTATCAGCATTTAGTAACATTAGTTTTCCTAGTACTTTTTCCTCTAATGATAGTTATTGTGTTTATTCCCTGCCATTATCTTCTTAATTATTGAAAAATTCAGGAATGCTATTAGTGTCCTCTACCTTGAAGACAAATGCAAAATATTTATTCACCTGTCATTTCATGCTCCCCTATTTTTATTTTCCTATTCTCAAAAGGGCGAAAGTTGGATTTAGCTTCTCACTTCCTGATATATATCTATTTAAAGGAGCCCTTACTGTCCATTTTTATATTATTTGATAAATTGTCCTCACAGCTTTTTCCCCCACTTGATTATTTTGTGGTAATCTTTTGATGGCGTGTAAAACTTTCCCAATCCTGTGGTTTAGCACTAATCTTTGCCACAGTGACTTTTTTTTCTTTGAATTCGATAATATTCTTAAACTTCCTTGATCAAGCATGGTCAGTTTATCCCTTTTCAGAATTCTTCTTCCCCTCTGGGATATATCTTTGCTTTGAGTCACGAACTGTTTTCATAATTGTAGTAATTATTAATTCAGGCTAAGTGTGAGAGAATACATAATCTTATTTACATTTAAACTCAAATTTGCTGCTGAATTATTTAACTGTATACACACAAGAGAACTAAGCAAAGACACATAGCTCTTTTGTACTCTAATCTTAAATATGATAGTACATATGTCTGTCTGTGACAATAGCAAATTAGAAGGTAAAAATGGACAAGTGTTTTATTTTATTCATTCATGGAATGTGGGCATCACTGCCTAGGCCAGCATTTTATCGTCCATTCCTAATTGCCCAGAGGGCAGTTAAAATCAACCACATAGTAATGGGCTTGGAGTAACATGTAGGCTAGACCAGGTAGGATAGCAGTTTCCTTCACTAAAACCAGATGGGTTTTTCCTGTCAATTGGCAATTGTGTCACAATCCCCATTAATACCAGTTTTTTTTTTAAATTGAGTTATAAATTCCACCATCTGTCAGGGCAGGATTTGAACCTAGATCCCCTGAACATAACCTTGTCTCTGAATATTAGTAGTCTAGCCATAATATCACTAGGCCATTGCCTCCCCACTAGGAGCTCTACAGTGATCCCAGCCTTTCAGAGCTTATAAATGAGAGCTGTCCATCTGAACAGTAATGACAATAGGTTCAGTGGCAGAGTAAATAATGCAATTGCATGCAGGCCATTAGAAGGGAATTTTAGTAAATTTAGCGAGGAAGCAAAACTATGGCAGACATTTAATGTAGGAAAATATGACTCCGTCCACATTATAGAGACATGGGGATGTACAGCATGGAAACATACCCTTCGATCCAACTCATCTATACCAATCAACTACCCTAAACAAATCTATTCCCATTTGCCAACATTTGGCCCACATCCCTTTAAACCCTTCCTATTCATATACCCATCTAGATGCCTTGTAAATGTTGTAACTGTACTAGCCTCCACCACTTCCTCTGGCAGCTCATTCCATATGCACACTACCCTCTGTGAAAAAGTTGCCCCTTAGGTCCCTTTTAAATCCTTCCACTCTCACCTTATGCCTATGACCTCTAGTTTTGGACTCCACTACCCCAGGAAAAGACCTTGGCTATTCACCCTACCCATGCCCCTCATGATTTTACGAACCTCTTTAATGTCATCCCTCTAACGCTCCAGGTAAAATAGCCCAAACCAAAGAAAATGAAACATTAATATTTTCTAAATGTAAGAAGCTAAAACTGTGGATGAACAGAGAAACCTAGGGCCCCATGTACAGAAATCAGTAAAAGCTGATGGATAGATACAAAAGAAACTTTAAAAGGTTAATGGAAATGTTTGCCCTAATAATGAAAAGATTACCAAACAGCAGGTGCCACAGAGAAACAAAACTCCAGTTAAAATCCATCTGGAACACTACACTCAGTTCTGAACACTATGCTTCAGGAAGGAAGTATTGTCCTTAGAGGAGCTACAGTGCAGATTTGCCAGAAATGTACTGGGGCTGAAATGGCTAATGAGGAAACGTTGTGTAGACTTGGATTGTTTTCCTTGAAGACAGAAGTGTTAAGTGGATCCCATTGAAGCATTTTAGAGCTTAAATGTATCTAACCTATTTGGTTAGTATATGTAATCAGTGTATATTCTTCAAATAGTCTGATATTATTCTGCTTAACTGTAAACTATGTAGACTTTTGTCATTTCATATCATATCACTCTCTTAGCTTCATTTGACAAAAAACTACACCAGGAGACAAAATAAAAGTAATTTACTCATGCGTCAATTACAGAGCCACATCACAAGAAACTCCAGCTGTCAAAATTGAATGGGTGAGCCTACATAGTCACCAATCATTAAATTCTTCAAAAACCCAGTGTTCTTAACAGAGGACGATTAGAAGGGATTTAGTGTGTGAAGGAATGGAAAAAGAATAAAAATTCTGTTCTACACTATTGTTTAAAACATAGTTACTGTTTTAAAAAGTGAAGAAATCATTTTGTGAAATGTATTCCTAGTACTACACTTAACTTCCATAACTGTGATTAGTTTTGTGATTGTACAATCTTTGACTTTTATTACTTAAGACTATATCAATTATGTCTTTATATGTATTTCTATTTTATACACTGTCTTTTTAAAAATATTACCTACTTCTTAATTTTTGTCAACTTTACCACTTAAACATTAATAAAATAAGGTAATTCTTTCTTTGCACCAACAACCATTTGAAAAGATATACTCTCTAGTTAATGGCCTCTTAAAAAGGTGAAGCATTTGACTTAATGTTGAACTCTTAACACTTAAGCAAAACAGAAGTGAGTCCAAAGTATCATTCATGGTGGCTTGACAGCATATAATCCCCCTATCCTTATCAAATAGCTAAGGAAGATAATACAAAATATCCCTTTATCTCAACAAGGATTCACAAAGTAACAGAGAGACTAACTATAATGAGAAGGATGGTCCTCTAAGTAAGGCATTTTAAAGGTACCAATCAGCAGATAGTGGGAAATGATATCATTCAATGACCATCACCCTCTAGAGCCAATCACAGATTAATCAACAGTTGAGCCAATTAAAAATGGAACTCATCTCATCTACACCAATCAAAATGTAGTGACCTCATTGATCATGTAGCTTGTTGCTTAAAGATTTTAGTGAGCAGTAGGTTTTAGTAGCTAAGACATAGATCAGTTTTAAAACTGAAGTTTGTAGAGTCTGCTTTCTACTCAAAGCCAAAGATCTTAGAAGTCTTGGAGTGAAACCAAAGTCCAAATGTTTACTTGCAGCCTAAGCTGAACTAGGAAATAAAAATTGCAATTTGCATGTTAAGCCAATGTCCTGCTTTGAGAAGATATATGCAGGGCAGAGCAGAACAGAGTCGTGTGGAAACAGGTTGGAAGGCCTAACAAACCCACATCGAGTCTCTCACCCAGGGCCATCCCCCTACCCTAACTCTAACCCTGTATTTCCCATGGTTAACACACCTAACCTACACCAGAGTGTTTCCTGATGGCCAAATAGCTAAAATATCAAACAAATAGATTAGAATTTGAGTTGAACTGTGTAAACTATGGTTATTTTCCTTGAACATAGAAATTTTAAAGGGATGATGTCATTGGAAGTAGTACAGAGAAGCTGATAGATTCTCTTAATCGAATCTTTTTCCTTCAAAAGGTCCAGAACAATAAGTAGCAATAATAATATAATCTTAAAATATTTCAATATATTTATTGAAACACAAAATAAAAGCAGACAGCCTGTTGAGCAGGGTCAAAAATTTAATATAATCATGGCTGATCCAATGCCTCAACTTCATTTTCCAATCTATTCCCTCCATCTGTTGAATATTTGAGACACCAACCATCTGCCTATCCCAGTCTTAAATATACTCAATGACAAAATTCATAACGGAGTAACAAAATTTCTCCTCATCTCGATCCCAAATGACGGATTAAGCATCCCGAGGCTTGATTCTCAAGCCAAGAGAAACAACCTCTGTGTCTACTCAATTAATACCTCTTCAGAATCTTAAATGACTGAATGAGATCATCTTTATTCCTTTAAGCTCTAGAGTGTCTCAATCCAATTTAATCAGCCTTGCATCATAGGATAATCTTATGCAGAACTAATCTAGTGAACTTTTGCATTGCCTTTAAGAAAAGTTCATAATTCCTTAAATATAGAGACTAAAACTCTGTAGAGTACTCTAGGGAGATTCTCAAAGTCCTGTACAATTGTAGCATGATTTAATTGCTCTTATACTCCAATCACCTGGCAAAAGGGACAACTTGCCATTTGTTTTCCTAATTGGTCATTGTAACTGCACTTTAGTTTTTGCATTCTTTGTGCCAGTATGCTCAATTCTGAGCTTCAACATTACAACTTGTGCAAATTCAAAAAAAATTCTGCGTTTCATTTAATTCTGAACTGAGTGACCTCATTAGATTTGATCTTTCTCTGCACCTTCTCTGTAGCTGTAACACTACAGTCTACATTCTGTTCTAGAACCTTGATGCACTTATGTAAAGTAGAATTTGCGGGATAGCATGCAAAACAATACTTCATGCTGTATCTTGGTACACGTAACGATAATAAATCAAATCAAATATATTCCAACTGCCCCTCAGTTAACCTGTCAATGTTTGACTCCTCTTTCAGTACTCAAATTACATTCCCAACTAGTTTTGGACCTTTAGATAAATTGCTGTATCTCTTCCTCTAAGCCATTAATGTGGATCATAGATTCCCGAGACCCCAGAATGGATCCTTGTGGAACTGCAAGATGGAAATGGCCATTTATCCCTACTCTGCTTCGTATTTGTTAACTAAACCTCAATCCACGCTAATATGTTACCAGTTTCCTATTCCTGTCAGCGTTCTTTTAATGGTATCATAACAGCCCACTCCCTACATAATTGAAATGGCTATTCTTCATCTTTCCACTGAGATAATGAGTTCTCACTAGTTGTTTAATCTTGGAAATGATCTAAACCATGCCCTTGCCCAATGTTCACAGATCGAAGGGTTGCTTGAGGTATAACGCCTCTACTTGATTATTTAGTAATTGAATCTAAAAGCACTGATTGCATCATAATATCTCCATAGCTAATTCAGCCAAAGAAGAAACGAGAAACATTCCTGGTCCTGATGGTGCTACATGTAGCACATTTCAAAGAAAATGAGTCTCCATCTACCTGTTTTGGTTGGTACTAATGATCCCAAAATATTACTCAAAAAGAGAGCAGCAGAGCAAAACCAAAATTTATCCTTCAACAGAAACATTGTGAAACTAATTTCCCTCCTATGGATAACTTAAGCAATGCTCTCTCAAACGGACTGAACGGAAGTGAACCCATCCATATTTTTGGAATAACATTCGGTTATACCAGTGTTAACTCTGTTTCTCTCTCCCAGTTACAGCCAGACCTGATGAGTTTCTCCAGCATTCTCTGCAGTTATTTCAGATTTCCAGCATCTGCAGTATTCTGCTTTTAGTTAAACATAATGCTCCCTTAAGGAATCCTTGCTGGCTCTTTCTAATAAACTCTTTTTTTCCATTTGATGATTAATTCTATACAAAAGTAATTGTTTTAAAAATTTCACTACCACTGAAATTAAACCGAGTGCTCCATAATTTCTTATCCTTATAGTTTTACTTTTGAACAAGGGTGTTGTCTTTGTACTTCTCCAGTCATCAGGCCCCACTCCTGAGTCTAGAGAAGATTGAAAGGTTACCACTGAATTCACTTCTTACAGGATTCCTTATTGCAGAATAAGCCATTTTGATGAGGGAGCTGGTGAAGTTTTTGATGGTATTTGCTCCATTATGTAGCCATTTGTTTTATCTGGAATATAAAAGCAAAAAAAAAAATGTCAGTCACAAGGAACCTCACCAGGTGATCTATATCCAGGCTCATGTTCCACACTGCAGGGAGGATATACTGACCTTGGAAGATGTGCAGCTCAGACTCACTGGAAACCTATCAGAGATTGATATAGCAAATTACAAGGGACAATCGAATAATTTTGATTTGAATTCCCTGAGTTTAAAAGGTGTACAGATGATCACATTTAAGCTGTTAAAAGAAAAACAGAGGGAGAATATTGGAAATTTATCTCCTCTGGTGAAAAATTTCCTCTTGTACTTACCCAGATAAGAAGGAGTAATTTCAAATTTGGGAAAAGGGGATATACAATAAAATTTTAAAATGTGCTTTTATGCAAAGAAGAGCTGGACTTAGGAACTTGTTCCCCTAAAATGTTACAGGTAGTGCAAAAATGTGAAATCAATGTTGAGTATTTTTTTCTGCTGAGCTCAGAGTATCAAGGAAACTGAATCAAAGCAGGAATGCACCGATTTTTGCATTCAGCAGCGTGTTCTTACTTCATGTGACAATGCTTAAGTTAATCCCTCATAATTTAAGAAACTGAATGTGAATATTTTAGTATTCAAGCATCCAAAAGACATTTGTTGCGGCTCACTAATATATGCAGATATTACATTCCACAGGCACAAACAATGTCTTATTAAACTACTCCATTATAAAGAGCAATATTCTTCCAAGCAATGCATGCTTCAAGCGATTCCCCAGTAAGATGAAGCATGAGATATTTACACCCTCAGGTCACGTGTCATGATACAGTGCTCATGTCATTAGCATGTCTCTTCAAGACTTACTGATGATGAAACCATAACAGAAAGTGAATGGAATTGAGGCATAGGTTGAAAATAATCCAACAGAATGGTTGCACTGTCTAACTTCTGTTGCTATCTTTTGCTCATGGAGCCTTGCCGTGTGCAAATTGGCACAATGGTGTTTACACTTCAGAAGTAATTTTCTGGCTGAGAAGTGCTTTGGCATGCCTTTAGAATGTAAAAGGTATTATTTAACTGCCTGTGCTACTTCATTTCGATTTACTAAGGCACCAGAGAACATGTGGTGTGATCATTTATCAGATTAGATTGCCAAAAAATTTCATTAAACTAGAAATACAGGAAGTCAATTTGCAGCAAATCTTCATCAGTTGTTTGTAGGTTGCCTCTAAACATGTTGACAAGTGAAGATAAAATCCTGTGTCTTTATGAATAATTATCAATCAGCCCAGTGCTGGCGCATTATATCATTCAATGAATTAATCACTGTAACAGGAAAACAAGTTTATTTCCTAATTGGCATTTAAAAAGCCATCCAACTGCACATGGAGAAGGTTAAAATGGTCAGGGCCCTAAAGATTTTGCACTACAACCACATCTCATCAGAATCCCACAATGGCTCCAAAATTGCAGGATTAGTGGTAGGCATGTAATGTGCATCAAGCTGGTGGGCACCTATACTAGTACATTCCCATTTCACTCACTGTTGTAAAATAACAATGACCTTATCTTAGATAACAAGGTGTAGAGCTGGATGAACACAGCAGGCCA
>NC_063350.1:48957189-48992098 GCF_021869965.1 Rhincodon typus | reverse complement strand
CGTCAGCTTTCCTGCTCCTCTGATGCTGCTTGGCCTGCTGTGTTCATGCAGCTCTACACCTTGTTATCTCAGATTCTCCAGCACCGGCAGTTCCTACTATCTCCCAATGACCTTATCTTCATTGGTTCAAGGCTGTTTTTATGGACACTGTGGGCCATGCTATGCCGTTCTGGATGTTGGGAGATCTCATCCTGTTGAGCATGGTCAGACTTTGAAAAAAAATGTCTTCAGTCACATCAATGCCCAGGAAAGAGAAATTCTTAGTTTCGCAGTATCCCTGCTCTTGGTTTTACCTCTCACCTCACAACCAGACCTCCACCTGACCACTACCCTTTGCATCACAGCTATTTCCTTCCAACAAAATTGAGAAATTTGCAGCAAAGTTGTGTCCCATTCAATTATCATGGCGTCTCTGGAGGACAATCAGAACCCTGGCAAGTTGTCCATTAAAAAGGCTAAGCAGATTTTTTCTCCATCTCTTTCTCACTTTTCTTTCTGCTATTGTTGCTACCAATGACAGTGAACACAAGTAGGACTGCTTCCACTTGAAATGTTTCCATACAATAGAGTTACTGAGCGCAACAACAATAATTAGTGTCAGTGTAATCTAGTTAATAGCAAAAGAAGCTGGAAGAGTCACGAAGTCTAATAGTTCAAGGGATGCTGCAATAAGATTGAGAGATACAATAATTAATGCACAATTCTTGCTATCAGTGGAAGATGCTGAACGTAAGCAAATTCAGTCATAATCAACAAGCAATTGCTGCATTAAAAAGAAACTGACAACTGAAAAGGAGTTACCAAGCACAACGGAGGGAGATAAATTCAACTGATAATCATTTATCTTAAAATGTTCTCACACAGTCAAATACAAAGATAACTCTTCCAAATCTGTCTCCCCGTGAATGCCTTTCACAAACTTGGCTGTAACACAGATGAGTAAAACCGATAAAAAGGGAAACTAAATTTTTTTCTCAAAGGCTTCTGAAAATGATTTTTGACACTGAAATGCAATCTTGCAAATTGGAAACAAAAAAAATAGGATGGAAAACCTTTAATCTGATGTCTCAAACTTCCAAGTCCTACAAGGAACACAGCAAGTCAGGCAAGATCAGAGGAGCAGGAAAGTCAATGTTTCGGGACAGGACGCATCATTAGGACTGAGGAGGGGGAAGGGAGCTCAGAAATAAATAGAGGGAGGTGGGGTGGGGCTGGGCAAAGGGAGGTGGGGTGGTGATAGGTGGATGCAGGGAGGAGCTTGTGGAGATTAGTCAATGGAAAGGGTGGGGCGGATAGATGGGAAAGAAGATAGACAGGTTGTGTCAAGTCAAGGAGGTGGGGATCAGAGGGAAGGCTGGATGTGGGATGAGGCCAGGGGTGAGGCGATTTTGAAGCTGGTGAACTCTATGTTGAGGCCATTGGGCTGTAAGCTCCCAGGGTGGAATATAAGGTGTTGTTCCTCCAATTTTCATGTGGCCTCATTGTGACCACCTGCAATCAGACCCACCGCCAAAGAGATATTGCCCTCTCCACCCCTATCTGCTTTTCGTAGGGACCCTCTTCTTGACTCCTTCATCCGCTCCACACTTCTCACCAACCCCACCACACTCGGCACCTATCCCTGCAACCATAGGAGGAGCTACGCCTCCCCCTTAAATCCGTCCAACAATCATTCCATATCTGACAGAGATCGACCTGTATGTCTTCTAACCTGGTCTACTGCATCCATTGCTCCCGATGTGGTCTCCTCTACGTTGGAGAGACCAAGCACAGACTCGGTGACAGATTTGCGGAGCATCTGCGCTCTGTACACTCCAATCAACACCACCTTCCGGTTACCAGCCACTTCAACTCCCCCTCCCACTCCCACTCCCTTGGCGATACGTCCATCCTGGGCCTTCTCCACTGTCACGATGAGGCCACACGTAAACTGGAGAAACAACATCTTATATTCCACCTTGGTAGCTTACAGCCCAATGGCCCCATCATCGCGTTCACCAGCTTCAAATTGTCCCCACCTCCAGCCTCATCCCACATCCAACACTCCCTTCTATCCCCACCTCCTTGACCTAACACAACCTGTAAATCTTAATTCTCACCTATCTGCCACACCCTTCCCATTGACTAATCCCCACAACCCCCTAGCTGCATCCACCTATCACTACCCCGCCCACATTCACCCAGCACTAACCCCTCCCTCTATTTGTTTCTGAGGTCCCTTTCCCCTCCCTAGTGCTGATGAAGGGTCCTGACCCAAAACATTGACTTCCCTGCTCCTCTGATGCTGCCTGACCTGCTGTATTCCTCCAGTTCCTCACTGTATCAACTCCGACTTCCAGCATCTGCAGTTCTTGCTATCTCCAAGTCCTATTATCGATGCCTGGATATATGGTGAGGTGTAACCTCCTGTCATAGAGTCATAGAATTATGCAACATGGAAACAGACCCTTTGGTCCAACCAATCCGTGCCAAGCATAATCCCAAACTAAGGTAGCCCCACCTGCCTGCTCCTGACCCATATCCCTCCGAACCTTTCCGATTCACGTACCTGTCCAAATGTCTTTTAAACGTTGTAATTGTCACCTATATCCACCACTTCCTCAGGAAGTTCATTCTACACGCAAACCACACTCTGTATAAAAAATTTGCCTCTCATGTCTTTTTTTAAATCTCTCTCCACTCCTTTTAAAAATGTGCCCCTTAGTCTTGAAACCCTCCATCCTAGGGAAAAGACAACTACAATTAACTCTATCTACACATCTCATTATTTTATAAACTTCTATCATGTCGCCTGTCAACCTCTTATGCTCCATTGAAAAGTGTCCCAGCCTTTCCAACTATGAACACAAACCAAAAATCTTGGAGTCAGCTCACCTCTGACAGAGAACAAACCTTTTGAGCATTGAGGCATGCCCACAGGCCTGATTAATCAAGACTTGCTGGTGTGGGAGAGTGGCAGGGAAAATTGACATGAGAGTACAACCACCATTTTTTAAAACTGAACTGACCAGCAGGAAGGTGAATGAGCTGCAGAAGGACAAAAAGAAATTTGAAAGGGCTCAAGGAGAGGACTTAATGCAGAAATGAAGCTGTGCTGGAGTAGATAATGAAGTTATTTTTATTACACCACTATTGGACTCCTGCTATTAATAATAAATAGAATGTCTAAAGGGTTGTATATTTAAATTAAGTGGAACATCCTAACTGCTACAGATGTTTTATAGCTATAATATGAATACAGATTACATAAATCAAATAGAATTCGACAGGACTGAATAAGCCCTTTTAATACAATGTTGGTGTTTATTCTCTATAAAGCCCCCATCTGCTTCATTTTTCATTATGAATATGTTCTTCTATTCCTTTCTCCCTCATGCAATTATCTAGCTTCTCTCTATGTGCATCTACACGTCTTTCATTATCCACTTCTTGCAGTCATGAATTACATATCACACTTGTTGTCTTGTTTGCACATGTGTGTGCCAGTGCAAAGAAGGCAGGACATCGTCAATGTGTGTTGTACAAAGCAAAGGAGAGTCAGATTTTGCCTTCCGAGCCTGCCATCTGTGAGATCAATGTGCTTGGCTGCTCACCCTGTTTGCTGACAGCACAGCTGCTGAAGACTAGAGACCTCCCGGAGGTGGTGCCCAGTTTTTAAACTGCTGCCTGGAAAGGGGAAAGCTGGCAGATATGGCTTAATATTTATGGATAACTTGGTTCCAAGTCAACACTGAGTGCCAATGCTTCACTGCTGATGATAAAATCCAGCCTGTGGAGTCTTGATCAATGGTTTTGCCTGTAACATCAACTTTGTGCTTTTCTTTAAAGATGCTTCTTGACTTGCTAAGTGTCCCAGTCAATTCTGTTATTTTCAGCAATAATGTGTTTTCTGCATACAGAAAGTAATTCAACCAGAAGGAAAGATTGACTTGTAGATGGTAAAATGGGAGCTGCCAACCGTTTACCACTTTGTTGTTCAAGTTGCTCTAAGTCACCTGGAATTTTAACAGCACTTCTCACGTTGGCTGTTTTATCCATGATATCATATGACAAAAGATATCAGGTAATGGGCCACTAACTCACATCAGATTACAGGGTTTCCAAAGTGATTGCTCTCACATGGCCTAGTATCAGCCTACAACATCATGTGAACATAGAGAAATTTCACTCCTTTATCATTTAATGAATGTGTAATTACACACACAGGTTTCTGAATACAATCATCAGTATCCAAGCAAAAGGCATGGTTCAGTTTATTCTGTAATTTGTAGTCACTTTCATACTTGTAGGCAAGTTTTCTTCTTATCTATTGCTACCAAGGGTTCCACAGTGTTGAAAAGGACAATATTTAAAGTACAGGAATGCTAATTTCAGGGAACTCTCTTCAGGATGAATTTCATGTCTCACAGATTATGATAGCCCTCCAAAGTTAACTTTTGAGAAGAAGTTGGGAAGTAGGAATCCTGAGGAGGAGAAACTGTTACCTTTGGAGAAGTCAGCTCTCTGCTGACCTAATCTCTTCCCTCACACTGTAGCATTTGACTGGAATACATGCAATTTTTCTCCACCAGAAGATAATTTCATGTTTTTTACTTTCATCCTAAGATCTGAAGTGGTATTGCTATTTTGTGGTGATTCACTGAGCACTGTGTCAGGTCGACCAGAAACAATCAAGTTCTTTGCTGAGGAAATTCAAGCTGTTGTCAGCAGAAGTACATTTTTAGTTTATGTTTTATCTTTAAAGAATCAAGCAACAAAATTCCTTATCCAACCCGGGGGCCATTGTTAACAATAATGCCTAACTCTACCTACAATTTTTATAGTGTCAACAAATTCAGCCTTATCCTTAAATTTAATGTTAAATAACAGAAAGCAATATCATTGATTCTAGCTCAGATGCTTAGATAATGTTACAAGCAAAATTGTAAAATATTTTTAAAAGTATGTGGAATCTCTTATCATATTGGAGAAATTTGATATTCATTACATTTGAAAATACATTTTCAAGGACTCTTAAGCTATTGTTATGAACGAGTAAGACTTTTCTTTTCAATTTGGTCATGGGATAACAAAATGAGCATTTGCTATCCATCCCTAATTGCAGGTGAAAAAATGGTGGTGAGCCTCTTTCCTAAACTGTTGCAGTCCATGAGATTTAGGTACACCCACTGTGCTGTAAGGAAAGGAATTCCAGGCTTTGGACTGAGCAACAGTGAAGGAATGAAGACATAGTTCCAAGTTAGGATGGTGTGTGACTTGGAGGAGAACTTACAGGTTATGGTGCTCCTTCTATGTGGTAGATATCATGGGTTTCAAAAGAGCTATAGAAGAAGCCTTTGAGCTGCAGTGGTGCATCTTATAGATTGCACATCGTACTACTATGTGTGTGTCAGTGGTGGAGCGAGCGAACACCACTGAAGTTCAACACTTTTGTCCACATTTCCAGCAAGATCAGGAGCTGAGTGGCTCTGGCGGAAGCCAAACTGAGCATGACAAGAGGTTATTGCTGAACAAGTGCAGTTTGATAACACTGTCAGTAATCCATTCCGTCACTTTGGTGATCGAGGGTAGACTGGTCGAAAAGTAATTAACTGGCATGCATGGGTCCAGCCTTGTGAGGACAGGGTGCACCTGGACACTTCTCAACATTGCCAGATAGAAGGTTGTGTTCTACTTGTACTGGAACAGCTTGTCTAACTACATATGGCTAGTTCTGGAGCATAAATTCTCTATACTGTTGCCAGGACCCACAGCCTTTGCAGTAACCAGTGTCTTCATCCATTTCTTTTGCTGAAGAAAGGTATCTGTGATGCTGGGAAGGTCAAGATTTAGACATACTGTAGGGGCCTTTGAATGAAGCTTGCATGTCTGGGCTCCTCCATGCGATTGTGGCATTTTCCCATCTAGAAGGCAGAGGCCATAAGTTGATAAGTACATCAGTATGCTGTAACATTGCATGTTATAGATTTCACTATGAAATGGTGGTTGATGGAAGCTATAGAAGAAGGTGAATGGTATGGTGACCACTCGTGGCTTATTCCTGCATCCTGCTCAATTGTTACTTTTCTATTGTTCCTACATTCATACCTGCCATTCCAGAGTCTCAACACATACTGCACACATGTTATTGTTGATGTGGTGGATACATTTTGGCTAGATATAAGGTGAGCTGGTCTCCAGTTAATTGTCAGCTTTGAACATATAATTGCAAGCCTAGTTTAAAAGGACATCGAGGATAATCTGTGGATAGTGGTAACCCCAACAGTCACGAGGGCTAATCACACTGATTATTCAGGGCTGCTGTTGGCTTTCTCTCTGGTTGAGAATAGGAGCCTCCTGTAAGATATGCAGTATCAAAGCAGAAGGCTTAGAGGGGATTTGAGGACTTTTTTCATCCAGAGTGTGGAGGGAATCTGGAATGCACAGCCTGGGATGGAAGTTGAGATCACAGCCTCACAGCCTTTTAAAAGTACTTGGATGAACATTTGAAAAGTTGTAACATTTAAGGCTATGGGTCAGTACTAAAAAGGGGGACTAATGTAGATTTAGAGTAGAGATAGTAGGAACTGCAGATGCTGGAGAATCTGAGATAGCAAGGTGTAGAGCTGGATGAACACAGCAGGCCAAGCAGCATCAGAGGAGCAGGAAGGCCGACACCTCGGGCCCAGACCTTTCTTCAGATGGACTGAAGGTCGTTTTGGTACTGTATGATTCTACAAATCTATCAATGTTAATGAGTTCATATATATCTATGACTCACCAGGGACCTGCTACTGGGCATGCACTGAGATTGTTAAAGCTGCTTTGGTGATTCACCCCTAATGAGGATGACTTCTATGTTAGTTGTGTCAGTATCACAGACTAACAGCTGCATTCCACCAGCACTTATAAATATGTGGAAGAATGTAATTATGACCAGATCGTTTTTTTTTTTAGTATTGATTGAGGCATAGATTTCACCCAGGACACGGGGGATACGCTTTTATCGAGTCATAGAGTTAAAAAGCACAGAAACAGACCCTTTGGTCCAACCAGTTCATGCTAAGCATAATCCCAAACTAAACTAATCCCACCTGCCTGCCTCTGGCCCATATCCCTCCTAACCTTTCCTATTCACATACTTATCAAAGTGTCTTTTAAGCGTTGTAACTGTACCCACATCTACCCATTCCACATGCAAAAAACCCACTGTGTAAAATATTGCACCTCCATGTCTTTCTTAAATCACTCTCCTCTCACCTTAAAATATGCCCCCTGTTCTTGAAATACCCCATCATAGGGAAAAGACACCTACCATTATCCCTATCTATATCCCTCATGATTTTATAAACCTCTATAATGCCACTTGTCAATCTCCTATGCTCCAATGAATAAAGTCCTGGCCCAGTTAGCCTTTCTTTATAACTCAAACTTTCCATAGCCAGCAACATCCTGGTAAATATCTTCTGAACCCCTCTAGCCTAATACAATCCTTATAACTGGGAGATCAGAACTGGACACAGGTCTCCTGAAGAGGCTTCACCAAGTCCAGTACAACCTCAACATGATGTCTTTGAAATAATGCCATGGATCTTTTATATCCATCTGAGCAGGCAGGTGGAACCTGGGTTTGATGTTTCATCTAAAAGATGGCACCTCCGGCAGTGCAGTGTGCCCTCGGTACTGCACTGGAAAAGCATCCTTCATTTTTGTTCTGAAGCCGTGGAGTGGAACTTGAGCCTAGAACCCTATTATTCAGAGGCAAGATTTTTGCTAACTGAGTGATAGCTGGTTCCTGCCCACTAGTGTCTTCCTGACTTCATGAAAATCCAGCTATTCTGTACAGCTATAAAATACACACACTCTGCTTTTTTTTCCTTTTGTTTTTCACCAAGAGGCAATATTTCTGCTTTTCAGTGATCAACCTTTAATAAATCCTCCCAGCAACTGCAGACAGACTCACAGCAGCAGATTCTCTCGGGAAATGTCCTTCACCAACAGCAGTGTAAATCAGACCAGCACTTACTTCCAATGTTGCAAGCCACATTTCACACAATATTGGTGGAATATCCAGACCCTCGACATTTATTGGTCCTAGTTGGCAAGTTAGATAGAGATAACTGTTTCAAAGCTAAGGTTTGTTAACTACCTTGCTAACGTTGGGAAACTGAGTTAAATATTGCTTCACCAGATGGTGATCTTATCTTGAATACTCCTGTGCCTGGGTGTCGCACAAATGAAGAGGATCAGTTTTCCCAAAGCGAGGATTTGAATTTTACCTTCCCTGCTGCCTTGTCACTATACCATCCAAAAGTCGGGGATAGGCGCACTGCTGAGGGAAATCCAGGCGAGAGCGATGTTTCACCTCCTATTGAATATACAAAGAAGATGAAATGAAGCAAGGCAGAGAGTCATTAAATTAGTACTGTTGGTGTAGCAAACATTATTGTGTGCAAAAAAGACTTAGCAATGCATTTCAAATTGGAAAGATCATTCATCTAATTTCTTGCAGTGAAATATTTTATGAGCTTTCCACTCTCAAATGATTCTGGCCAAAATAGCTTTTTGGGAAAAGCTCTGACTTCACTTGAATGTGATCGAGTGAAGTAATTCATCAAAATGATGCCTCAGACCTAGCTGATGACATCTTAAAATTCCTACTGGATGAACGAAAGCTGCCAAATTCCTTGAAGGAAAAGCGAAATATTCTGCGGGCAAACAGCTGGTGTTCTGCATCTGTGCTTAAAGTCAGGCATCTCTTTGATTCAGCAATTGCCATTTATATAGTGTCTTTAATGGAGAAAATTGCTCCAGAGCATTTTGCTGAGGCATAATTTAAAAAAAAAATTGGATGTTGTGCCCTAGAAGGAATCATTTGGAGGAATAACCAAACGATGTTAAAGAAGTGCTTAGAGGACAGTCTTTAGAGGAGAAAGAGGTGCCAAGACTATGAGTTAACGGTGAAGATTTCAAAGTATGTGGCCGAGGGCATAAACAAAGAGAGGGGGCTCTTTCTGTGAGAATAGTCTGAAATATAACACCAAAACTATCTAGGGTAGAAATCAAAAGGAAATTAACATTGAATTGTTCACAAATTAGTCTGTCCTCATAGAATAAGTCTCCATCTTGCTGAGGATGTAAGATACTTTCATTAGGCAATGAACTTAATTGTATATATACATGTAATATACATATAATATGTGTATTTTATATATAGTTATATATATATATATATATATATATATATATGGAAGGAGCCAGAAGCATTGTGGGGAAAGTTTTACTGAAGATGTGATTAAAATATTAGATATATTCCAGAATTGATTATTTGAGCTGTATCAATCATATTAATGAAGGAAATAGATGAATACTTAAAGAAAACTAACTTTAAATGTTACAGAAAGATAACAGAAAAATGAAATAAAAGCTCAGTTATATCATTTTCACAAGGGAACAAAGTGACCTTTTACAGTAAAATGTCTTTGAATCTAAAAAAACACATCAGTTCTGGTCTTTAAGTAAATGCCAGGCCAAAAGGCTTTAAAAAGAAGTGTCTTTCACCCTCTGAAGAATGTTTTATAGACCAAAGGTTTTTCAATAGCAGTCATTGCCATCTTCAAAACTGAAACTGTGTGCTCTGTAAATTCTCTTTTCCCTGTTTCTCACATTAAAATTTTAAGTTCTGTCCTAGAAAGCATGATATTAGATTGCAAGGAAGCTTTTAGAGTCATAGAGTTGTATAGCAGGGAAACAGCCTCTTTGGTCCAACTTGTCCATGCTAACCGGATATCCCAAATTAATCTAGTCCCATTTGCCAGCATTTGGCCCATATCCCTCTAAACCTTTCCGATTCATATAAATCCAGATGTCTTTTAAATGTTATAATTGTACCAGCCTCCACCACTTCCTCTGGCAGCTCATTCCATACACACACCACCCCCTGCATGAAAAGTTGCCCCTTAGTTCCCTTTTAAATCTTTCTCCTCTCACCTTCAACCTATGCCCTCTAGTTTTGGACTCTGCTTCCCTGGGGAAAAGACCTTGAATATTCACTCTATCTATGCACCTCATGATTTTATAAACTTCTATAAGGTCACCCCTCGGCCTCTGATGCTCCAGGGAAAATAGCCCCAGCCTATTCAGCCTCTTCTTATAACTCAAACTCTCCAATCCTGGCAACATCCTTCGTTTTTTCTGAACTGTCTCAAGTTTCGCAACATCCTCCCTATAGCAGGGATACCAGAATTGAGCACAGTATTCTAAAAGTAGCCTAACCAATGTCCTGTAGCTGCAACATGACCTCCCAACTCCTATACTCAATGCATTGACCATTAAAGGCAAGCATACTAAATGTCTTCTTCGCTATCCTGTCTACCTGCGACTCTACTTTCAAGGAACTATGAACCTCCACTCCAACGTTTCTTTATTTAACAACACACCCTAGGACCTTACCATTAACTGTATAAGTCCTGCCCTGGTTTGCCTTACCAAAATGCAACACTTCACATTTATCTAATTAAGCTCCATCTGTCACTCCTGGGCCCAGCGGCCTATCTGATCAAGGTCCAGTTGTGCTTTGAGGTAACTTTCTACACAGTCCACTACGCCATTTCTCTGGCGAAACTCATCATCAGTTGACATCTATGGGTAGGCTGGGAAATAGCATTCTGGACAAATAGAAAGCTGTGCACCATAGCACAGCATTGCTGCCCAACTTCATTGCCATTAACATTAAAACGATAAGGGAGAAAGGTAGTTCTCAAAGTTAAATTTCACTTGAAAATAGTTTACATTACATGTGGAGTTGGTGGTATATCACCTTCTTGAGCCACTGCAGTCCACATGATATAGTATCTCATAACACTTTTAGGGAGCAATTTCCAGGATTTTATAGAGTCATAGAGTCACATAGCCCAGAAACAGTTCCTTCGGTCTAATTCATCCATGCTGACCAGGTTTCCCAAACTGAACTGTCCCATTTGCCTCCCTTTGGCCCAAATCCCTCTATACCTTTCCCATTCATGTACCTGTTGAAAAGTCTTTTAAATGTTGTAATTGTACTCTCCTGTGCCTCTTTCTCTGGCGGCTTGTTCCATATACGTACCACCCATTATGTGAAAAAATTGCTCCTCAGGTCCCTTATAAATCTTTCCTCTCTCAACTTAAACCAATGCCCTCTAGTTTTGAATTCCCCTACACTGGGGTAAAGACCTTGGCTATTCAACTTATTTGTGCCTCTTGTGATTGTATAAACCTTTATAAGGTCTGCCCTCAGCCTACTATGCTCTGATCCCACACTATCCAACTTTATAATTCAAACCGTCCAGGCCCACAACATCCCTGTAGCTATTTCCTGCACCCTCTCCAGTTTAACAGCATCTTTCCTGTAGTAGGACAACCAGAATTGTACTCAGTACTCCAAATGTGGCCATGGCATCCCAACTCCTATATTCAATGCTCTGACCGATGAAGGCAAATGCCCTCTTCACCACCCTGTCTACTTGTGACGCCTCTTTCAAGGAACTATGCACCCCCACCCCTAGTTCTCTCTGTTCAACAACACTCCCCAGGGCCCTACCATTAACTGTGTAAGTCCTGCCCTGGTTTGTCTTACCAAAACACAACACTACACATTTATCTAAATTAAACTCCACCTACCACTCCTTGGCCCATTGGCCCAGCTGACCAAGATCTCATTGTGCTCTTTAGATAACCTTCTTCACTGTCCGTTATACCACTAATTTTGATGTCATCCACAAACTTACTAACCATGTCTCCTATATTCAAATTGTTTATATAAATAACAAACAACAGCGGACCCAGTGCTGATCCTTGCAGCACACTGATGGTCACAGGCCTCCAGTTGAAACAACAACCCTCCACCATCCTCTGTCTTCTATTATCAAGCCAGTATTTTTATACTGACGTTTTCCCAGCCACTATCAGTTCTGAGGAAGGGTCACCAGACCCGAAACGTTAACTCTGTTTTCTCCTTCACAGATGCTGGCAGAACTGCTGAGCTTTTCCAGCAAATTTGTTTTTGTTCAGTATTTTTATACAATTGGTTAACTCCCGTTGGATCCCATGTGATCTAACCTTACTAACCATATTGAAAATGGCACATGGCCTACACAGGAATCTGAACATGGATGTTCCCACATCTTTCTAGATGGTAGAGGCTGTGATTTAGAAAGGAACTGTTTGAGGAGCCTTTTTAAAAAAATTTGCTTCAGTGCACTCTGTAGTTGATACACACTGCTGCTATAATGCATTGAAGATAAAGGGCCTAAATATTGATGGTGGTGGATGGGGTGCCAATCGAGCAGGCTGTTTTGTCCTGGATGGTGTCGAATTGCTGGAGTGTTGTTGGAGCTGCACTCATCCATCACATTCCTGACTTCTACCTTGTCATTTGTGGATAGTCACTGGGGAGTCAGGAGTCAAATTACTTCCGTCTGAATTCCCAGCTTCTAACCAGCTCTTACAGACATTGTTTTTAAATTGCTGGTCCAGTTCAGTTTGTAAATTGTAAACCCTAGAATGTTCATGACGGGGGATTTCAGCAAAGGTAATATAATTGAAAATCAAGAAGAAATGCCTAGATGCTCTTCTGGTGTAGATGGTCATTGTCTAGAACTTATATATCATTTATATTACTTGCCACCTATCTGCCCAAGCCTAGGTATGGACTATTTTTTCTGCCAATGAGTCTGGACTCCTTCAGTGTCTGAGGAGTTGTGAATGGTGCTGAACATTTGCAGTCCTCAGTGAGCAAACAAGTGGACCTTACAAGGGAGAGAAGGTCATTGATAAAGCAGCTGATGATGATTATGCCTAGGACACTACCCTGAGGAACTCCTGAAGAGATGTCCTGGTACTGATATGATTGGCCAACACCAACCACAACTATTTTCCTTTCTGCTAGATATAATTCAAACCAATGGAGAGTTTACCGCCCAATTCCCACTGACTTCAGTTTTGCCAGGGTTCTTTAGTGCTATTGAGATGTTCAAATACTAACTTGTTATCAAAGTCAGTCACTTTCATCTCCTGTCTCATGGTTAGTTCTTTTGTCCATTGTTTGACCAGATTGTTATGAGGCCAGCAGCTAAGTAATCCCTATAGAACCAAATTGAGATTCAGTGGGCAGGTTATTGCTGTATAAATAGTACTGCCGATTACTTCATCTATCCCTGTGCTGGTGGTCAAGAGTAAGTTGTAAATAACAGGTTGGATTTGACATATCTGGGCAATTTACCACAAAGCTGGGTAGGTGCCAATGTTGTAACTCTACTGAAATAGCTTGGTTAGAGCAAGACAAGTTCTGAAAGTGCTAACAAGTTTTCAGTAATATTGTCATAATGTTGCAGTATCTAATGCCTTCAGCCATCATGGGGACTGAATTGAATTACCTGAAGGTAATTCTGCTGGGATCTCAGGAAGAAGTCAAGAATAATCACCCTCTCAGCACTTTTGTCCGAAGGACGTTGCAAAAGTATTTTGCACTGAAGCACTTGCCTCCAAATCAATGAGGATGGGGAAAGTTGTGGAACGTCCTCCTCCTATTGTTTAATTGTCCACCATGATTGATTGGTTATGAATGGTCTGTGGAGCTTAGATCGAATCTGTTAGTTCATTCTATCGCATGGTGACATGTACACATGATCTATTTTAAAACTTAAGGGAGCTGTAGCTGCTTTGTGATGGTTTCCCATACTTATCAATGACTGCTGACTGTCTCTTGTAGGTTCTGCAAATGCCGTTGTCTATACAGTTGCACATAACAGTGTTGTCATTAAGGATACTTCTTACTAGTAAAGACTATTCCATCCTTTCATCACATGGGCCATAACTGTTGATGTCATTTATGTCACAGCAGACGTCACCATCTTATTATCGTTATCCTTATTAAAAATATTTAGGCTCATGCTCTGCAGACATGGGTTCGAATTCCATAGGAGCAGATGGTGAAATCTGGAATTAAAAAACTAACCTGATGGTGATTATGTAGTTACTGTCAATTGTCAAAAAAACCTATCTGGTTTACTCATGCATTTGAGAGAAGGGAATATGCTGTCCTTACTTCATCTGGCCTACATGTGACGCCAGACGAAGAGCAATATGATTGTCTCTTAACTGTCCTCTGTTTAATAAATGTGGACAAGGACCCCATGAATGAATAATGTGAAAAATTATGTCCTTTCCTACAAATTTATATGGTATCCCACAAGCTAATGGTTTGTCAGACTTTTCTCAGTGCAAGCTAATGTTCAAGGTTTAAGAACTACAGAAATAATAAGGTCCCACTTAAAACGTTCAATTGGCGATGACATATTGTTGATATCTTGCAATTCAGTACACTTCCGTTCAGGTGATAGAATATTCAAAAATACGGAGGTGCACCAAACTAATGAACCAAACAGCTTAAACACTCCGAGGCAACAGTGGCACTGTGTCCACATTTCCATTCATTACAACAGGTTTATCACTATTGACTTAATGTGTGCGCGTTTGTCCCAAAAGAGAAGGCTTTCCCTGTAACACACTCCAGGACTAATTCATCCATAGATTTCATTACAAGTTTTACATGTGCCATTATTTTCATCCAGGTTCCTTTCATGCGATCACCACGAGATCTCTAAGACTTTAGACATTGCTCCCAAGTTTAGGGCTTCTGAGCTAATGATTACAGAAAAAATGAAATCATGCTTAAAAATGTCAGCTCACTGTAAAAAAAAATGGTATTTCTCTTTCTTTTAGAGCAATACGTACAATGTACTGTTAGTTTAGAGATGGATTCCACAGAAACAAGGGGCTGGATTTTTTAGTCCCATCTCTCTCTCCCCGATAAGGAGTGTTTGTACCAGGGAGGAGGTAGAGCGTAGTGGCACATGAAGTAAGAAGCTGCCACCCACCATTGAGCTGTGATCTATAAAACTATAGGTTGGCAGGTGCTAAAGTTGACAGTTCATCTGCCATTTTTAGCAAAAGTATTAAAAGTGAACTAGGTTTATGACCATTTCAATCAACCCCATAATACACAGCTCTGCTCTCATATTGTTGGTATAAACAAGCAAGCAGAAGGTAATCAGACTGCTTAAAGGGAAGGATGTGGGGTTTTGGGGGTGGTGTCTGTGTCAGGAGCCTCCCCTTCCAAGATTTTACCTTTACCTCCTCACTACCTGCTGTCTAAAGCCTAGCACCTATCCTCCTCTCTCACGTCTTGGGCTCCCAGATTCCTCCCAACCCTCAAAGCCTGGGCCTTACGGGTGGTGGCAGCTATCTTCCTTCCTTGCACCTACTCATTGTGAATAGGTGCTGTCAGAATGACAGAGCTCTAGCACTAATGGAATGGCTAGAGTTGATTAATCAGCCATTTGAGAGAGTGGGAACTCCTCTCTCTGAGGGAGCATGAGTTCCTTTATAAACTAGTTTAATTAGGCCCACCCCGAGCATGTCATCACTACGTGGGCTCCTTCCAAGTGAAGTCGCTTTTGGCCAACTATCCTCTCAGTCAAGGGGTTAACACCAGGCCATGCACTTACAAGGAGGTTATACCTATATGTGATCTGCGCATTGCTCACCGTTTTCAGTGGTTGACCAGATCAGCCCCTTCTCTGTTTTGAGGAAGGGTCACTTAACCCGGAACATTAACTCTGATTTCTCTCCATAGATACTGCCCAAACTGCTGGGCTTTTCCAGCAATTTATGTTTTTGTTTCACCTCTCTCTCTGATTGCCATACCAAAATTCAAATGTTTGCCTTTTTTAATACAGTTAAAGTGTCATCATCATCTGCTATGTTAAACCATAAGATATGGGAGCAGAATTAGGCTATTCAGCCCACTGAGTTTTCTCTGCCATTTGATCATGGCTGATATGTTTCTCAACTCCATTCTCCTGCCTTTTCACCATAATCCTTGATCCCCTTCCTAATCAAGAACCTATCTATCTCTGCCTTAAATACAGTCAATGCTTTGGCTTCTGCAGCCCTCTGCAGCAATGAGTTCCACAGATTAACCAGCCTCTGGCTAAAGAAATTCCTCCTCATCTCAGTTCTAATAGGTCCTTCCTTCATTCTGCGGTTGTGCCCTCAGGTCCCTGTCTCTCCTACTAATGGAAACATCTTCTCCACGTCTATTCTATCCAGGCCTCTCAGTATTCTGTAGGTTTTAATCAGATTTCCCCCTCATCCTTCAAAACTCCATTGAGTGATGCACTGTCCTCAACTGTTCCTCATGACAAGCCTTTCATTCCCAGGATCATTCCTGTAAACTTCCTCTGGACCTCCTCCTAACACCAGCATATCTTTCCTTAGATACAAGGCCAGGAATGGATCCTCATCTTTCAGTGCTGTTCAGTGGGATCAGCTATGTTGATGTTCCATTAAACGGATTTGTCTCTTGTCTGTATCTTTTTGAAAGTGTTCAAAGCTCATTAATTCTTGAGGTCTGAATACACATTTCATTTCTGAACACAATACAGCTTTTATTAAATTTGATAGCACTATCTGAGAAAACAAGATTACGACAGAATACTGTGCTTCAGCAAGTTTTTGACAAAAACTGAGCTGTCCTCAGCTCTCAAAGCACAATGGATGTTTTTAGTCAAGATTAAGCATGAAGTTATTCTTCTTTTTTGAAAACCATTATTGTCTTAGAAGGGAGATGGATTTATTGGCTTTTATAAGAATTGAGCAGGCTATCTCATATGTACAAAAAGTGTTGTTCATAATGATTATATATACATTTGAGACACTTGCAATACAAATGAGAGAATTCACCATTACAACAATCAACAGGTCAAACCTTGCCAAATTCAGAAGTATTTATTTTAACAACCCTTATTGTATAGCATACATTTTTATCCAGTGCAGACTATCAAAAGATTACCTCATCCCATTATTCATGGGATGAATTAAGTACATGTTTGACAAGATGATCTCCTGCAGATATTACTATAGCTGTTAACTTGGCTAAATTCTTCAATCATGCTCTTGGATAATTTGGCAGCCCTTAACTGCATGATGGAGGTCACAAGCTGTTCATGCTAATGTTGATGTTCCTGGGAACTTGCTGTGTACAAATTGACTGTCACATTTCCTTTGGGCTATTTTAACTACAGTCTTAAAGTATTTGTCTGGCTGTAAAACATTTGGTGCAGTGTAAGGTCTTGAAAGATGCCATATAAGTGCAATTTTTTTTTGGTTTTTAACCTTTTTTATAGCCACCCAATTTCTTACTCAAGTTAGTAGCAAAATAAAAACAAATCATATATGAAAATCCAAATTGTAATTGGGATTAATCGATACATACTATTGGCCAGACTGCATTGTCAAGTTGGCTAGACTGAAGTAGAGTGACTCCAACAGTGTGCGTTTAGCTCCCACATCAGCTGAGGTTGACATGAAGGATTTTCCTTCTTAACCTCTCCGGAGGTGTGGTGACCCACAGGTTTAAATCCCCATCAGTCATCTCTCTCTTTAATGACAGAGGAGCCCCTGTGGTCTGGAAGGACAATGGAAACTTTACCTTTACTTTTGATTGTCAGTGATGTCAGATGATGTTAGCTCGCATGAAAATGGGATAGTGGTGAAAAGTTTCTAGAAACATCCTGTTGTCCCATGTCACTGCACTTAATGTAAATAATAAATAAATGATCAGTTTGCACTAATATGAAATCAGGTCCTCATTTGTGTAAACCATCTAGAATCTCATGAAGATATTAATGCATGCCAGTTATTCAGGCCTTAGCTTCCAATATAAGCACATAGATATCTTGTAGTCTGCTTGTGTATTTTCTTTAAAAGCCGTGCTTGTAGATGATCCAGGTTCTCTTTAGGAACTCCACATTCACATGATGAAGATGCTTTAATGCTCTATCTTACAGAGAAGGTTCCAGCATCCACCATGGTTGGTTCTCGGGAAGTTCTCGGGATGCTGCCTAATGTTGTTATAGTTGGTTCATTTAAACTGCGCTCAGGAAGCTCTACAATGAACCCGTTTTGTGCATTGCAGCTGTTTACACCATTGATCATTTGGTTGGGAAGAGACCATTGAAGGGATTTGGTAGCCAAGGTCTTTTCCTCAGGGTAGAGGAGTCCATAATGAGACGGCATAGGTTTAAGATGAGAGGGGAAAGATTTAAATGGACCTAAGGGGTAATATTTTCACGCAGAGGGTGGTGCGTGTATGGAATGAACTGCCAGAGGAAGTGGTGGAGCCTGGTACAATTACAACATTTAAAAGGCACCTGGATAGGTAAATGAATAGGAAGGATTTGGAGAGATATGGGTCAAATCCTGGCAAATGGGATGAGATTAATTCAGGATACCTGGTCAGCATGGACGAGTTGGGCCAAAGGATCTTTTTCCATGCTGTGCAACTCTATGTCTAAGTCGGTAGCAGGTTGGTCAAGTCAATCTAGTTTGGTGTAGCTTTCTCATTTAGGTGGTTGTATTTTCTAGTGTCAGCAATTTCACAGATTTGATTTTGATGACTTGTGATGTTAACAGTGATAGGCAGTCAAGGCGTGGCGTGTCAGCAAAACTCTCCCAGTGACAACTTTCCGAGTAAAGGTCAGCTGGACCTCAGTAGATTTGAAATGCAGATATGGTGGCCAAGCCAGAAAGTGTGCATTCCACTCTACGGTGGCATCTGAACGAGTGAAGTTGCATAGAGGACTTACTCCTCCTCTACTGCCTGTGCATTATTCCATTTTAGACCTTGGGTATCTGAAATGACCAACTTAGTTGTAGTGAGTGGGAAAGGAGAGTGTAAGAAATGCATACTTCCATTTTCTGCAGCCTCTCAGTCAGACACAGGGGGATTAAGGAGAAGTGAGCTGTGAGAGGGAACTTTATAAGTACGGCCCTACACTAGTTGCTTCAGACATTCACTGTCTCACCAATGTTTTTGCTGATGATGCATAACATTGCCTCTGGTAAGGGAGAGTATTTCTCATTGTTGTACACTACCTTGTCGTGAAGAGTGTGTCAGTGATTATCTGTAACATGATATGGCTGTCATGGTCAATTTGCTACTTTGTGTGTGCAAGCTATGAGATGTCAGTACAAGATTTGTGACATTGCTAAGTGTGCGATGGTGCAACAGTTCCAGGAATGGTAGGGTTGTGTCTTGATCAGTAGAGAGTTTTGGGTGAAGGGCAATGGAGTGTAGGGAATGAAACTAGTGGTGCTGTTGATCATTGCCTCTGACCGTGGCCACTCATGTGAGATAATTATACTTCTTCGTGCATTGCATTTGGGTCTTTGTAACTTTCCTCCTGGCACTGACTCCTGCCATTACCTCTTTCCATTTTAATTGGAGCAGGGACTGAACATTCTGTAAGTGGCAGGGGTCCCGTCTCCAGGTTGAAAGAGGAGGGTTGAGCTCCAGGATTGTGTTTCTTTGGTGGCAGACAATTAAGGGGCCATTTCCAGGACAACTGTCCTTCATAGGGATAGCCATCCAACCCCAGGAACTGCTGGGTCAATTAAAGGGATGGAAGTTCAGCAGTGCCACTACTAATGGCAGCCTTTGCTGGGACAGCATCTGCAAACAACCTGTTTAAGGCCTCTGGAAGTTTATTCTTCACAAAAAAGAGTTGAGTTACACTGTGTACAGATACAACTGGTTAGTAAGCTGTACCTTGCAGATTCCTTTTGGCTCTGGACAATTAAATAATACATGCAGTTTTGATGTCCTTGTTTAAGGAAGGATGCAAAAAAATGAAGGCAGTTCAGAGGAAGTTTACAAGATTGAAACCTGGAATGTGAGAGTTGTCATATGAAGAAAAAAATGGACAGATTTGGCTTGCTTTGACTGAAGTTTAGAAGAGTAAGGAGAGATTGGATTGAAGATTATGAGATCTTCTATTGTTTAGACAAGGTGGCTGTGGAAAGGATGTTTCCTCTTGTGATTGAGTCCAGAAAAAAGGGTGAATGGTTTAAAATTAGGGATCACCCTGATAAGACAGAGATTAGAAGAACATTTTTTCTATCAGAGGGTTGGGACTTTGGTAATCTCTGCCTCAGAAGGCAGTGGAGGTAGGGTTACTGAATATTTTTAAGATGGAAGTGATTGATTTAAACCGAGGGAATGAGGTTATAAAGGGTGGAATAGGATGTGGAATTCAGAACACCAATCAGCCATGATCATTGTTAATGGCAGAGAAGGCGCACAGGATCCACTTTTGGTAGTAATTCATCAGTTCATGTGCTCATAATCCAATACACATCGAACACAGAGGTCCACCCTAACATAATGACTATGCATGAAAGAAAAGATCGATATTTGAAGGGAATAAGCCAAACAAATGGAATTAGAATAGAAAATTCCGGAAAAACTACAATGAATCTCAGGCCTCCTTCTGTGCCTTAACCTTACGATTCTATCAGTATGACACTGTGTGCTTACACGAAGATTGGCAATTATAGATTTTATTACTACAAGTTTATTGAGGGACAATTTGCAGTTAATTATTGCTTAATTTGCTGCTATGCATGTGATTTATTTTCCTCTCCTGCTGATGAATTTAAATCAGTGGCTCAGCAGGTGCAGTTGCCATGATCCATTTGAAATTTTAGCCCAGTCTACTCTATAAATATGAACATAACGAAAATGGAGCACTTTACCTGAGGGGTGGACATCATTCTCGTGTCTTTATGCAGCTTCCTTTTCCTGCATTTTGTGACTGTCAAGCTCTTCAGCCTCTCTGTCTCCTTTCATTTCCACTTCAAACCTGCCCGGGGCGCTGACATTAAGAGAATACAGTTTGTTCAGTGTGTGTGAGAGGGTGGGTGTGTATTTATCATTGGCCTTAGCACCTCATTGTTTCATGAGGCAAGGTCACTGAAGTGCCAAAGCCTGCATTACACTTACACATTGGAGTTTGAGGAGTGATCTTATTAGAGGCTTATAAAATCATGACCAGTATCGATAAGGTGAATGGCAGGTGTCTTTTCCCTATGGTGGGGGATTTCAAGAGCAGACGGCATATTTTTAATGTGAGACGAGAAATATTTAAAAAAGATGTGAATGGCTTTTTTTTTAAACACAGAGAGTGGTTCATGTGTATGGAATGAACTTCCAGAGGATGTGGTGGATGCAGGGACAGTTAAAACATTTAAAAGCCATTGAGATAAATACATGAATAAGAAATGTTTGGAGGTGTATGACAGGTGGGACTAGTTTAGTTTGGGATTATGGTCAGCATGGACTGGTTAGACCAAAGGGTCTCTTTCTGTGCTGTAAGACTTTATGGCTTCTAATTCTCAAAAAGCTGTTCAGCCTGAGTGATTAATTGTCTGTGATGACCTCTTCCTCTGGTGAAGACCTTATTTGAAATAAGTCCATTTAGGCCAGTATCCCATCACCAGGTCACTCTTTACTTATGCATAGAAAGTCCTTGACACTTGTCCACTTCTTCAGAGCCAGCTTTCAGAGTGAACAGAACCTCTGACACTCCTGTTTATATCTGTCAGCCGGGGGTCCCTGATTGGACCAGATTAACAGCCCCAATCAGCAAACTCATATTCCGTGAGGTCCACTTGGCTGACCTCATTACAATCATTACATTATTTATCCTTAATTTCCATTCAACGCAATCCAGCAGCTGACGCAACCGCACTCAAATGGCCATTTCTGAAGAAGGGTCTAGACCCGAAACGTCAGCCTTCCTGCTCCTCTGATGCTGCTTGGCCTGCTGTGTTCATCCAGCTCTACACCTTGTTATCTCAGATTCTAAGCATCGGCAGTTCCCACTATCTCTCTCACTCAAATGGCCATTCTTTTTGTCTGGATCTTAAGTAAACGACAGGCCATTCATCCATTGGTTCTTCTAGCAGGGACTAAATTGGTAGCAACCTAGAAACAGGAACCTCTGGAAATTTTCTCTCCTTGCCCCACACCCCTATCTCTGTAACTCAATTATTTATATCTAAGATTGACTAACACCAACTGAAGGAGATAGCAAGAATTACAGATGCTGGAGTCAGAGTCAATACAGAGTGTAGATGGAGGAATACAGCAGGTCAGGCAGCATCAGAGGAGCAGGAAAGTCAACATTTCGGATCAGGGCCCTTCTTCAGAATTTTAGTTCTGAAGAAGGGTCCCGACCCAAAACATCGACCTTCCTACTCCTTTAATGTTGCCTGACCTGCTGTGTTCCTCCAGCTACGTACTGTATTGGCTCTAACACCATCTCAACCCTCCCTGTTTGATTTATTTATTGTGCTATGAACATTACCAAGCCTGGTGAGCTATTAGACCTTTGAGTTGCTGTAGAATACATCGGGCTGCCGGAGATCTACAGTAGACTTGTCCAACTGTGTAACCTATCATTTATTGATTGAGCCACCAACGTTTTGTTCAAAATACAACTAATCGTAACTGGAACAATTTGAAAGGGGCTGCTATTCCAATCAGAGTCCGGTTCTCTCAAGCATTTGCTTCTGATAGGCTGACCGGTGAGCCAATCAGTAACCTGCATGGAAGGGGAAGAGTTTGTGATTGGAGGGGCAGCAATCAGCACAAGGTGAGCTATTTAACTCAGCCTGAGGCTTGGTGGTGGCTCTGCAGAACAGGGATTGGGTGAGTTTCCAGGAGATACCCTGAAAGATGGTCTGGAATAGTCCTTTTCCTTAAAGAATATTTGAGATGAATTCCTGTTTTTCTTCTTCATGCACTTGGTGGTATTGGAGTCAATACTAAGTGAAATTGTCAGACTTTGCTGCGCTTGACTGTGCACGAAACACATTCAATGCTATCTGGAAACATTGGAAGAGCTTAATGGAACGTTTTCAATAAATCACTTAAAACAGTTCAGGGAACACTAAAGAGTCATGGGTTACTGCTCATTGGAAATAAAATGAGATAGAGAGAAAGAGAGAGGAAGGTTCCATTCAGAAATTAATTGTTAAGAGTGGGTGGCATGGTGGCACAATAGTTAGCATTGCTGCTTCACAGCACCAGGGACACAGGTTTGATTCTGACTTCGGGTAACTGTCTGTAGGGAGTTTTCACATTCTCCCTGTGTCTGCATGGGTTCCTTTTAGGTGCTCTGGTTTCTTCCAACAGAACAAAGATGTGCAGGTTGTGTGGATTGGCCATGCTACATTGCCCATAGTATGCAGAGATGTGCAGGCTAGTTTGGATAGCCATGGGAAATACTGAATTATAGGAAAAGGTTAGAAGGATGGACATGGGTGGGATGCTCTTCAGAGGGTTGATGGGGACTCAATGGGGTGAATGGCCTGCTTCCACATTGTGGAGATTCTATGATTCAGTGCTGCTGAGGAGGTAACTGATTCTGTGCAGCCAGAACTCAAGAAGATCTAAAAGTCTGTAGGTGCATAATCAACTGAATAGTTGGGGACTCAGTAAGAAGAATTCAATAGCTCTGTGCAGTCAGAACTTGGGAAGAAGTTCTAGGATTAAGTATAGTTTATGAGAAGTCTTGGCAGCTGAGGGGAGTGGCTGGTCTCAGAAAGAGCCTGAGCACAATTAACAGTACAGCATAGCAAGCAGCAGACATTGTAACGTCCATAAGCAGTAAATTGTTTGGTGCAACTGAACAAGACTGGAGCTTAGAAAAATATCCCAGGGGCAATTCTCAGCTCACAAAGCTCTTTGTGGAGAAAGGTAGAGGTGTGCCCGGGGGTAAGTGCTGGAGTTCAGTTTTCCGAATTGAGGGGTACATAGTCCGAGGAAAGGAAGGTAAACTAGCAGAATGTGAGCAGCTTGTTAAATCATGATGCAGCAGCTTTTGAGGGTATCTCAAAGCCATCAGAAATCTCATGTAATGTTTCAATAATATTTAGTGATTTGCTTTGTCCCTAAGTCCTGGAGGTGAGGCGGGTGGGTGGGGATTCCTGAGAAATTCATAAGCTCCATCTCAGTTGCATTTGCTCATAGAATCATAGAATCCCTACAGTGTGGAAACAGGCCCTTAGGCCCAACAAGTCCATACCGAACCTCTGAGCATCCCACCCAGACCCATCCCCCTATAACCCACCTAATCTACACCTCCCTGAACACTACGGGCAATTTAGCATGGCCAATCCACCTAACCTGCACATCTTTGGACTGTGGGAGAAAACCAGAACACCCAGAGGAAACCCACGCAGACACGGGGAGAATGTGCAAACTCCACACAGACAGTCGCCTGAGGCTGGAATCGAACACGGGTCCCTGGCGCTGTGAGGCGCTGGAAGATTATTTATCTCTTTCCCTATATTTGCCTCATGTTAAGTTTGTGATGTCAGAGTATAAATTGCATTTAACTTTGCAAGATCTATGTCTTTTTTTTATCTATAATCTTTGTAATTTTTAAAGTTTTATCTGAAATAAACTAGTTATTCATTTTTGACTAAAGAAACCTAGCTCAATTAAATTCTAAACCAGATACAGTCTAAAATGCAAACCCAGACCTTACGACATGTTGGCTGAAGTTAAAATTTGTTATCATCATAGAACCTCTACAGTGTGGAAACAGGCCATCCAGCCCAACATTGACTCTCTGAAGAGCATTCCACCCAGACTCACCCTCCTACCCTATAACCCTGCATTCCCTAAGGGAGCCTGCAGATCCCTTGACACTTTGGGCAATTTAGCGCAGCCAATCCACCTAACCTACATATCTTTGAATTGTTGGAGGAAACCCATGCAGAGACAGGGACAACATGCAAACTCCACACAGACAGTGACCTGAGGCTGGGATTGAACCCAGATCCCTGGCGCTGTGAGGCAGCAGTGCTAACCATGGAGCCACTCCCAGTGGAGGAGTATTTCAAGAAGGAACTGATGATGGTCATAGCAATATTCACTTATAAACTTTAAATCTCATTTTTCCCTCTGATACTCTGTGAAGTCATAGTTTCATGGAAGAACATATGCTTTTAGGAATTAGGTGAAGGACAAATGCAATTATTCCTTTTGTGTTCTGAATTCCATATAGTACATGAATGCTTCATTTTTTAATGACTTACAGTGCAACATGATGAACATCTTAAGACAGCATGATTGTCCATTTGAGTGATTAAGAACTCATTGTGTGAAGGGGACTAAATATTTTTCTCAACGTATAACTGTGTAAAGGCTTTCAGCACTAAACTCACAATGGCCCTTGAGAGAAGTGATATTCACCTCTGGGTCTTTAAAAATAACTAAGTTGTTCAAGTCACTGAAGTATATACTAATGAGATGCTTAAAATGGGGACAGTAAAAATTTCTCCAAAAACAACTTTTATTAAGAAAATAAGCATGTGTACCGGAGCCAAATGAATGCAGGGACCTGTGCTTGTCCTACTTTTAACTGAGTCAATCGAACCAAAAACAAATAGGGGAATGTAAACTTCACATCTGCATTGGCAAAGATTTCCATATAAGGATATAAGAAATCAGAGCATTAACAGGCCATTCTGCCCCACATGTCTGCTCCACTATTCAATCAACTCATGGCTGATCTGATTGTGCCCTCAGCACCACTTTTCTGACTGCTCCACATAATCCTTGACTCTGCCAATCAAAAATTCACCATATTTGATGACCTTGGTTTCACTGCTCACTGTACATGAGTATTATAAAGACCAACAATGCTCTAGAAAAAAACAAATTGCCACTCATCTCCAATTATTTTAATCATATAATCTAGTACTAGTTTCTCTCACAAGAGGAATTGCCCTTTCAGTATCTGTCCTGTGAAGCTCTCTCGAATTCTTATGTGTTTCAATCAGCTCATCTCTCATTGTTCTAAGTTCCATAGGTTACAGACTCAACCTGCTCAATCTTTCCTTATAAAACAAAATCCTTCATCCCAGGAATGACCCAAGTTAACCTTCTCTGAAGAGCTTTCAATGTAAATGTGAACCTCTTTAAATAAGGTAACAAACTGTACACAATCCTTATGAGGTGTCAACTGTGCTCTGCAATAGTTATAGCAAGAAAATCCTACATTCAAACTCCATCCTCTGAAGAGAGAGGATTAGAATAGAATAGAATCCCTACAGTGTGGAAACAGGCCCTTAGGCCCAACGAGTCCACACTGAACCTCAGTGCATCCCACCCAGACCCATCCCTCTATAACCCACCTAAGCTACACATCCCTGAACACTATGGGCAATTTAGCATGGCCAATCCACCTAACCCGCACATCTTTGGACTGTGGGAAGAAACCGAAGCACCCGGAGGAAACCCATGCAGACACGGGGAGAATGTGCAAACTCCACACAGACAGTCGCCCGAGGCTAGAATCGAACCTGGGTCCCTGGTGCTGTGAGGCAGCAAGGCCAATATTATGTTTGCTTTCTTAATTACTTGCTGTACTTGCATGCTGACTTTGTGTGATTCAAGGACAAGAACACCTAGATCCCTTTGCACTGTAGCATTCTACAGTCTTTCTTGCTTTAAATAAATTCTACTTCTCTACTCTTCCTGTCAAAGTGGACAACCTCGCATTTTACCACACTATATTCCAACATCAATATTCTCGTACGCTCAGTTAACTTATCTGTGCTCACCTACCTATTTTTCTATCATCAACAAATTTGTCAACAATGCAATTAATCCCTTCATCCAAGTAATTAATATAAACAGCAAATTGTTGAAGGTCAAGACCTGTAGAAATCCACTCACTAGTTTTTCATCCTGAACATGATCTATTTATCCTGAGTCTCTGTTTCCTGTTATTTAGCTAATCCTCTGTCTATGTGAATATATTACAGTTGGTACCATAAGCCCTTATTTTGCACAGTAAACTTTTATGTGGTACATTATCAAACACCTGTTTGAAAACCAAAGGCACTGCATCTGCTTGTTCTTCTTTATCTCCGCTGCTTGTTGTAGCTTCAAAGCACTCTAATAAATTTGTCAAACATTGGGGATTTCCATTCTGCAAAATCATATTCATTCTCCCTGATAGCATTATGACCTTCTAAATGTCACATGACAACGTTTTTAGCAATAGATTCTCACATTTTCTCAATGACAGATGTTAGATGAGCTGTTCTATAGTTTCCTGCTTTCTCTCCCCACCTCTGCACCCCGCTCCCTGCCCCCCGTTTTCTTGAATAGAGGAGCTACTTTTCCAACTTGCTGGGACCTTTCTAGAATCCAGGCAAAGTTGGGCGTTTATAGACAATACACATTTGACCCATCTGCAGGCACATCTTCCATGACCCTAAGATGCAGGCCAACTGGTCCAAAGGATACTCACTTTTACATTTCGTTTACTCCAATGTTCTTGATTATTTAAATTATTCCCTCCATTTGCCTCTTGATTTTGTACTTGAAAATTCTCTCTTGATTTTGGGGTGCTTTTCATGTCTTCTACAGTGAAGACTGAATAAAATGCTTCTTCAATACCACAGGCAATTTCTTCTGCCTCATTATTAATTCCCCAGTGTAATCCTCTAATGTCTGGTGCTTATGTTGCTTTGTCTTTTCCCTTTTCGTGATTGTAAAAGCTGTTAGATTCATAGAATTTAAAACACAGGAGGCCATTCAACTCATCATGTCTGTAACAGCTCCCGAAAGATCTACCCAGCCAGTGCCACTCTCCAGCTCTATCTCCGTAGCCCCCTACCTTCATCACTTTCAAATATGTATCCAGCTCTCTATTGAAACCTCATATAGAATCCACCTCCACCACTCTCCCAGGCAGAGCATTCTAATTCCTAACAACTCTCAGTAGTTTCTCCTTGTCTCACTCCTGGCTCTCTTGCTGATAATCTTGAAATTAGGACCCTTAGTTACTGACATACTAACTGGTGGAAACAGAATATCCTTCTTTACCCTGTAAAAATTGTTCATAATTTTGAAAGCCTCAATAAAGTCACCTCTTAATCTTCTCTACTCCAAGGAGAAAGAGCCCACTCTCTCTAATCTTTCCTCATATCTAAAACTCTTCATTCCTGGTATCATTGTAGTATATTTCCTTTGAATTCTCTCTAAGGCTTTAAATTTTTTCCTTAAACAATGTGCCCAGGCTGAACACAATATCACAAATGTGGTCTGATCAATGATTTGTAGAGGTGTTAGCGTCACTTCTTTGCTTTTATACTCTATTTCTCTATTTATAAACCCAAGAATCTGCCTGTCTTGCTCATCCTAACCCATTAGTTTCTCTCTCTGATCCCTGATCCCATTTGTTCTGTCCACTCATGGCTGCTTTCCTTTCTTCTCTCTCATTTTCTTTTCTTTAAAGCCTCTTGTGGGAGGTCATCGGCATTGACACACAGCAGCGAGAGCAGGCCATTTGTGGAATGGCAGCAGCCTCCCAGTGGTTGGAGGTGGCAGCAAATCCACGACGACTCCTGTCGACGGGGGGCAGCGGCACTGATGGGAAAGCTCCTCCTGAAGATCAGTGGCTACGTCAGAATCGGCAGTGTGTTCACAATTCCTCCTTGCGATTGGAGGCAGCGGCAGCAGCAAAAGACTGCAGGCCACAGCTAGGCCTGGGAGTGTGCATCAGAGGCCAAGCATTCCATACACCTTTACTGAGGTGGGACTTTAAGATTAGACATTTTACTCTCTTTAGATCTGAGCATTTTTCTTTCCTTTCGGCTCTGTTTCTTTTATTTCTGCTGTTATTTTACTTCTGGTTTTTGTAACTAAGGTAGTACCAGAGAATGGCAACTTTATACACTTTTCACTGTGCTCCTGCGTTCCTACACGTGACAATACAATCTAATTCTAATTCCAAATTCTTAACATCAGTTTCAACTTGCCTGGCCACCTTCAGGGAATCATATACATGAACCCTGAGGTCCCTCTGCTCCTTTACTTCCCTCAAAGTTGTACCATTAAACCTGTATTGTCTCTCCAAGTTTCTTCTACCAAAATTCATTACCTCACTTTTCTCTACATTGAATTTCATCTGCCAGGCATCTGCCCAACTTACCAATGTCCCTCTGAAGTCACTCAGCATCATCCTCACAATTTCGTTGCACTCTCTTTTTATACTTCTTACTGGTTTTCTCTCTTACTCTAATTTTTTCCACTTTATTTTTCAGTCATCCCTTGTTGGTTTCTAATGCTTTCCCAATCTTTGAACTTATCACTAATCCACACAGCATTGACTGCCTTCCCTTTCTATTTGATTTCACCTTTAACTTCCTTAGTTAGCCATGGAAGTTACATCCTTTAGATAATATTTATCATTGCCGAGAGTTATGAAATATCCCCTTAAATGTCTATAAATGCATTTTTGTCACCTTCCCCCTTAGTCTATTTACCCAGTCCAAGCTAGTCAAATCTACATTCATATACTTGTATTGCCATTTTTAGTTTAAGACACTAGTTATGGGCTCACATTTCTAACTCCCAACCTAAGGGTGAAATTCTATCACATTACAGTTTCCCTTTTATCCTTTACTTTGAGGCCTTTAAATAATCTTGACTCATTGTATATTTCCAGGTCCAAAACATGTCAGTAGCAGACACTTTCTTGAATTGGCTGATTAACTTATCCTTTAAGTTACCTTTGGTATTTTGATTTATCTAGTCAATGTGAAGATGAATTTAGTCACATTTGTGCATCCCTACATTATTCACTTAGCAAAACCACATGTATTTAAACTATCTGCTGGCTAAAGAAACCAGTCTGAACTAGTGGCCTCATAAACTTACTGTAGCAGCCTGTCCAGCAGAGTGGTTCCATCTCTGACTAAAGTTGCAAAACACTTAATTTTAGTAGTAACTTCAGTTAAATACTAAATGCAAATTAAACTATATTTTAGAATAAGATTATCCTTTGAAATTCCATCACTTACCAAACTCTCAAGTTCTCTTGAGTTACACTCAGTCATGAGCTGCTGTCTTCGTTCTCGCTTATTTGTTTATTAGCTGCTAAGTTAGTGGCTTGACTGCTTTATCATTTGTGTCCATTTTCATGCATTTAAATCACACTAGCTCAAACAAGTAATCTATGATGTATCATATTAAGGGTACAGAAGATAAGACACCAATAACTTATTTAGTACAAGGAAAATGTAGTCATAGTCATTAATTGGGTACTTGAGGTTTTGAATCATAGAATCCCTACAGTGTGGAAACAGGCCATCTGGTCCAACAAGTCCACACTACCCCTCTGAAAAGCATCTCACCCAGACCCATTCCCCTAATTTCCCACATTTAACCTAAACATCCCTTGGCACTATAGCATGGCCAATCCACCTAACCTGCACATCTTTGGACTGTGGGAGGAAACCGGAGCACCCACCAGAAACCCATACAGACCCGGGGAGAATGTGCAAACGCCACACAGACAGTCGCCCGAGGCTGGAATTGAACCAGGGTCATTGGCACTGTGAGGCAGCAGTGCTAACCATTGAGCCACCATGCTGCCCAATTTTTCTTTTAGGTGAATTCTAAATGTTGTAAAGAACAATGGACCCAAAATTGATCCTTTGGGAACTCTAATGTAAATCATGCCTCAATCTGAAAAGGTGCTGGTGTTGGACTGGGGTGGACAAGGTCAGAAATCACATGACATCAGATTATAGTCCAACAGGTTTATTTGAAAACAATCTGAAAAAATAGCTATCCATCATCTTTCTTATTATGGAGCCAGTTTTGAAGCCTTGTAACCACTTCCTCCTGAATTCCATGTGCTTCAGTTTTTCTTTACAAGATAAGAATGGTCCTACCTATCGTTCTGATCAATCAACTGGTATCATTAAAACAGATTACTTGTTCATAATTACATTATTGTGTGCAAATTGAGAGCTGTGTTGCCCACATTATAATATTGACCAAACTTCTAATTTTTTTGCGCAGTTTCTGATCTTGTAAATTGTGCTGTAGAATCCTTCCTTCCTTCCTTTCATTCCTCCCTCCCCTCCATCCCACATTTCCATCCTGATCAGTGTTACGTATTTTTTCTTCCGTTGACATTATCTCCTTCAGAGAGGGATGGTAGAAGAGCATTGAAAGATGAAAATATTATACTCTTTTTGAAGAGAAATGAATGAAGTATAAACTCTGGTCATTACCAATTTTTGAAAAACAAAAATCCAGATGAAAGGTAAGAGGCATTTGGACAAGTACATAGTAATAAAGGGAAATAGTAGGAACTGCCGATGCTGGAGAATCTGAGATAACAAGGTGTAAAGCTGGATGAACACAGCAGGCCAAGCAGCATCAGAGGAGCAGGAAAGCTGACATTTTGGGTCTGGACCCTTCATCAGAAAAGGAGGAGGGGAAGGGGACTCTGAAACAAATAGAGAGGGAGGGGAGGCGATGATGGAAGGTGGATAAAGGAGCAGATAGGTGGAGAGGAGACGGACAGGTCAAGGAGGCAGGGATGGAGCCAGTAAAGGTGAGTGTAGGTCAAGAGTTGGGATGGGGCTTGGTCAGTTGAAGGAAGATGGACAGATCGAGGAGGTGGGGATGAGGCTGGTAGGTAGGAGGTGGGGTTGGGGGTTGGTCAGTTAGGCGGGAGGAGTGGATAGGTGGGAGAAAAGACTGCAGGTCAAGGAGGCGGGGATGAGCTGGGCTGGTTTTGGGATGAGGTCGGGGTGGGGAGATTTTGAAGCTTGTAAAGTCCACATTGAGACCATTGGGCTGCAGGGTTCCCAAGCGAAATATGAGGTGCTGTTCCTCTGGCCTTCGGGTGGCATCTTTGTGGCACTGGAGGAGGCCCAGGATGGACATGTCGTCCAAGGAGTGGGAGGGGGAGTCGAAATGGTTCACGACTGGGAGGTGCAGTTGTTTGTTGTGAACCGAGCGTAGATGCTCCATAAAGCGGTCTCTGAGCCTCTGCTTGGTTTTCCCGATGTAGAGGATGCCACGTCGGGAACAGCGGATACAATATACCACATTAGCAGATGTGCAGGTGAACATCTGTTTAACGTGGAAGGTTTTCTTGGGGCCTGGGATGGGGGTGAGGGAGGAGGTATGGGGGCAGGTGTATCACTTCCTGCGATTGCAGGGAAAAGTGCCGGGTGTGGTGGGGCTGGAGGGGAGTGTGGAGTGGACGAGGGAGTCATGGAGAGAGTGGTCCCTCTGGAAAGCAGATAAGGGTGGGGAGGGAAAAATGTCTTTGGTAGTGGGGTTTAACTGACATGATTGAGGTTTTTAAGTTGGGTAATAGTGAGGGGTCTGAGGGCAGTGTGCTTGCTCTACTTATGTAGATTTTCAAAATGAGTTGAAATTAGTCTAACATAATAGACATAATTGCAAAATTAAAATCCATAGCCAGAATCTTATTGAGGGCCTGAGCAACTTAGGCTCTGGAGAGTTTAGCATTAGATTCACATGAGGAGTCCAACAAGGCCTGTCTCAACTTTGGGAGCTTGTCACCGTATCTCTTCTGTATTTCTGGAATGATGAGGCAAAACTCTTCCTAGGCAGCAGTGAGTTGCCAGCTGACAGGGCGTAAAGCTAGTTAAACGGCTCATCTCATTAATATTCAGATTTCTACCTCATTGAACGGTAGTGAAGAAGATCAAGGTCGAGACAACTTGATATGGAAATGGATGAGAGTTTGTGGAAATCGCAGCTTGCCGTTTGTTCCAAAGGACTTCCACGTTGAACATTGCACTGACCTCTCTGGCCATGCTCCATGAGGATTGGCCAATCAGTCCCCACTTTTACAGATATTGCCATTCAACATGTCCCAGCCTGTAAGATCCCTCACGGCACATCTCTGAAACATTCACTGTACGCTTCTCTCCAATGTTGTGCCTCAGGATTCCATGGCAACCAGCATTGATTTGCTGCAGCAAGGACGCTGCACTTGAAGATACACATGCAGCTGTTGGATTGGTGCAGGTTTCATCACCCAGCTGTTCATTTGCTTCCTTAACACTCATTCACTTTGACCCTACGTTGCCTTGCATCAGCCTGCCTTGGCTCTTTCCACATTACTCCTCAGCCAGCAGTACCAGGCTCACAGTGTTGCTGTACTTAATGTGTGTTTAGCATTGACCCAAATCCAAGAAGTTTGTCATGGTTGTCAGCAGGCCTCAGTTAAGGCAAAGGAGATCAATACAGTAAGTCAAGTATGTCATCCAACACCAGTTCAGGGACTTAAGACGCAGCCAGTCAACCATTTGGTGCTGTCAGAATCAGGATCCACTCCTCATAAGGTGAGATGGGCTGAAGATTAGGTAGCATAGCACCTGTCTTGACTCTTTCTATCCAATTATGGCCTTTTGCCTCCTGGAATGAGAGCAAGGCAGTTTATGATAGGCGATGAAAATGACTGACATAGCTTTACTGTAGGCAGCGCACAGAACGGGTTAGTGATGTTGGGAGTTGGAGTGGGTGAGTGTGACTGAGGAAAGATGTTGCAGGCCTTTGTGGGAGTTGTATTCAGTAACAGAGAAAGAGTGAGCATGAGATACTGGAGAGAAGATTGTAGCACTTAGGCTGGTGGAATGGAGAACCTCATTGACCCTCCTACAGCACTGATGTTCCAAACAAAGGCAAGATATGGTCAAAAATCTCTTTAGCCTTCCTAGAGGAAAACCATCCAAAAAAAAAATTGCATTTAGCTGAAAAAAAGTATGCTGCTGCCCAATGGATGTAATGAACAGTTAACAATTTGATTAAGAGTTAGAAAACAGTTGAAAGAAATGTTTGTTTTTCAGGCTGGAATGAGATGCACATTGATGTTTGTCAGGATTCTGTACAATAACCATCCTTTTATAACTGGTCTTTTAGAAGGCACACAATAAAATGCCACCTGGCAGACTACTGAGAACATAGAAGCGCATGGAATTCAGGAGGAAGTGGTTACAAGGCTCCAAAACTGGTTCCATAATAAGAAAGATGATGGATAGATTTTTTTTTAGATTGAGGCATGGTTTACATTAGGGTTCCCAAAGGATCAATTTTGGGTCCATTGCTCTTTAAAACGTTCAGAATTCACCTAACTGAAAAACACAGAGGGTCATTTGAATGTTTGCAGTGGTTAAGAAACTTAGCAAAGTTGCATATTATGTGAAAGATAGTTATAACCTTCAGACTGAGGTGGACATGATAGTGAACTGGGCACTGGGATGACAGAAGGAACAGTACTACACAGGAACAGGCACTTCAGTCCACCAACACTGCATTGACACATGACAACTTTCTAAACTAAAAACCTTTTGCTTCTGAGCAGTCCAAATCTCTATCTTAAACGTTGCTGCTGTATCTGTCTTCATCATCACCGCCTGCAATGCAATCCAGGGACTGACCATCCTCTGTTTAAAAAATATTCCATTTGCCATTTCTTCACCCAAGTCTCCAGTCTGTCTATATCCTGCTGTATCCTCTGGTAATCCTCCTCGCTATGTGCAGCTCCTCCAATCTTTGTGTCACCTGTAAACTTGCTAATCAGGCCACCTACATTCTCCGCCAAAAAATTTATACACACCACAAACAATAGGGATCTGATCCCTGTGGAACACCACCAGTCACAGATCTTCAGTCAGAAAAGTACCTTTCCATTCTATTCAGTCTTCTATGACTAAGTCCGGTTCTTTATCCATTTTACCAGCTAATGGTGGAACCCATGTGACTTCTGACTTTTGTATCAACCTGCCATGAAGGACCTTGTCAAAATTTTGCTAAAGTCCATATACACAACATCTACCATCTTGCCCTCATCAATCATCTTTGTCACATCCTCAAAAAACCTTAATCAAATTTGTGAGACACAGCCTCCTCCATACAAAGCCTCCATACATAAGTCCATATTTTTCCAAATGTGAGTAAATCGTATCCCTAAGAATCTTCTCCAATAATTTCCTTACCACTGATGTAAAGCTCACCAACCTATGGTTTCCCGGATGATCCTTGTTGCCCTCCTTAAACAAAGGAACCTTGTTTTCTATTCTTCAGTCCACGAAGAACTCTCCTGTGACCAAAGAGGATATAAAGATATCATATAAGGCCCTAACATTTTCCTGAGACAACGAGGTGCAGGGCTGGATGAACACAGCA
>NC_063350.1:48936165-48952189 GCF_021869965.1 Rhincodon typus | reverse complement strand
TCTATCCGCCTCCCACTCTGTCCCTATTTATTTCAGAACCCCCTTCCACTCCCCCTTTTCTGATGAAGGGTCTAGGCCTGAAACATCAGCCTCTCTGCCCCTATGATGCTGCTTGGCCTGCTGTGTTCATCCAGCCCTGCACCTTGTTGTCTCAGATTCTCCAGCATCTGCAGTTCCTACTATCCCTAGCAATTTCCTCACCTGTCTCCCTCAGCATTCTGTGATAAATTCCATCATGTTTTGGAGACTTGTCTATCTTAATGCTTTTCAAAACACCCAACACCACCTCCTTTTTTACATCAACTTGTCCAAGAATATCAACATAACCCTCTCTGGACTCACCATCTACCATGTCCTTCTCCTTTGTGAATACTGGCGCAAAATATTCATTCAGGACCTCATTTAATCCTTTGGCTCCACACATAAATTTCCTCCTTTGCCCTTGATTGGACCTACCCTTTCCCTAGATATCCTCTTGCTCCTTATACATGTAGAAAATATCTTGAGATTTTCTTTAATCCTGTTAGTCAAAGACTTTTCATGGCCCCTTTTCACCCTCCTACTTCCTTGTTTGAATTCCTTCCTAGTATATTTGTAGTCTTCAAGGGTTCCGTCAGTCTTCAGTTTCCTAAAGTTAATGCATGCTTTCGTTACCTTTTTGACTAAGCTTTCAATTTTTCTCGTCATTCAAGGTTCCTGAATTTTGCCATCCTTATCCTTCTTCGTTTTTACAGGAGCATGCTGGTCCTGAAGTCTAATCAACTGGCCTCTAAAAGATTCCTACATGCCAGATGTGGATTTACCCTCAAGTCGTCACCCTAATCTTCATTCCCCAGCTCCTACCGATTATTGTAGTTGTTAGCCTCCCCCCAATTTAGTACTTTAGTACCCGAGGACTACTCTTATCCTTATCTATAAGTAACTTAAAACTTGCAAAATTGTGATCACTTTTTCCGAAATATTCCCCCACTGATTCTTCAGTCAACTGGCTGAGCTCATTCCCCGTTGCCAGGTCTACTATGGCCACTTCTACACCCCGCTCCCACCAACTTCACCCCCAAACCCCTGATTCTGCATCCAAGCCCCTGGCAGTTCAGTGTAAACTTGTGAAGTAATGCACTTTAGGAGATCTAATCTGTAATCACAACATACAAAGGTAATAATAGATTGATCAAGACACCTTGAAAATCATGTACAAAAATTCTTTGAGGTGACAGGGCCGGTTGATAAGGAAAGAAAAACAAAAAAATAAGAAAACATATGAGCCCTTTTGGTTTAATAATGGAGATATTGAATATAAAAGCAATTTTGCACAAAATTTTTAAAACATGGGTTTGGCTTTAATTTGAACATTGCCGGAGATTCAAGAAAGATGTAAAAGGGTTCAGGAAAAATCATAAAGATGTTTTAGCAGGAAATTGTGGATGAGGATCTTCAGTGACAAAGAGAGGTTGGAAAAGTTAAAACTGTGCTCCTTAGATCAGAAGCTGTGACCTCGCAGAGGTTTTCAGGATGATGAGGGTATGTATGCCGTTTGGTGAGTGGGTCAATAACTAGAGGTCTTGGATTTTAAAATCACTGGCAAATGTTGAAGAGTGAGATGACAACATTTTTTTCTTTGAGAGTCTTTGAATGTGTGAATGGGCTGGAAAAGCTGTGAGCATTCCCTTTCAAACAAGAAAGGCGTAGAGCCAATCTGATGAGGAATTTAAAAGCGTAAAGACAGAAAACATGAAACTGCTGGTCAGCAAGATGAAGATCTGTCACAGGGAAAATATTAAAGCTTTTGAAAAGGATGTTATTGTCGGGTGCTCAGAAAATATAAGCAAGCGGAATCAGCCTGCTTTTTTTCAGAAATTCATTCTTAACCAATTTATTGGAGTTCTTTGAGAAAACAACATATGCTGTGGATAAGGGGGAATCTGTAGATGTAGTACTGTCCTTATGTTTCCAAAAAGCAGTTGATAAACTGCCATATCAAAGTTTATTGCAGAAAATAAAAGATCGTGATGTAATGGGAAACATATTGGAATGGATGGAATATATGCAAGCTAATAGTTGGCATAAATGGGTCATTTTCTTTTGGCAAGATGTACTGAGTGGTGTTCTTCACATGAATGCAGCTGCCTCAACTTTTTACAATTCATACAGACCTCTTGGTTGAAAGAACTAAAGGTATAAATATTTCATTTATTGATGATGCAAAGATAGATAAGTTAGTAAATTGTGAAGTGGACAGGAGACCAGAAAGAGAAACAAAAAGGTTAAGTAAGTGGCCAAAATCTGGTAAACTGCGTATCATTGCAGGGAAATGTGAAACTGTGCATTTTGACAGGAAGAATAAAAAAGAAATATGCAAGTGTGAAAGCATTTTACACTGTGAGGAAGACAGTTTGTAACTTAAAGACAGCAGTTTGGTGGAGTGGGTGGTTATGTAATAGATGAAATAAAAGAAGAAGGACTCATATGTTCGTAAGGATTTACATTGATTAAGTAAAATTACTTCTGATCCCTGACTAGTTGATAACTAGAAAGTACGGATGTAAGGTGCTTGTCAAGAAAATCAGAGACAGCATGAGGGAAATCTTTTTAGGCAAATGAGGTTGAAATTAGGAAAGCATTTCTTAATATAGTGATGTATCAAATGTAGCCTTCAAAAGACAATTGAATAGATAAGGGAATGAGACAAAATTGCATGGCTGTGGGAGAAGAGTGGGAAAGTTGGACTATAATTGGATTGTTCTTTGAAAAAGACTATAATTCCCTGATTCCTCCCATTACCTACTTTTTCCCCTTCACTTTGAGACTCTGAATTTGTCAGGCACTTTGGCATCAGCATACTCATAATTCTAACACTGGTGAATGTACTGCTGAATTTGTGAACTCAACTTGAAGTCACCATTATTATGCTGACAGCTTCTTATTGTGATGGCTTTTGCTGCCCTTGCACACCTGCTTTTGGGTGGAGGGGATTGTAAGGTACCCTTTTGCACTTTCTCCTGCCAACACTGAATCCTAAATGCAACAGAAACCATCAGTTTTCTTTCACTTCTACTCTCAACACTCGCAAGAACTTGGAGACTTCAGTACAGATAAACATATTGAAAGAATTCAGCTTTGATTTTTCCTTTAATGCACATTCAGAAACTTATCCAGAGAGAATGATTAATTCCTGACATGATCCATTGCTTCCCACATGCTATTGGAACCCACTTGGAATTTTAATTCTTTGCCAATCTGCTCTGAGTGAATTATTGAACAGAGGCACATTTAACGCTGTCTGTTGTATGATATGATGAGCTGATTTGTAAGTGGATTTGATATTATACTAAGTTTTTCTTTGTAACCATCGAGTATAAAAACCAACACCTACACAGAACAGAGTACATGCATGACTTTGGCATTTGTTTCTCTATCATTTGCTTAGAGCTGAATATGTCTCTAGTGATTGTGTGGGGCTGTGACTATGCTAATCTCACAGTTTCTGGTGCTTGAGATTACTTCAGCAATAAGTAACCAGCATGGGCCTTTAGAATGAAAACCTAGACAGTTAAATAGGTTTGATTGCGCTGAATGTTTGCCTGCAGGATAGAGCAGTCAATTGTAATCACCCTTTAGCCACGCACAAAACATGCAACAAATTAACAGCTCAACTGGCACATTGTAAATGGGAAAAGAATAACTAACCTCTTGCATCACACAGCAACATCAAACTTTAGATGCTTTAGCATTTTGTAGATTAATTGCTTGAAGTATTCCTTGATAAAACACTTCACAAAGTATGCAATATTGTTATTCCAATCAAAGAATCTGGTTTAGGACTAGATAAAATGTCTTTAAAATGTTTGACTGACTTTTCACAAGGATGGGGATTGTGGTGAATGGCGATGTCCTAGTGGCACAGAAGAAATGGTCTTTGGACTCATTTTTAGTTGCCTCCCTGAGGAGCCATTGTGTCGACCCAGTTGTCATTAACTCTTTTTTTTTATTTCAAGAATATATTTTATGCATAAAAAACTCTTTACATATATACATTGTCAAAAATGCAGTTCAGTTCTGTATAGTTGCATTATCAAGTAAACAAACAAAACATTGGACTCGGAGATAGTAGGAACTGCAGATGCTGGAGAATCCGAGACAACAAGGTGCAGAACTGGATGAACACAGCAGGCCAAGCAGATTCATAGGAGCAGAAAGGCTGATGTTTCGGGCCTAGACCCTTCATCAGAAAATCTGATGAAGGGTCTAGGCCCGAAACGTCAGCCTTTCTGCTTCTATGATGCTGCTTGGCCTTCTGTGTTCAAAACATTGGACTGTCTGTTTATAACTCCACGACTTCGTATATTTTACCCAATTACTAACATGGCCAATTATGTACTTTGCTAGTGTCAGAATACAAAAAAAAACAAGTTTCTTCAAAAATAAACAAAACTATTCAATTATTATAATACAATACTCCATAAATATGCAATGTAGATTAACACAGAATTTGAATTGGAAAGTATTGACACTTCAAACACCTAACATGCACGCACACAGGTTAAAAAGGAAAAGGAACCATCCCAGCAGTGATCAAATTTAAATGAAAACTTTGATCATAGAATTGTTAGTTTCTAAAGAAAAAAATCGGATGTGAAATATTCTGGACGACTTCTAGTCTGGGATCCTAACACACGTGTCACTATATGACACTAGATACATAGTGTAACTGGGATCATTTTAAAAGCAATTTAAAATCATAAGAGACATGGATAGGGTGAATAGTCAAGGGGAACCATTTCAGTTGCAAGTTTTTGTGTCTGCATCGACCAATCAAAATTAACTTGCACTACTCTCTCAGATTCAATATGGCTCTAATGGTGTGTTTCCAGAGGTTCTGAAAGCTTCAAAGACCTCACAAGTACCAAAAATAGCCTTTACAACCACCTCTTAAATTGTAGAAACCTCTTCAGAAAGCAGTGCATAAACTGCGAGCTCTGCCAATCCATCTGCTTTGCATGAGCAATATCCATTCATGAAGCCCACTCATCAGTTTCACCTGTCTTTTCAAACGAAATTAAAAATGCCTTTGGGAGGGCTTCTACAGCTCCTCTTCAGTTGGAGTCAGGTCTTTCTTCATCTGAAATTACATCAGAATCCAGAGCATTTCCTTTTAGTTTCTGGGTTTTTTTTTAAAGTTGACATTCCCCTTCACGTTCTGTTTCTCTCTCCAGCCTCTCTCTTTCTTCCATTCACAATTTCAGTTTCAGCCACTTAATTATTTCTTTTCCTCTCGCCTATTTCCAAAATCCGAGCACAAGTTTCATATTTCCAATTGAGTTAGAGTAACCTCATCTTCATCCAATGCTGCTCACCTCTGTGACTCGTTTACTTCAATCTCCAACTTTCTGGTCAGTTGTTTCTGAATTTCAAGTCTCCTGGCTTTGGTCTAATGCCTCATTTCAACTGCTAATGACTCTTAACAGTTGTGCAGTGGATTATTCATTTAAACAGTCACAAACTATTCCAGGCTACTGCATCATTTCACTCAAGTCAAAAGTAGCCATTTTGGTAGTATAAACTTTACTCTTAATGGAGAAGAAACCTGTCATTTTTCTTTTTATCATTTTTATCAAATTATTATCCCACCTTCCATCATTCATTTCTGTCTTTGCGTTGTCCCACACAAGCGCCAGCAATATATTGTGACTGAGATTGGAGGTACGCACTGCCTGTCTTGATCCACTATACCAGATTGATCCACTATACCAGAATAAATGTTTTATTTAAATGTTTCATGTAGTCACCAATTATATGCTGTATCTATATAAATATAGAGCAGAGAAATAAGTAAGTCAATTATTCCTTTAATAAATGGTATAATTATCCACTTATTATAAAAGCAAGAGTTACTCAAAAATGCAAAGCTGATTGACACAGCTTGAAATATCAAGGTATAAATATTTATCTAATTAAGCAGGCATACAGAGACACACATTTCTGTGCTCTCTCACAGGGACTGTCAAATCGTTACTCAAACAAGCGGGAGAGGATGAGTTGGGTGACTTCTCATTTAGCACTGACCTCTCCAAACCATATCCGAAAAAATCCCCCAAACTTCTGATAGTCATAAAACCAGACGTGAGACTTCTTGGTAAGCAAGACCGAAACATCCCATAGTCTAGAACTCTCAAGTGTTTATTGTGTAAAGACTATAACTTTTTATTTTACTGTATTTTTGATTGTGAAATTAATGAGGAAAAAGAATGTTTTAAAGCCGGGGATTGGGAAAGGGATTGTTGTTCTTTTTAAAATCGTGTTACAGACACATTGTAAACATTGTTTGCACTGCTGCTTATTCCAGCAGTGAGAGGCAAAAGGCATCAAGTGTGTGAACAAAATGAGATTTGGCTAGCGACAGGTAGCTGATTGTTCTGTGGATTGGTTACTAGTTATCAATGTCAAAGGTCATCTGGATGCTAACAACAAAGTGTTTGAGTTCCAAGTAACTGAACATCTTGTGGATATGAAAAACACTGCTTGAAACCTTCAGACCTCTAAAAATGGGAGGTCTCTCTATCTCTCTCTACAGTTTAAAAAAAGCCTGAAGAACGCCAGTTAATTTTCTCTCACCAGTTATTATAAGCTGTGGCTTTTAACTAATAAATCAGAGACTTCATAATTTGTGACTCAGTTCCTCTGTGCCTCTGACAAAGAGGTGAAAGAACCTAGAAAGTATTTTGAAAATCAACAAATCATGACAACCAGAAAACAGCATCACAGTGAACACTGTGGAAGTGGCCATTGAACTTCCTTCCCAGTTTTTGCCCTCCATTCTTAACACCAATGTTTTTTTTGTCTCTATCCATATAAGGGGATTTGTAAAAGGTGGTTACAGTTTTGCCAAGTGAAGCTATATGTTGATGGTTCATAGTTGTTCCTCTGTGCATAAAATTCATGCATTTAGAATCTTGTTAAGTACAGAAACTTGATCCATGCTTTATGTCAATCTAGTTCTAAGAAGACAGGCAAATTGACAAATTTTGCAAACTTTAATAAAAATATTTAGGCTTTGTGATGACACCAGAAATAGCAGTGCTTGATCATTACCCCAGTGAAGTACAACAACACTTTTGGGCTCATCCAGGATTGATTTTGAAACAGTGACAATGAGGATTTGGCATTTTGGATTTTGGCAAATAACACAGGTGAAAGAAAACGGCAATTTCCGTACTGAATTTAAGACATGGCACTGACAAAGGATATCCTGCAGGTGGCAGAATTGTCCATGACAGCCTGAAGGGAACTCTTGAAACCAAGGCTGGTTGATTAGTCGGTAAACTGGAGGTACCATTGCATGGCAGAGCTCGGGCTGGGAAGGCAGAAATAATTGTAATATTGGCACAGCATATTCTATTATCTTGTCAAAAAAACATTAAATGGGAAAAGGCCTTTTGCCAATTAAACCATACTTTCCACACCCCATGTTTAACACATGCCAATTGAAGACCAGTCAGTAATGAGCGCTATTAATTCTAATGTTAATCCTATCCTCAGTAAAACATTTAAACAATGAGCAATTTGTTTTCTTTGTTGAATAAATGGAACATATTTATTGGGTCACTATGTTCTACTCAGAAGTTTAGTGGCATGGGGAAAGGTTTGAAGTGAGTTTTTGAACCATGTGGGATTGTGATTAAAGTTTTGGGTACAATGAACTATATTTAAAAGCTGCTGGGTCCTGAATTTATTGCAGAATGGGCTTCTCTGATCAATGTCGTAAGTTATTTCAACAAATTAAATCCTGTGCATGCAAGAAAAAAATTAGTTTGAAGCTGGTTTCGTTTCGCTTTTGAAGTGACAATGAAACCAAGAAGGAGTTGATGAATAGAACATTAGCAGGTGTCTTCCATAACTTGAAAGAATTGGAGTGTCAGTCCAATTGGAAACACATATTAGTTGCAGGTTAAATCAGTAATTGTCAGCACATATTCAATGCTTGCAAATTTTATAGCGCAGCCCCCACTTCTGATTTTTACATCTTCAACAGCAGATGAGAATAGTATTGAGACTTCTTTGTAACTTGAATTTCAAAGCAGCTTTTCTTTCAAGGTTAGAAACAATGTGACATTTCCCTGTTCATCAGTTTTGACATATGGACAGCACTCAAAGATTATATAACATTAGTTCAAACAAGAGCAGGCAAGGCCTAGCCAAGAATTATTCCTCATCGATGCCACACAAACAAAATCCTGGATCTTCTGGCGAGTAACTAATATGATTGAATTGTCCCTGAATCTGGATATTTCACTGATCCAAGTAAAAACCAATACCAAGCTGAGAGCACTCTGTCCCTGAGCCCACCTTTTGCTTGTTCTTCTGCCTAATACTGCACCTGGATCCTCCTTTAACTAACTGTCTTTACTCCCCAACTGAGATTTAGATTGAGATTTCGATTTAAGTTGATTGTCACGTATACTGAAGTACAGGGTACAGGAGTACAATGAAAAGTGTACAACGTCACCTTTCCTGGTTCCATCTTGGATACAAAGGTAACTTTGAACCAAAATAGAAAAATAAAGAAATAAGTTAAACGTTCAACACTACAGCTCTTCTTAGTATAAAGTAGAAGAACATAGAAATAAAGTTGAAAAAGTCAAACATTACAGTCCTTTCTTAAGCCATGGGCCTGCAGTTGTAGTGTTGCAAACTTGCAGTGTTTGAGTTGTTTGATTATAAGATTTTCTTTAGTTACTTTTGAACAAAGTTTACATCAATAACCTGATACTAAATATTGACTAGTAAATTGTGGGTATGATGCTTCAAATGAAAATGGCTGCATGGCACAGAGAGACAGAGAGACAGAGAGAGAAAGATGAATTGGCATCCAAATTCCTTTTACTGTCATGATTCTGCCTTATGCAAGATGGACACTGTTTTGGGCAAAATTGTTTTAATGTTGGAGTGTACCGTTGTGCATAGTCTAACAACATAATCTATAAAGCTGCAAACTGTATAGTTATTATTTCTCATGCAATTTTCTAAAACCAAGTGGAATGCACACCTCCTTAAGAACTCTGTACTTCTTCAACTCTAGTCTTTTGTGCACACAACATCCTTTCCACCCCTTCACTGGCAGATGTGTCTTCAATCATGATTAAAGGTCTTAATTCCAGTACTCGCATTAAAAACATCATTGCTTCCCCAACTGACTCCATATTTGAGATCCACTTTAAAAATTATTGAACCAACCTTACAGTCATCCTCATGTGACAATACTCTGCCTTTAAGAGATGTGTTCTGTCCTGTATCCCTTGCAGAACGTTGTTGTTACAGTGATGCAGAAATGTCTCTTGCAGATTGGCAGTTGGGAAACAACTTTGAATTCTCCCTGGGTCTTCTTTTTTAAAGAAAAAAAGAATCATGAGTGGGCAGGGTCAGGCTCACACTTAGAGACTTTAGTTTTGCTTTCAGTTAGTTGAGTAGGTTTTTGCTGGCTACTGAAGCTGAAAGCTGTTGCCAGAGTGAAGAGACAGCCTAGGAGAATAATAGAGGAGCAGACAGGTCAAGGAGGCGGGGATGAGACTAGTAGGTCGGAAGTGGGGGTGGGGGTTGGTCAGTGAGGTGGGAGGAGCGGGTAGGTGGGAGAAAAGACGGACAGGTCAAGGAGGCAGGGACGAGATGGGCTGGTCTTGGGATGAGGTCGGGGGTGGGGAGATTTTGAAGCTTGTAAAGTCCACATTGAGACCATTGATCTGCAGGGTTCCCAAGCGGAATATGAGGTTCTGTTCCTCCAGCCTTCGGGTGGCATCGTTGTGGCACTGGAGGGTGCCCAGGATTTTCTTGGTGCCTTGTATAGAGGTGAGGGGGGAGAAATAGGGGCAGGTGTAGCACCTCCTGCGGTTGCAGGGAAAAGTGCCCGGGGTGGTGGGGTTAGTGGGAAATGTGGAGTGGACGAGGGAGTCACGGAGAGAGTGGTCCCTCCGGAAGGCAGATAAGGGTGGGGAGGGAAATATATCCTTGGTGGTGGGGTCACATTGCATGTGGCAGAAGTGGCAGAGAATGATGCGTTGGATCCGGAGATTGATGGGGTGATACGTGAGGACACGTGGAGCACCTACGCTCGGTTTGCGACAAACGACAGCACCTCCCAGTCACGAATCACTTCAACTCCCCCTTCCCTTCCTTGGACGATATGTCCATCCTGGGCCTCCTCCAGTGCCACAACGATGCCAGCCAAAGGCTGGAGTAACAGCACCTCATATTCCGCTTGGGAACCCTGCAGTCCAATGGTCTCAATGTGGACTTTACAAGCTTCAAAATCTCCCCACCCCTGACCTGATCCCAAAACCAGCCCAGCTCATCTCCGCCTCCTTGACCTGTTCGTCTTCCCTCCCACCTACCAGCCCCTCCCTCCTCACTGACCAACCCCCATCCCAACTCCCTACCTACACTCACCTTTACTGGCTCCATCCCCGCCTCTTGACCTGTCCCTCTTCTCATCACCTATCTGCTCCTCTGTCCACCTTCTATCACTGCCTCCCCCTCGCTCTATTTATGAGCCCCCTTCCCCTCCCCTATTTTTGAAGAAGGGTCCAGACCCGAAATGTCAGCTTTCCTGCTCCTCTGATGCTGCTTGGCCTGCTGTGTTCATCCAGTTTTACACCTTGTTATCTCAGACTCCAGCATCGGCAGTTCCTACTATCTCTGGGAGAATAATAACTGTGTTACTGAATTGCCTTTGCCAGGGGTCTGTTTATGGAACAGTTGACAATAGGCGGTTAAATAATGCATTATCTTCTTGAGAATTTCCACAGAGTAGAGTTATGCTAAATCTTCTTTTTGTTGTATTTTAACTGTGTTTTAAGATGAAGTGTGTTTTGATTATAGTTTAGCGGTGGACCAATCAAATCTGGAACACAGCAACATACACTTGTTTTTTTAAAGCAATATAAAAGTTAGGGTCTAGGTTATCTCCATAATATACTTTGGTTTGGTCCATTACACGCACTAATATTCCTTCTTTAACTCATTGCCAGTTTGTGACTGGAGAAGCTTCTATGAAGAGCTGTGAGAGTTTTTGTTTAAATGTTAAAAACACAGGATAAATGTCGCTAGCTAGAGCATCCCACTAAATATTTGATTTGATTTAAGCCAATGATATTTATTCCTCATTAGAAATGCAAGCATTATTATTTAGAAGTGGAATAAAAGCACTTGTACCATTAAATTAGTCTGTTGGTGTCATCAAATAAATCAAACAAAATCTCTGCCACTTAGCAGACAAATTGAATTGCTTGCATCCACGTTATATCACTTAATGCAGTGAGACTTTTTTTTTAAAGCAAAGCTGGTTAAAACTCCCAACTCAGTAACTTGATGAAAAGTCTCTTTTGTCAAGACATTGAGTTCTTGTGCTGTAAGCACCTAATCAGTTCCAGTTAGGATTTGATGGAAACAGGTTGATGGTATTGATTTTGTGACTTAGGAAATTGTACCTTATGGTTATTTTCTTCAGGACACACCCAGACTGCAAATGCTATAAACTTCTGATATCGGAATTAGATTCTTTTCAATCTTAGCTGAATGGAAAATGAGTACAACCAACTGTTTTGATAATTTGCTGTTAATGTTGCACAAAACTACATCATTTTTGTTTTGGATTTTGGACTGAAAATGATGAAAATAGATAATGCTTTTAAAAGGGGAGAATGTGCAAGGAATTGTTTCCATTCCATGTTATGACTCGCTGGGCTAGTGTACATTGAAATCAAGCCTTGTTTACTTGGCTTTCGGACCCAACATGAGCATCACACCTAAACCTCCCCCATTCCTCCCACCATCCCTATAATGCAGCATTTCCCACACCTAATCCATCTAACCTACACATCCCTGGATACTATGGGCAATTTATCATCTAACCTGCGCACCTTTGGACTGTGGGAGGAAACCAAGCAGGCACAGGGACAACATGCAAACTCCACACAGACAATCACCTGGGGCTGGAATTGAGTCCCGTTCCCTGGCACAGTGAGGTAGCAGTGCTAACCACTGAGCCACCATACTGCCCCTGCTCTTGAAGGAATGTAAACTGTTAGAAGAAAAAAAACTGATTGCAGAAGAATGTGGTAGATAATGGTGCGTTAATTTACATTTCAGTACGTTATGCATGTAGTGACTCTTTCATACAGTCATACAGCACGGAAACAGACCCTTCGGTCCAAACAGTCCATGCCAAACATAATCCCAAACTAAACTAGACCCACCTGCCTGCTCCTGGCCCATATCCCTTCAAACCCTCTCCAAATGTCTTTGAAATGTTGTAATTGTGCCCACATCCACCACTTCCTCAGGAAGTCCATTCTACATAAGAGCCATCCTCTGTGTAAAAAAATTACCCCTCATATCTTTTTAGGTGGTGGTGAGTTTATGGAATGACCTGCCAGAGGAAGTGGTGGAGGCTGGTACAATTTCTACATTTAAAAAGCATCTGGATGAGTATATAAATAGGATGGGTTTAGAGGGATATGAGCCAAGTGTTGGCAAATGGGACTAGATTTATTTAGAATATCTGGTTGGCATGAACAAGTTGGATCAAAGGGTCTGTTTCCATGTTGTACATCTCTATGACTCTAAGTGGCCTCACCAATGACTTTCCAACTTCTATACTTATAGGACTGAGCAATGAAGGCAAGCGTGCCAATGCCTTCTTAACCACCCTGTCTATATGTGATGCAAACTTCAAAGAATTATGTACCTGCGCCCCTGGGTCCCCCTGTTCTACAACACTACCCAAGGCCCTACCGTTAACTGTATAAGCCCTACCCTTGTATGTTGTATCAAAATGCAATATCTCGCATTTATCCAGATTGAACTTCATCTGCCATTTTTCAGCCCATTGACCTATTTGCTCAATTCTTACAGAGCCTTCTCCACTAATTTTGGTGTTATCTGCAAACTTACTAACCATGCCTTCTATTTTGTCATCCAAATCATTTATAAAAATGACAAACAAAAGAGGACCCAGAACCGATCCCTGTGGGACATTGCTGGTCACAGGCCTCCAGTCTGAGAAGCAACCCTCCACCATTACTCTCTGTCTCCTGCTGTTAAGCCAATTATGTATCCAATTGCCAAGCTCACTCTGAATCCCATGTGACCTAACTTTCCTAAAATCCAAATAAATGGCATCTACCGTTCTGCCATCATCTTCCTCTTTTTATCTGGATGCTACCTTGGGCAGCTGCAGCTAGGCCGCTGCAAGTTGCTGACTGCTTTGCAGCGTTGGCACCCTGTAGTGGTCTGGGGGTGAGAGTGCTGCCACCTGCTGGCAGAGGGCCCTTTTACATGGGTGCAGCTGCATCTCTGCAACCTGAGCAGGCAGAAGTATTGAGGGAGGTTGATGAAACAGGACATGGCCGGAGTGCCCTGAGAGGGGGTATCTGTCCATCTGTTGTTCCACCTCACTGTTGGTGCACATTGACACCTCCCTCACATATTGAGGGCATGGGGCACCTGGAGTGGATTCAAGGAAGGACATTCTTGCTATTCAGGGAGTCCTGCGAAGGTTTTTCCAGACTGATTCCTGGGATGGCAGGACTGACATATGAAGAAAGACTGGATTGACTGGGCTTGTACTCACTGGTATTTAGAAGAATGAGGGCTGATCTCATAGAAGCTTATAAAATCCTAATGGGAATGGACAAGCTAGATGTGGGAAGAATGTTCCCAAAGTTGGGGAAGTCCAGAACTAAGGGTCACAGTTTAAGAATAAGGGGAAGCCATTCAGGATTGAGATGAGGAAGAATTTCTTCAGTCAGAGTTGTGAACCTATGGAAATCTCATGCTGAGTAGATGTGATTCATGAATCAAGGGATAGTTGTAATACAGTGAAGATTCTTCTAGAAATGCAGTGTACATTCAGGAAAACTTGTACCTGCATATAATGCTTAAATTCCATGAAAGGAAGATGCATAAAGTGTGTTATGGACAAGACCTAACCCCCTCAAAATACATAAAGAAGAGAACCTAGATCCTAACTTTTTCTTATTTTAAAGGTAATTGTAAGGGGTTGTGTACCAGATGTAATTTGATTGGTCAAACTACTCAATATTAAGCAAAATATACTATTTTTATGCCACAGTTAAAATACAGACAAAATAAAATAATTGGCCTAACTGTAACTCTATTGAAATGCTTAACAAAATAATAGACACATTAATGACTACTAATTATTTGTTCCAATATAGTGACATCCCATAAACACACCCTTGGCAAAGGCAAATTCAGCAAAGCAGATTGTCTCACTTGCAATTCTAGCAGCAGGAAAAGAACCCCCCCCCCCAACTTTTAGCTGTAACAGAGAGAGGAATAAGAGCTTTTACATTCACCTTCAAGATCCCAGCATATGCTACTAAGGCAAAAACTAAAAACAAGGAACAAGAACAAAGTTGCTGGAAAAGCTCAGCAGGCCTGGCAGCATCTGTGGAGGAGAAAACAGAGTTAACGTTTCGGGTCCGGTGACCCTTCCTCAGAACTGATGGTGGCTGGGAAAACGTCAGTTTATATGCAGAAAATAGGGAAGTGGGTGGGGTAGGGAGTAAACGATAGGATAGAGCCCAAAGAGAGAGAAAGACAGTTGGACAGACAAAGGAGTTGCTAACGATCAGGCTGGGAGGGTGAGTAGTTGTTAATGGGGACTGTTAGTGACTAACAACAGGGGGTGTGTAATGGCAGGCTATGTGGTAACAAGGTGTGGTGTGTGGGGTGGGGGGCTGGGACATGGGAGAGTTTAGGCCCTAAAATTATTGAACTCACTATTGAGTCCGAAGGTCTGTAGGGTCCCCACGTGGAAAATGAGGTGTTGTTCCTCCAGCTTGCTCTGGTCTTCACTGGAACACTGCAGTACGCCAGAGACAGAGATGTTGGCCAGGGAGCAAGGTGGTGCATTGAAGTGGCAGGCAACAGGTAGTTCAGTTTTGCCAGCAGAACGTAAATATTCTGCGAAGCTGTCACCCAGTCTATGCTTCGTTTCCCCAGTGTAGAGGAGACCACATTGTGAGCAGCGAATGCAGTAGACTAGATTCTTGGAAGTGCAGGTGAAGTGTTGCTTCACCTGGAAGGTATTTTTGGGCCGTTGGATACTGGGGAGGGAGGAGGTAAATGCGCAGGTGTTGCACCTTTGCCGCTTACAGGGGAAGGTGTCGTAGGGCTGTGGGGAGGTGTTGGGGGTGAAGGAAGTATGGACCAGGGTGTCCCGGAGGGAATGGTCCCTGTGGAAGGCGGACAAGGGAGGGGAAGGGAATATGTGTCTGGTGGTGGCATCTTGCTGGAGGTGGCGGAAATGGCGTCTGATGATCTTCTGGATGTGGATGCGGGTGGGATGGTAGGTGAGGATAAGGGGAACCCTATCGCTGTTGCGGGAGGGAAGAGAAGGGGTGAGGGCAGAAGTACGGGAGATGGGTCGGACCCGATTGAGGGCCCTGTCGACAACGGAGCTGGGGAATCCTCGGTTGAGGAAGAATGTGGACATTTCGGAGGCTCCCTTGTCAAAGTTAGCCTCATCAGAACATATGCGACGGAGACGGAGGAACTGAGAGAATGAGATGGAGTCTTTACGGGAAATGGGGTGTGAGGATGTATAGTCCAGGTAGCTGTGGGAGTCGGTGGGTTTGTAATGGATATTAGTGGCCAGTCTATCCCTAGAATTAGAAACAGAAATGTCGAGGAAGGGAAGGGAGGAGTCAGAGATAGACCAGGTGAAAGTGAGGGCAGGGTGGAAATTGGAGGCAAAATTGATGAAGTTTTCCAATTCTCGATGAGAGAAGGAATCAGCACCGATGATATCATCGATGTATCGGAGAAAGAGTTGTGGGTGGGGGCCGGAATAGGACTGGAACAAGGAATGTTCCACATACCCCATGACAGGCATAACTAGGGCCCATGTGGGCACCCATGGCAACCCTGAAGAAAATGAGAGGAGTTGAAAGAGAAGTTGTTGAGGATGAGGACAAGCTCAGCCAAGCGGAGGAGGGTGGTGGTGGGT
>NC_063350.1:48925843-48936065 GCF_021869965.1 Rhincodon typus | reverse complement strand
TAAGGCCCTCCTGGTGGGGAATGGATGTGTAAAGGGATTGCACATCCATGGTAAAGAGGAGGTGGCTGGAGCCGGTAAACTGGAAGCTTTAAAACCGGCATAAGGCGTCAGATGAATCATGGATGTATGTGGGTAGGGATTGGACCGGGGAGAGAAGACTGAGTCAAGGTAGGAAGAGATGAGTTCTGTGGAGCATGAGCAGGCTGAAACAATGGGTCTACCTGGACAGTCCTGTTTGTGGATTTTTGGCAGGAGGTAGAAACGAGCTATGCCGGTTGGGGGAGTATTAGCTTGGAAGCGGATGGGGGGAGATCACCGGATGAAATGAGATTCGTAACCGTAGTGGATACAATGGCCTGATGTGACATGGTGGGGTCATGGTCCAGGGGAAGGTAGAAGGAGGTATCTGAGAGCTGGTGCTCAGCCTCTGCAAGGTAGAGGTCAGTACGCCAGGCAACAACAGCACCACCCTTATCGGCAGGCTTGACGACAAAGTCAGGGTTAGATCTGAGTGCACGGAGTGCAGTCAGTTCGGAGGGAGATAGGTTGGATTTGTTGAGAGGGGCAGCGAAATTGAGGTGACTGATGTCACGTCGACAGTTCTCAATGAAAAGTCCGAGTGCAGGTAAAAGGCCGGAGGGAGGGGTCCAGGTGGAGGGAGAGTGTTGGAGTTGGGCAAAGGGGTCTGTGGGACTGGGAGAGGACTCTTGTCCAAAGAAATGAGCACGGAGGCGAAGGTGGCTGAAGAACAGTTCGGCGTAATGTCGTGCCCGAAATTTGTTAAGGTGGGGACGCAGAGGGATAAAGCTGAGGCCTTTGCTGAGTACAGAGCGTTCAGCATCGGAGAATGGAAGGTTAGGAGGGATGATGAATACCCGACAGGAGGTGGGGGGGGTTGGGGGAGGGGATAGAGTCAGAGGGAAGGGGAGGAGAGATAGGTTCCAGAGGGCCATGGGTATTTTTGAGTTGGTGCATCTTGTGGGCCTTGATGCCTGAAAGGAAAAGAAAAAGTTTCTTGTCAGCATGACGAATGAGCCGGAGGATGAAGTGGAACGCCGGAGTGGTGCAGCCCTGAGCCAGTGTGTTACGATGTAGTTGGAGAGAAAGGTTGAGGGTGTGCATGTGACGCCGCATGGCACTGAGCGTGGATCTCAGGATGCGGCGAGAGCAGCTGTCTGTGGAACGTTGAACATCATGGAGGTATCTGTGATCCTGGGAGGATTCAAAACATGAGGGATGAAACTTCAGTTGGAATCCACGTGGGGTGAGTCTGAGCCAGAGGCAGCCACTGAGGAATGTGATAATACTGTGGAAACGAGTTTTAGCCAATACCTGGTCAAACACCAGGAATGACAGTGAAATTAAAGTCGGTGGGCGAGAAGAGAGATTGGAACGGAAATCCCGTCAGAGAGAGGAGCAGAACTTCTTCAAGGTGGGCATGCCTAGAAGAGATGTGGCAGTGAGTTAAATACTAAATAAAAACCAAAAGAACTGTGGATGCTGTAAATCAGGAACAAAAACAGAGTTGCTGGAAAAGCTCAGCAGGTCTGGCAGCATCTGTGGAGGAGAAAACAGAGTTAATGTTTCGGGTCCGGTGACCCTTCCTCAGAACTGATGGTGGCTGGGAAATCATCAGTTTATATGCAGAAAATAGGGAGGTGGGTGGGGTAGGGAGTAAATGATAGGATAGAGTCCAAATCCTGGTTCTGTGGGAGCTTGACCCCACCCATTCAGCCTGCTTCTATTGTTCCAACTTTTGTAAAAAAAAGTCAAGGCCTCACAAGCTGTTTACTTTATTACCTTTGAGCAGACTGCTCGTTACCTCTGTCTCAAACTTCCCTCATTAAAAAAAAGAACAAAATACACCTCCTAAAGCCATAGTAGCATCACAAGAGATTCTGTTCAGGGAGGAGTAAGGCTGCAAAGAGAATATTTTGTGTAAAGTATTAACTTTTGCTTCCAAATGTTCAGGTCTGGTAAGTCAAATTTGAGGTTTGTAATCTGCTTTACATGAACAGTCTGTAAGAATGCCAGGGACCTGGATTTGATTCTACCCTCGGGCGACTGTCTGTGTGAAGTTTGCACATTCTCCCCCGTGTCTGCGTGGATTTCCTCTGAGTGCTGCAGTTTCCTCCCACAGTCCACAGATATACAGGTTGTGTGGATTGACCATGCTAAGTTGCTCATAATGTCCAGGGATGTGTGGATTAGATGTGTTAGTCATGGGTAATGCAGTGTTGCAGGGAAAGGGCAAGTGGATGGGGCTGGGTGGAATGCTCTTCAGAGGATCAGTATTAACTTGGTGGGCTGAAGGTTCTGTTTCCACACTGTAGGGATTCTATGAATTACTCGGAATTCAGATATCATACAACAGCAAGTTTGCCTTTCAATCCAGAGTGTGCAGCTTTTTGAATATCACACTGAGCTATTTAATATGCATATCAGACTCTTTATGAGAATAGCATCAAATGTGTCTGCAACTCTTGACATCAACCTCAGCCATACTGAGAATTAAGGCATCCCGCTACTAAGATATGCTTTACATCCAACAGCAAAATTTGATATGGTATACCTCATCCTCTAGTGAAGTCTTGCAATGATAGAGATTTGAATGGATTTTGTAATCTAGGTAATGATAAGTACATGACTATCTATTAATGGAAGCTGTGCAAAGGCATATATTACTGAAAGGGACAATAGAATAAACAAGAGCACAATTTTTTTTTGTGGAAAAAAAGCACATTCCAAATGTACTAAGCAATTTTTCTGCTATTCTGTTGAAAAGGCGTTCAGAATACTCTATCTACCTGCATCTTTTACACTCCAGTAGAATTCAAAGTGTGAATTAAATGTGAAGAATTCAATCAATGTCCTCAGTATATTAAAGCCAGTACCTTTTAAAGGATTCATTGTTTAAGAAAAAAAGCTTATTTTAGTATTCAGTCAGTCACCCAGTGTCAGGCTTCAAGCATCAAGACTCCTTTGACTCATTTTTACCTCCTACATTTATCCTTTGAAGAAGCCATGTCAAAAGCCAATGAAGAAACATTCAAATAAGGCATTTTTTGCTTCCTTCAGAACATAGCGTTTCATTTAAGGCAAGCTGGATCTCTGATATGTAGGAAAGTACGCGACATAGCAAAGAAAGATTCATTTTCTTTGAAAGCCAGTTTTAAACTGACCCAAGTTTTGAATATCAGCAACTGAAGCCAAGCACGTGGTTAAATTACAAAACCCAGCTTTGAAATTAAGTGTGGAGGTATGGTGATGATTTGCCTTCTATTCAGTCTTACTACACACAAGATCTACCTGGAGGCTTGTACAGAAAGTGGGGAAAAAATCAAGTTTTTAACTTCAGGTGTCTTTTCAAAGATGCCTTTGTTATCCATCTTGCCTTTTTTTTAAACCTTTTAATTAGGAGCAAACAAACCTTGCTAGACTTAATCAGTATTTGCTAAGCAATTGCTCAGAATCTATTTCTGGCAGTTTCTGGAATCTGGTGACTTGTTTTGATGGTTGTGATTAGGGAGAATAGTTGGAGAACAGTATTATAATGGCAAGTACCGGTCATTATTACATAGAAAGCTAATGATTTTATTGTGTGTAAATAAAAAAGCAGAACCAACTAGATGGCAAACCAAGAGCTAATTCACGCATACTTTGCAATAGTTTGGGTTCGTGATTTGCAAGTAATCAAACTTGGGAGATAGGTGTGTGCACTCTGCCCAACTGATGGTCTTATTATCAAGCTTCTCAATTTTCACATTGGTGCTACTGGTAGGATCTATTAATAACGTTACTGTAAAATAGACATGCATTTTTACTTAAACAGACTTAAAATATTTATTTAAAGATAATTTAAAGAAATAGAAGTCTTACATTTCTCACTGAAAGATAAGGCAATGATAGTTGATGGTTGCACGGATTTGAACCTGGAATATTAATTGTGTTGAATCATGTGGTATTATATTCATTAATGTGTGTTCTTTTACATCCAAGCTTGGATGGGCTTGCATTTATTTAAGACTCTGTGCTTTTTCTTCAGAAATCCATTTTTAGAGGAAGTGTGAAAAGCAACAACATGAATTTGATACCTTGTTGTTATTTCTCATACCAAAATAGGGTATATCACCACTAAGAATACAACAGGATAGGATGACTGATATTAATCATTGCATGACTGGGATTATAAAGCTGACAGTATACCAGTTGTATAGCACTACTGTTGTTGATCCATATACTAATTATATTACAATAATGATGTTAAAATAGCCCTATTATTATCGCTCTTATCTGTTGTTGTCATACTGATGTTATCACATTGATGTTACTCACTGGCATCAAACTCAAGTGCAAATCGTAAAATAATTTGTGCGATATATACTGAGGCATTAGATCTCAGATAAATCTTAGAAAATTAATTCCAGGATACATTCAGGATGACTGTCTCTGTGCTGAGAGTCAAAACCATTTTATCTTTGACTAAAAATGTTTTGCAGGAAATTAGCACTTGTATGCTTTTAATGTTGGAACTGGTGTTTTTCACTTTAAATTCCTTTTCACTAATTTGTGTAATTTTAGGAGGGAGATTCTCGATCAGAACATAACAGCATGAAAATAACTAGGGCAACAGAGAGAACAGCACTTTGAAAACAAAAATCATGCTTGGAAATTATCATGTTGTTGGTAGTGGAGCTCCATTTTGAGCTATACAAGATGAGTCAGACTATTTGCAAGTTTTACTGTTTTTTTTCCTGCGTTTAGACTCTTTCGTTCAAACACCTTATCATTCTTCCTGGCAAGATCCAAAAGCAGTTTTAAACTACTTCACTTCTTCTTTCTTTATTATTCTGCTTCAGGATTATTTCAAACATTTACCACTTCCCGAGAAAAGTAGCTTTTCCTGTGAATTTACCGGTCGCTCTCTTCCATCTGCACCCTCTGGCCATGCTTCTTTCACTTAGTTTGAAATGATAACATATGCCTTGTATGTTTTTCATTTAACACTTAGCCAATGATGAGGCTTCTTACGCTGAAGGGAGTGTAAAACTCTCCTGCCAAATGTGCTGAAGTCACACTGACAAACCACCTTTGAAGTGCTAAAGAATCGAGCTAAAGGCAGTTCATTGTCAGCTTTACTTTATTGGGCTACATCAGGAAGCTGTACAATTATTATTTCCTGTTAGATTCCAACAATTCTTGTTAGCAAACGTTAATTTAAAGGTATCATGATTAACAATAAGGCTACATTTATGTGGGAAAAGCAGTTATTCCTCTTTGAATCTTGGCATCGCAACTAATTTGTATTATTTTTAACAAGCACATTTCACATTTAAGTGCTCCTTTTGTGTGAAACATTTTTTTACACATCAAAATAAAACCCAACTAAATTTATTACATTTCTTGACTGACAGCTCGTAGAGTTTTCTGATAAATTTAATGCTGTGTCTAGACAGCAACAGCTTTGTTGAATTTTGTTCTCAATTTGATTTATTATTTCAAAAATATACTTTATTAATAAATTATCTATAAGTAGATACAGTTCAAAACAGGTCGGGACAAATTTTGCAGAAAATACAGTGGAATTTTGACATTGCCATGAGAGCTTCGATCCAGTTGCAAAATAAAAGTCATTTTCTAAACATGAAAGGAAGCTCTTTACATTCTCATTAAGGCTTTGTAGATATCTTGAATCTTAACAGACCCTTGTTGTATTTTGAAAAAAAGTTCTCAGACTGTGGTCTTTCCCCATTACATTATGATCTTTCCCCATTACACTATGATGTCAACTGCTCCAAGCTTTAGTGCATCCTTCAATTTGATTTTTTTCATTCCAAAAATAATAGTTTATTCATAAATTATCTTTAAGTATATATAACAAGTACAAAACAGGCCTGTACCGACTTTACAGAATGTACAGTGGAATTTTGATATTCCTTATTACAGCTTCAAACCAGTTGTAGAAAAGAGAGGCATTTTCTAATAAACTGACAAGAACAAAGTTTTTTTTTAATTGCAAAAATGCACTAATTCATGTATTATCTTTAATTCCATACAAAAGCCCAAAAACAGTTCTGTGCAGATTTTGCAGAAAAAGGTTCTTTGGAATTTGATATTCCTCAGTGTTTCCATCCATTTGCAATAAATGGCATTTTCTAATCATTAAGGAAACCCTTTACATTCCTAATGAGGCAACGAAGGGGCTCTCAGATCTTGGCTGTAAGACTTTAGATGATGGTCTTTCTCCACTGTGCCTTGGCATCCACTCCCCAAGCTTTAGTGCATCCTCCAGCACGTAGTCCTGGGCTTTGGAAATGTGCCAGTTTGCAACACTTGGTTGAGGTCCACTCCTTGCTCTGGAAGATCAACAAGTTTTGGGCAGACCAAAAAAGAATTTCACTGACTTGATGGTCCTCCAGACGCAGTCAATGTTTGTCTTGGTGTGTGTCCCAGGGAACAGTCCTGAGTCATGGAGCGGCTTGGGATGAACTTCAACAAAAAACCACTGCATCTCTCTAATTTGATGCTCTAGATTACAATATGCATTCAGGGCCTCTGTCAATGGCATGGCAGGAGTGACTAATGCTGACTGCAATGTAAACTGACCACTTATTACTTGGTATGGCTGTTGTGGAAGTGATGGGAACATGACTGGGGGGATGTGAGCATTGCTGGGAGAAAGCTTGAGCATCTTCTGGGTCTGCAATGTAGTCAGCTTTGGTAAGGATGGGGGAGCAGTGAGGAAGATTATGTGTCTCTGTAAAGGGCACATGCTAATAAGGAAATAACCAGGATGCAAAATCATGTTAGATTACCATGGTTGCGGAGTGTTTTGACTATCATGCTGATTTACATCAAGTGATGTTCCTCAGCTGGCCTTTCACCTGCTAGAAGTACATTTGCATAAAGAAACAGGGTAAGTATAAGGCCGATAGTCCAAGTCTCCATGGTTCTGCAGGCTGGTGACACTGTGGTACAGAATCATAGAGCATTCTGGGCATTCTGAAATTAGTAATTGGAAGTTTAAACTTTATATGTAAATACCACGCAAGAACATCCATTTGAACTTCCTTAAGATTCCACTGCCAAGTAAGAAGGATTTTGATTTTGATTTTGATTTAAGTTAAGTTGTTTCATCACCATTTTCCAAGTTGAAAGTTTCAGGCCATTGTATAAGAGCAGAGTTACTTCATTGCAAAAATGTAATTTTAATAAGACTAATTTTAAAGAATGGCTGAAGCTCTAATAATCCTTCTTGTTTTCATCTTACAGGCACAGAGCTCTGAGAGCACCTTGTGTTTTGAAATCCATAAACCTCAAAAAAAAAGGTAAGTAAATCTTGGTTATAAAATTATCGCTGTCAAAGAGTGGGGAACATGCATTTAGTAACAATTTTCAATAGGATATTTGATATTTGTTTGATCAACAAAACAAATGCAGGACGATTCTGAAAAATGGTAATAATAGAAGGAACTCTCAGAGTACTGGCATGTTTCATTTACACCTCCACATGCACCGCTCATCATCCTCCACCTCAGCCAAGAAAATGATAGAAGAATCATTGGAGCAGGAGTAAGCCATTCAGCATACTCTGTTTTCGAATTAGATCATGACTATCATTTCGATTTACTGGTCTTCTCAACACAGAAGGCTGGCTTTTTTTTTAAGTTCATTCATGGGATGTGGATGTCATTATCTGGGCCAGCATTAAGTGCAAATCCCGAGTTGCCCTTATGTTCCTTTTATTACTGCAGCTCACTTAGAGCAGGTAGACCCACGATGCTTTTAGGGATGGAGTTCCATGATTTTGACCCGGCGACAGTGAGGGAACAATGACGTACTTCCAAGTCAGGATGGTGAGTGGCTTGGAGAGCAACTTGCAGGTGATGGTGTTTCCATGTATCTGCTGCCCTTATCCTCCTAGATAGAAGCGGTTGCCAGTTTGGACGATGCTGTTTGACACTGAAGGGTGCAGCTTAAATGTTAGAAAATTGCCAGCGATACTTCCAAAAGGCAAAGCCAAAAACAAAAGGCATGATTACCACCATTGCCCCTTGATGCTCCATTGATGCTGGGCCTTTCCCACCATAAACACAATATGGTCTGAGTTGATCTTAAATTTCTGGCTATTTAAATTTGGGTAAATATCCCTTAATAAACTTAAGTATTTCTGTATGCTACTCTTTTAAGATCCCAAACCAGCTAACAACAACTTGCATTTATATGGTGTCTTTAACATAATGTGCTTGAGCAGGATAACGATTTGGGGTACTGATTGCAACACTTTCTGGAAAAAATTATTTCTCTGTACCTACTCTATCAAAAACCTCAAATTTATATTGTTATAAATTGAAGGCCCTGTATGATATTAATTATTTTTTATTGCACCCTCTCAAGGCCAACATATCTTTTGCTAAGGCAGAGGACTGAGTGCAATCAGTATCCCAATTCTTTGTCCTGCTTAACCTCTTTGAGACAAGCCATTATGTTAAAGTCACTATATTAATATAAGATGTTGTTAGTTAATTTGGGATCTTAAAAGAGTCGTATACTGAAATATTTAGTTTTAATACAGGAAATTTGCCCAAATTTAAACAGCCAGAAATTTAGGACCAATTTAAATATAAGCAGTACATTCCCATGAAGTTATTTATACAGCATTATACACACTAATGATTTCAATTTTGTATCATCTGCCCTTGTTCAGAGATGCAGGCAAAGAATTAATTCAATGTGGATTTCTTAAGTACATTCCATCCATTGTATGTACTTTTAACGAGTAACGATAATTTAAAATAAATGGCTGCAATCCAAAATAAAAAAGGTTAACAACTATTATCTGACAGAAAAGTTGTGGAGAGTTTTTATCAGCATTTCTCCTTTCTATTCTCTCCAGAGTGCTTTGTGAAAATGGTTCTACTTCACAGCTAAAGTAACAGGTCATGGCACATTCCAAGGTCCAGGACTATGTGGTGAGGCACGCACTAAAGCTTGGGGCAGCTCCCAGTGCTTCAAATGTATGCAAATGTAATCTTGTACAAATAAGGGATGCCTTTGGTTTGTTTGCTGGATAGAGTCAACTCCAAAGTTTTTATTTGTTTTCCTCATATGCTACTGTGCAGAGCCGAACTGCTTTAGTGACTATGTATGTATATAGAGATATTTTATTGATAAAAGATATTTTTGAAGTATAAAAAAGGTCATGCCAACAGGAGAAGTTGGCTGTGCATTTGTTGTCCAAATAATGAACCCAGCGCCTTCAGTGGAGGATGTGAACATTGTAATTCAATTGTACTTTGGGGAGTTTCATGTACATCAATTGAATCACTAGGGAACAATCATTCAGAAGTAATTACTGGTGTTAATATCACACAATGTTAAAATTTGTAAGAATCATGTGTCAAAGGGACAGTTAAAAATGATTGGTGCTGCCTATGACCAAGACATTTACAGGATGTGGAAGTCACTAGTGAGACGAGCATTTAGTGTCCATCGCTAGTTGCCCTTGAGAAAGTTGTAGTGAACCGTCTACACCCTGGGGCATCAGTACACTCACAATGTTATGAGGAAGGGAGTTTCCAGGATTTTGACCTAGTGACAGTGGAGGAACAGTGATATAGTTACAAATCAGGATGAGAAGTGGCTTGGAGGGGAACTTGCAAGTAGTGTTGTTCGTAAACATCTGCAGCCCTTGCCATTCCAGATGAAGAGGTTGTGGATTTGGAAGGTACTGTTGAGGGAGCCCTCGATTGCTGCTGTGTATCTTTTCGACATTCCATGCTACTGCCACTGGTCACCAATGTTGGAAAGAGTGTCAATCAAACACCCTGTTTTTCCTAGACAACAAGGTGCAGGGCTGGATGAACACAGCAGGCCAAGCAGCATCATAGGAGCAGAGAGGCTGACGTTTCGGGCCTAGACCCTTCATCAGAAAAGGGGGAGGGGAAGGGGGTTTTGAAATAAATAGGGAGAGAGTGGGAGGCGGATAGAAGAGGGATAGAGGAGAGGATAGGTGGAGAGGAAACAAACAGGTCGAAGAGGCGGGGATGGGGCCAGGAAAGGTGAGTGTAGGTAGGGAGTTAGGAAGGGGATAGGTCAGTCCAGGGAGGACGGACAGGTCAAGGGGGCGGGATGAGGTTGGTCGGTAGGAGATGGAGGTGCGGCTTGAGGTGGGAGGAGGGGATAGGTGGGAGGAAGAACAGGTTAGGGAGGCAGGGACGAG
>NC_063350.1:48903841-48925443 GCF_021869965.1 Rhincodon typus | reverse complement strand
GCTGGAGGGGAGTGTGGAGCGGACAAGGGAGTCACGGAGAGAGTTGTTCCTGTATGCCGTGAAACTTCTTAAGTGTTACTGGAGCGATATTCATCTAAGCATGTAACGTTTATTCAATGGACTAGGTTTAATCTTAGTGAAGGATTGAATGCCCTCCTTCTGTGCTCTAAATGAATATTTTGGGTGGAATCTCCTGTTTCTGATGGTGCCAAGCTTGGAGGTGAAAAGGGCACTTAATTAATTGGGGGCATACCTAAACAACAGTGACTACAACCCCACCTCCTCCAGAATTAACTTCTGGTGGGGAAGACAATTTGAGTGGCCACTGAAGACTACTTTAAAGGCCTCATCCTGGCATTGCTGAAATCAACCCAGCTGCAAGTGAGCTGCCACCAACATGAACAACAACTGGTACCCTGCTGTCAGCTTACCACCTCAGGAATAAGGGAGTCCCTCAATCAAAGACAACCAGGGCCTGTTCAAGGCACTGGACAATGGTCTCCCAAGAGCAGTCCCAGTCTGGGCCTCGGTGTGGAACATCCGCATCTGGGGTCTTGATTCCAGCAGAAGGCCTGCCACATGTTGTCGTCACTCCATGTCGGCTTTTGGTTTGGTGGGCCTCCCCTGGTAGATGCCATATGGGTCTCTCCTTGACAGACAAAATGTCAGATGAGTTATAGAGTCATAAAGTCATTCGGCATGGAAACAGATCCTTCAGTCCAATCATCTACACCTCAAGAAGGTTCTGTCCTATGACTTTATCACCTTAACACAGCCTCTACTGGTTACCATCTTGAGGGAATAATCTGAACAACTAATTGCTCTTGTCATCTCCAAATACAGCAAGAGATCTTTCGTGTAACTGGTGCATCAAGATCTAGCAGATCCACAGGTGAAGATATCGCCTTCAAGCTCTGAATGGTACAGTTGGACTTTTGTTTCAGATTGTGTAGGAAATTGGGGTCTGAGCCACTGTAGGGGATGTAGGAGACAAGGGGAAGGAAAGGAGAAAAGGAAAGGATGAGAGGAAGGATAAGAAATCCCAGGATTTCCCAAGTAATAGACTGTGTTTCAGTATCTGGTCAGTGGGGAAACTCCGTAATCAGTCAACTTGTGCACATTGATATCCCCAAATGACAACCTTATTACAAAGGGATAATTTGTGTCACTGATATTCTTTGAGGGGTAACTATTGAGCAGGATACTAGGTCGTTGTCTCTTTCTCTCCTTCAAAATCCAGCACTGAGATCTTTTATATTCATCTAGAAAATTGAAACTTGAATTACCCAAAAGACAAGCTATTTGGCCATTGTAGCACTGCAGCATCAGCCTAGGTTTCTTCATATTCAAATATCTCATGTGGAGCTTGAATATAAGCAATCTGGCACAATGAGATGCACATTGAGTCACAGTTGACATTGCAAGAAAGTAGCTGTCTTGGATCACAGCACACATCCAAGCAGTTCTTTTCAGATTTGGGTAAATATAATTAAGAGGAGGCTCAACAACAGCAACTTGCTTAAAAATGAATGTTTATAAAGTAATAATAAATGATTTATAGTAGCAATAATAAATGGAAGAGAAAAAGGATAAAAGCAACAAGTCGCATGTTGCTCTACCTGTCGGGTACCCCTCAATCAATGGCTGGTCTGGAGGCTTAGGTTCGTTCCTGGCACTGTTCATGATTCTGAGCCAAAGTGTAGTCCAACAGCAGCGTAGCAGTTTGGAACGAAACTCTCTCTCTTATACAGTATCACAAACAATCAGCACAGAGAACGACAGATACAATAGACAAAACTGCTGGCTGGTACAGACAACAGAAGGTGAGACAACAAGTGCAGGTGTCATCTTCGGTTCGTAAGGGAATGATCACAGGACTCATTCAAGGTCAAGCAGCTAGTTAAGTATCATTCTAAACCTTCCCAGCCTATTTTCCCATCCTGTACAATCTATTTTCTCGTGCAGCTGTCACATATTGTCATTAACTTTTAGCCCTTTGGCCCATCCTATACATTCCACCTCAATGATATTTGACAGCGTATGTTACAATTGCAAATGCAGGCACAAATCAGCAATATCCGCGCGGAAATGTATAATAATAGAATGTAATCTACGCCAAAAAATTAAAGCTACAATGAAAATATCTATCATCAATATGAATAAAACAAAAATAGTGTGTATCATCAAATCAATGACCACAGTGGCCTTTTTTTGTGAGGTTAGGTGGCATCCATCAATCGTAAATTTGCATGGTTCTGTGAAGAAATCATATCTTATCAGTTTACAATCATCGACACTTCACTCCTTTTTTTGTTAATTTCCCTCTGTCTAAATATTCTAGTGCCTCCTGCCCTGCTATCAATATCCAACAGGTATCACCTTGTCCATGGGCAAGTATCTCACCAGGATTAGGTACGTGCTGTGGGTAGTATACCCACACTTTTCCCCGTATACAAAGGTCGTCGGAGGTTGTAGGTTTATTGGGAGGATGTAACTGGCCACCCTCTTGGAGCATTCTACTCACGGGTGTCCCTCCTTTCAGGGCCTGATTGTTCAGATTGTACAATGTCTGTGACAGCACTTTGAGCATTCCTGTAACTTAAGACTGTCGTCAATAATTTTATTTGCTGTTTTAATAACCCACAAGGCCAGCTGTTTGAGGATAATAGGGAATGTGAACATCCAATGTATTGTCTGTAACCCATTGCTGCACCTGTCGGCCTGTAAAGTGTGAGCCATTATCTGACGTATTTCTAATGGTTCACCATCATAGGATATCAACTGTTCCAGGCCCTTAACAGCGTTACTCTGATTTGCTTTGGTTTTCGGGAAAGCTAGCATTAGCCCAGAGTCGGTGCCCAACGTGGCTAACAGATATTGATATCGTTGTTATAATGGTAACAGGCCAACCTAGTCAATCTGCCAGATTTGAACAGGCCGATGTCCTCGCTTGATTTGTGCCATTGGCTTTATCGACAGTGAGACATATTTTACCTTCTGACATATCTCACATTTGCCAATGACTTCTTTCACCAGGTCAGCAGGTAAATGCAAACCTCGATCTCTTGCCCATTACACAGTGCCATGATACGCAAAGTGTCCTGATTTTTCATGAGCTCATTTTCCAGTGTGGTACTCTTTAGATGCGTCTTCAGCTGTTCTGGCTTTTACTAATCCATCCACAATTTTATTGTGATTGGCAGATTCCGAACCATCCTACACTTAGGCATCAACATGATACGCAGTGATTTTCATGTACTGTGCCTTTGCTCATATTTGTTTCCATAGTTATGTTCCCACAGCGGCTTTCCAGCAATCTTCCAGTTTTGTGACTGCCAGGTTGGCATCCATACAGACATTCCATTGGCCACTGCCCATGAGTCAGTATAAATGTGCAGACACTGACTCTCTTCTTCCAGTGCTAGGACTACAGCTGCCATTTCGGCATATTGGCTCGATCCCCCATCTCCTTCACAATGGGTAATCGGTTGTGTAAAGGGGTTAATTGCAACAGCTCGTCACTGCCTTTGGCCATTCTTGCGGGTGGCTGATCCATCAGTGAACCAAGCACAGTGATGAGTATGTTCAAGTAGCTGTTGAAATGGAACCCCCTTTGAACGGGAGATGCAGGTACGGTCTGGTCGGGACTCGGAGCTTGTCTGTCTGATGGGTATTCAGCTATTTGTTCATGGAGTTTAGCAACCCCTTCCTTTCCCTTCTTGGCTCGATCAGCTATGTACCATTTCCATTTTATAATGGAGCTTTGTTGGGCTCTCCTGGCCTTGTAGCTCGTAACGTCAGATAACACCCAGGTCAGGTCTGAGGACAACTTTGTCCTTGTCCATCTGCCCTTCAGTTTCTACTGGCGCCCAGTAGCAGGCCAGAAGTTGCTTTGCAAATGATATGTAACATGTAGCTGCCTCAGTCTGTTTTCTGGGGCAGAATCCAAAAGATACTGCTTTCCCCTTTCGTCTGCCATAAGCACCATGTGGCTACATCTTGTATTGTTGATACTTGTAATTCAAAGTGTAAGCCAGTATCCGAAGGGCCAGGGGAAATGCTAGTGCTATGGCCTCTTCAGTGGCCATTAATTCTTTCTGTTCATCGCCTCATTCGACCTGAGCTTTCTTTTGAGTAACAGCATATAAAGGTCTTAGTAATGTGGTCAAGTGAGGTATATGTCTGTGCCAATATCCAAGCTGACCTAAAAATTCTGTACCTCAGTCTTGTTAGTCAGAGCAGCCATTTCATATATTTTATTTTTTACTGTTTCAGGGATGACTCTATCCCCTTTCATCCACTGAATGCCTAAAACTGCACTGATTGTGCTGGTCCCTGTATCTTTTTCAGGTTCACTTCTCAGCCTCTGTCTCACGTATGTTGTAACACTGTGGCTAGAGTATCCACCACCGCAGTTTCCGTTGGTGCACGGATCAAGATGTCATCAATATAATGTGCTACGTGAATGTCTGGTGGCAGCAGACACATATCTAAGTCTCTTGCTACTAGACCACGGCTTAAGGTTGGCACGTGTAGGTATCCTTGTGGTAGCCGACAGAAGGTATATTGGTGACCTTCCCACATAAAAGCAAACTGAGCTTGTGATTCCGGGGCTATCGGTATCGAGAAAAATGCATTTGTCAGATCGATAATGCCATAGCATTCTTCCGGCCCCTGTGACAAGTTTTCTATAACAGTGACCACATCAGGCAAAGCCACCGACAATGCCGGAGCATATTTGTTAAATTGGCGGTAATCAACTGTCATTTGCCAACTTTCATCAGGCTTCCTTACAGGCCACACAGGGCTATGGTATGCAGATACTGCATGTGTTACAATCCCCACAGTCAATGGGCCCTGTATAGTATCTCCAATTTCTTTGTGCCCTCTTGGTATATGATGCTGTTTCATCGAAACCACCTGTGTGGGCTGAGGAATAATGAGGGGCTCCCATTTTGCCTTGCCAACACTAACCATCACAGCTCTTATACCAAAAGAGAATTTGCCCAGTAGGGTCTGCAAGTTGGTACCTTTTAATAAGTCCGTACCAATAATATTTTTTGCTATGTTGGATATCAATACCGGGACTACTCGTGGGGGTCCATTCCCCAAGGCCATTCTAATTTTTGTTCTAACTTCAGGTGTTACCACCGCACCAAATCCATTAACAGTCATTCTGTGCCCTACAAGTCTATGTGGATTGCCATGTATAATAGTAACTTCTGCCTCAGTATCTAATGATGCGATGCCTCGCTGTACATTGCCTTTCCTCAATAAACAGTGATAGGGACATAAGGCCTCGGGTCTCTGGTTGTCCCACCAAGCACCCTTACACGGACCCTGGAGTCCTGGCCCCACCCCTAATCAATGGGCTGACTGGTTCGCCACAACTGGCTGACCTCCTCCAGGCCAGGGTACAGGGATGTTGTGGGAGATACAGTCAGTGTGGTTTCCTTTCCTCCCTCCACGTCTGATTTAGTCTTTCTTACTTCCTTTGGGGAGCAGTGCATTCTCCAGATTCTGTACATGGTATCTGTAGCTATTCCATCTATCTCGCTCCTCTCTATTCCTGCTTTTAATAATGCTGTGAACATTTCCCTTCTGGTTATTTTTTGTTTCCCCTTCGAACCCACCCCATCTCCAACTTGTCGCTGTTGCTTGCTTGGATGGGTCTCACTCTTCGCTTACCAGCCTTGAAATCCTCTAACTGTCCTAACAACAAACATACCAGCCCCACTGCCTGTCCCTGGGCTGGCTCTAATAGGGCTAAAAGGGCACATTTCATCCAGCCCAGACCACATTGCGTTATCCGGCTCTGCATTCCAGCTGTGAAAGCTTCCTGATCCAGAACCTGAAACTGTGGAGAATACATACCCGTTTGTGTAGCCAAATCTGTGCTGTCCCATTTTTCAACATCGCCTTCCCAGTCTACTGGGGAAGGGAACTTTTTTCCTACCGCTAGTGTCATTGCATTCCACAATGATCCAGTTTGACCTCTGTTTCTGAAGACACTATTCACATGTGGGTCAACACTTAGTGCTCCCAGATTCCCTTACTCTGTGGCACTCAACATAATATGGGCGGCACCCTGGTCCCATGACTGCGTTAGACATGATGCGAAGGATTCACCCAACTTTTTCTTAAAGGGTGACCACAAATCCTTCAATTTGGACATAGAGTAATCTCTCACTATTCTCGAATTTTGTGGGTTCTGTCCTCCTACCTGTTTTGGCTTATTCATTATTAGGGGTCGTGCGATTATTCCCTTTTCTGAGGATGGCTCCGGAGGTGGAGCATCCCCTTCCCCATCCGTCCATCAGACTCTGAATCAGATGTGTACCAAATGTCCCCGTCACAAAGGTCAGGGTCTCTTTGCGAGGTTAATAATGCGCGCACTTACACTGGGTCAATTTTCCAATTGCGCCGTTTTGCTCTCTTCGTCTGTTGTACCATCGCCAGACAGCATACTGTCTGATTCTGCTTTTCCTCCGCATTCTTGGCTCTCTCTTGTGCTGTCTTAACTGTTTCTGTCAGGGTAAGGTCACGCTGTTCTACTGCTGCCAACATGGCCTCAAGCTGCCTGTTTTTGGCCTGGCACTCTTCCAATTCCCTACATCTCGAACACAAAGCTGTTAACATTATCCATCCCATTTGCGATACACTGTCCTTGTTTCTGGGGAAACCTGCCTCCCGCAAGCACTGGTGAACAGCAGCCTGTGTGTGAATAACCCTCCTTTCTCTCTTTTTCCAGCTATAACTGTCTCCCATTCTTGCAGGGGCCCTAATTATGCTAACAAATTAGTTACAGACCCTAATCCAGAGTCTGTGCATTCCATCCTGGAATACAGAAGGTCTCTGGAGCATCCAGTTGCCTTTCCCTTCTCTTAAATATCTTCCTGAATTCCATCCTCATCGCCAAAATTATCTTCGATCACCATGTGTATCCAAGCGGTTCTTTTCAGATTCAGGTAAATATAACTAAGACAAGGCTCCACAACAGCAACTTGCTTAAAAACGAATACTTATTAACTAATAATAAGTGGAAGTGATAAAGAAAATAAAAGCAACAAGTCTCACGCCTTTCTAGAAAAAGCAACGAGTCTCATGCTCTTCTGTCTGTCAGGGACCCCTTAATATATGGCTGGCCTGGAGACTTAGGTTCATTCTTGGCACTGTTCACAATTCTGAGCGGAAATCCAGCAGCATTAGCAGTAGAAGCTTGCAACGAAACGCTCTCTCTCTTATACAGTATCACAAGCAACCAGATAGATACAATAGAGAACGACAGATACAATAGACAAAACTGCTGGCTGGTACAGACAACACAAGGTGAGAAAACAAGTGCAGGCGTCATCTTTAGCTCGTAAAGGAATGTTCACAGGACTCATTCAAGTTCATGCAGCTGGTTAAATATTATTCTAAACTTTCCGAGTCTATTTTCCCATCCTGTACAGTCTATTTTCTCATGCAGCTATCGAATATCATCATCAGCTTTTAGCCCTTTGGCCCATCCTTTACAGTAGCTAAGTGTACTGTTTTTTAAGAGCTCAGTAAAGAAGGTTAGATAATCTATTAACACAGTGCATCTTTGTATTTGTTTTAATTGTGTTCTTTAAATATATTTTTTGTAATTAAAATGGCACCAGTGACTTAAACACTTTTCACTGTATTTTCCTAAATACAAGTGACAATAAATTGTTATAGTATTACTGTGCAAAGAAATGGCTTATTAGTTAATTTTCTAAGTTAAAAATTGATCACTCCTGTGACAGAAACCAACCTAAATTAAAAATAATCTTGCTTTTCTTGTGGAGTAAACAAATCTATTGAATGATTAAATGCAATCCTTTCACTCAGCAATAGGGCAGAAAATTATTATGTAATCTCCAGTAACAGGTACACTTCTCCCCTCTGCAAAGCATTCCCAGTGACTGTGGCTCCCCGTCGTGTCAAAGGGAATCAGTTATTCAGCTCAAGACAAGACATATGATGGATTTTGACAGAGAACTGTTTGTTGTTCGAAACTAATGAAGAAGGGTTCCTCAGATTTCCCAAGGGAGTTCATTCAAGAATCTTGTGACCCAGCTCAAGAAACTCATCAGTCAGTAGAAGAGCAGCCACTAGTCATGCTTATGTATCTGGCCTTCAAAAATGAGCTCCCTAAGTTGCCTTTGCAGTCTTGAAGGTCAAGAAACAGAACTCTTAATGATGATCAGTCGCACTTTCCTGCCGCACTTCTTCCAATAGTGAGAGAAATGTGACATAAATCTCAATGAGTCATACCAAGGTGGCCAAGAAGTTGGAACTTGAAGCACATCCACAAGTGATAGAGCACTGAGTCCCAGGGATTCTTATTTTTATTGATCTGAGAATGTGAGTATTAACAGACAATTCCACAATGAGGAACTTCACAGCACATTACTGTCTAATCAAGTCCCCGACACTTTTAAACATTTATTCATTTATTGATCTGTTCAAGTTTAGTGAACTGGGTATTTGTGATAATTGTTACTGGAGTTAGTTTATTGTACGAATGAAATGATACAGTAGACGGAAGACTTTTAATAATGTAGATTTAAGTTTGATATAGAAACATAAAGTGCTAGAGAAATTCAACAGCAAATCTAGAGAGAGAAACAGAGTTAATTTCTCATGTCCAAATGTCTGTTCTTTGGACCTAAAGAAGAAGGATCATGTCCAAGTTAAAACATTAAATCTGTCTGTCTCTCTACAGATGCTGCCAGACCTGCCGAGTTTCTCCAGTACTTCCTGTTTTTATTTCAGGTTTCCAACTTCTGCAGTTGCTGTTTTTCTGTTTATGTCAGTTTAATGGGTCTTTTTTGTGCGTAAAACAACAGCTGTTTAGTTTTCAATGCTGCCTGAAGTTGCAGTTTTACGAGACTGTAGAAAATGTTCCATTTAATGCGGCAAAAGAGTTAATTTTATGTTGGTGAGAAACACAGTGTAAAAACAGAGAGCTCCTTATTCACAGAAACAATTTAACCTACTGCAGATGCATCTGTTTCCACATGGGACATGCAGAATTTAATTAGGGCAAGTGATTTTTTTTTTGTTTTTGAATACTAAATGAAATGTTTGCTTTGCTAAATTCTTTGCAGCTCTGCAAAGTATTTTGTTAGCCTCAGTGCTTCAGCAGTGAGGCAGCTTTCTATTCCCAAGTGTTAGGAGGTTGCCTGGCAGTCTTGGCTCAATATCTTGGGTGAGAGAGATTTTAGTTCTGAAGAAGTCATATTGGACTCAAAATGGTAACTTTCTTTGTCTCCCCACAGATGCTGCCAGATTCGTTAAGTTTCTCCAGCAATTTTTTTTTGCTTTAGTTCCCATTATGCAGGCTAGATGATCGATAGCATCCAATGTATACAAACTATCTTGTGTAGGAAGGAACAAGAAACTCTCTCAGCTGCACTAGACTTTCAGTGAGGATCTGGGAAGTGACAAAAAAAAATTGAAGTTCTTTAATTGGCTATAAAGATGTTTTTTATACAAGCCTCATTTTTAGTTTTTGTAAAAGAAGAAAGAACACTTGTATATCCATCAGTTCTTGCCAACTGACATTTCAAATTGCTCAATAGCCAGTGAAATACTTTGACGTAAAGTCATTGTTGTAAGATAGGAAACATGGCAGCCAGTTTGCATACAGCAAGCTCTTATACACAGTAACATGATAATCCAAAAAAAAAACAAATCAAAAGAAACAAAAACAGGAACTGCTAGAAAATCTCAGCAGATGCAGCAGCATCCATAGAGAGAAAGCAAAGTTAATGTTTCGGGTCCAGTGAGCCTTTTTCAGTAACATGATAATGCCATTTTTCATGATATTGACTGAGGGGTAAATATTTAGCCAGAATGGAAGCAATAATTCCACTGCTCTTCTTTGAAGTGTGCCCAGGGATGTGTAGAAAAGTTGAATTAGCCATGGGAAACGCAGGGTTACAGGGACAGGATAGAGATGTGGGTCTGGGTGGAATGCTGTTAAGAGGGTTGTACTTGATGGGCCAAATGGCCTCCTTCCACACTGTACGGATTTTATGATTCTACGAAGGGATTGTCATATGAGAAGCAGTAGAGGACTTTGAGTCTGTACTCAATGGAGTTTAGAAGGATGAGGGAAGGTCTGATTGAAACTTACAGAGTACTAGGAGGCCTGGATAAAGTGGACGTGGCAAAGATGTTTCCACCAGTAGGAGAGACTAGGACCTGAAGGCGCAGTTTCAGAATGAAGGGATGATCCTTCAGAACTGAGATGTGGGGGTGCTTCTTCAGCTAGAGGGTGGTAAATTTGTGGAATTCATTGCTGTAGAAGGCTGTGGAGGCCAAGTCATTAAGTGTATTAAAGATAGAGATAGTTAGGCTCTTGATTAGTAAGAAGATCAAGGGTTATGGAGAGAAGGCAGGATAATGGGTTTGAGAAACATATCAGCCACGATTGAATAGCAGACCAGATATGAGGGGCTGAATGGCCTAATTCTGCTTCCATATCTTATGGTCTTTGGGGTTGAACATATAAAAAGATCTCTGTTCGTATCTTAAGTGCGGCCTTTTCAAGTATGACACACTAATGGAAAAGTGCTGCTGTTTGTAACTGAATAGGTTAGCATTAGTCAAATGCTGAAGTGCCTGTGACTGTACTATAGGCTTTTGCTAGGAGCTGGAATGACAGTTTATTGAATTTCTCAGTACATTGCTAAGCCTAATTCTTATGTTATGAGAGTCAACATAAGTATTACCTCATCAGGTATAAATACTCTGCTAAAGGCAAAAGGCAACAACAAGGTGGAACATCTGAAACTACAGGATAATTAGAGCATAGGATTTGCAAATAGGTATTTGAAAAGAAAAAAACATCCAGCCTTTAGAGTTAGATCCGAAAGACATCACAGACTGAGCCACTGAAGCAAACAATCTGAATACAATTACAGAGAGAATGTGAATGCCTAGCTAATGCTCCTCCATAGTTAAATTGATCAGTTTGTTCTGCCAGAATACTCCTAAGAAGATTAGACAACAATCATGCTCATGAAGTAACACAATAAAACTATTCCAATTGGGTAAAAATTGTTGGAGAGATTAACAGAACCAAAGTCATCAAAGATGATGAGCTAAAGATGCTTCTAAGATTGTTTATAAAGTCTTCCAACTGATTAATAATCTATGGATGGCTAGCCTATTCATTATTGTACATCTTTTTACTGGATTTTAAAGATGAAATTAAACTGAAATTAAATTTGAGCACCATTTTCATGTTATAGGCTTTATTTTGAAGTTTCGTTGAAGGATATCTTTCTGATTGGTTTGGCAAAATGTTTTAACTCTTAATGCACAGGATGGTAATTTTGCATCAAGACAAACCCCTTAGATCTATTGATGTGCATATCAGACCACCATTGTAAATACATATATGAGCAGTACCCTTGTTAATATTTTACTTGATTTTTTTTAGACCATCTATATTGTTTCATTATAATTAAGAAATATTCATAAGGTCATTGGCGTGCCTTTTTACTTGGCAACCCAAAAGATTTGTTAAGTCAAATTTCCAAGGATCTTTATTCAACTCAGTGTTATGGACCAGACTAAACCATCTCAAAATATGTCAAGAAGATAATTAAGACTCTAACGTTTTCTTATTTTAAAGGAAAGTTCCAGGCATTGTAGATGCAATTCAATTAGTCAAACAACCAGATTTGAAGCAAAATATATTATATTTATGCACCATATTTAAAATACAACGAAAGAAAGAAGAATTTGGAATAACTTAACTCTAATGGAAAACTTAACAAAATAATAGATTATTTAACTACTAAACAACGACTGCTCCAATATAGTAAAATCCAATAAACACACCCTTGGCAAAAGCAAATTCAGCAAAATAGATTGTCCCATGGCAATTTTCCAGTCCAGGCAGAAAAAGGAAATCAAGAGAAAACTCCGAGAGACAGAGAGTACCAGGGAGAGATTTACTACAGCTTCCAAACCCACCTTCAAGACCTCAGAAGCTGCTCCTGAAAAACTCAAACGAAGAATCCTGGCTCTGGGAGAGCTTGGCCCCACCAAGTCAGGCTGCTTCTATTGTTCAAACATTTAAAAAAATCCCAAGGCCTCACAAGCTATTTACTTTATTGGTTTCAAATAGACAGCGAGGTACTTTAAAACCCGTCTTAAAACCTCTCTTCAAAAAAAAACAAAATACACCTCTTAAAGCCATCATATTGTCACGTCAGTCACCAATCACTCACACTCTCTCTCTCTCTCTTTGCTACATCATGATTCAACTTATTCTTTATGAAACAATATATTCTGCTGTGGTGATTGCTACATGGCCAATGTGGACAGTGTCAGGTAGGAGGTGATATGCATTATTGGCTGGAATAGCTTTTCTTTTGCTGTTTTCATCTCTTACCTCTTACCTTTCTGGTACTATCGAGTCATCCATCATCCTTCTACAAATCTATCAAAAACTAGAGCATTAAAAAATAATACAGTTCAAATACTTTTCAAAGTGGAGATCCAAACCTAGGGCAACAGTAGAGAAACATCAGATGTTCTCACCTAATGTTCCTTGATAATCGGCATTGCAAGCTTTTAGAGGTAAGTGTGCATGGGAGTACATCTTTGAGCTAATGGCTTGTCTACTGTTTGTTCAAGGAAGCAAAAATTCTTGAGCAGCTCCTGACAGATTTGAAGAAGAATCATATCAAACTCAAACTGGTAACTGCTTCTCTGTCCAAGAATGCTGCCAGCCCTACTGAGTTTCTCCAGCAGTTTCTGTGTTTTATTTCATATTTCCAGCATCAGTAGTATTTTACTTCAATTTTACACAACAGATCCTTTTAGAAGTCTCTCCCAACCATCTGTGAGTTATCTGCTGTGTTGTGTGGCACAGTTAGTAACGCTCATTTTCTGAAACGATTCATGCCAATTGTAAGCCGAAAAACAGACAATTCCATATTTCATTGCTGGATTTTTCAGATGGAGCTTACTTGTGTACAGGACATATTGTCTACATAGTAAATCACGTCACTGTCAGATCTTATGGGAAGGCTATTGCTGGTTGGAAAATGCATATGCAACACGTCACGCTGCTTCAGTTTCTGTGGGCAAGCTATTGATATGCAGTCTACGTTAAACTTGCAACAGGCAATGAAGCTAAACAAAAGGTGATGTTTTCTTTTTGCAGAAAGTAAAATTTAATCAACTTAATTTGGTTTGATGCAAATTGTTCATCTAAAAGCTGTAGAGATTGAAATATTGAGCAAGTGTTAGAAATAGTCCGCATTTCTTTCTCTTCTATTCTTGTTAATCTTCTCCCTTAACATCTTTTTGGAACATATTGGTGCTGTCATGCCATCACTCCCTGTCCATTTTACTAACCAGTAACCTTTAATTATTGGAATGTTGCTCATATTTAATTATTAAACCCATTGTGCTAATTTTGTTTACCTGCAAATAGTTATGGCTGGGCTGTTACACTGTCCAGCTAAATTTTGGAAGGGTTGAGACAGTCAGTTTTGACAAAAAAAAAGTTTGTAAATCATAGAAATCCAATGAAAACTGTAAAGTATATGTTGCCCAAGATTTTCCAATTGATACTTTTACTGTAACCCATTGCATTAAACTTAGCTCAGTTGATAGCACTCTTGTTCTGAGTTAGAATGTTGTATGTACAAGTCTCTCTGTGGGAATTGAACACAGTAATTAAGGCTGATACTCCAGTACATTTCTGAAGAAGGGTCTGGACCCAAAACATCAGCTTTTTTGCTCCTCTGATGCTGCTTGGCCTGCTGTGTTCATCCAGCTCTACACCTTGTTATCTCAGATTCTCCAGCATCTGCAGTTCCTACTATCTCTACTCCAGTACAGTTGTTTTTTTTTAAAATCAACCTGTTCAGCGATGTTATTACACACCTTGGAGCAGCTGGGACTTGAACCTGGGTGAAAGGTAGAGACTCTATCACAAGACCACAGTTACACTTCTGAGCGACTGTGTCTTTTTTGGGAGTACTGTCTTTCAAATGCGATGCTAAAACAAGATCCTATCTGTCATCTTACGTGGTCATAAAAGTTCCCAGTGCACTAATTTGAAGACCAGCAGGAGAGTTCTCTTCAGTTTCCTGTCCAATACTTTTCATTGAACACTATGCCTCAGAGAATCTGGTGATTATCATATTGTTATTTGTGGGAGTTTGCTGTGCTATCACATGTCCTGAATGACAATAGTGGCAATGTTTCAAAAGTGATGACTGTCCACTGATAACCACGCAAGGGATTACTCTATGAATGGTGAGACCCTGAAGATCAGAGGGGCCTTGATATGCATATCCACAGATCGCTGAAGGTAGCAGGGCATGTGCATAACGTGTTGAAAAGTTAACAGTTCTGATGAAGGGTCCAACCCAAAACGTCGACTTTCCTGTTCGTCTGATGCTGCCTGGCCTGCTGTGTTCCTCCAACTCCTCACTCCAGCATCTGCAGTTCTTGCTATCTCTGAGTGACTTAAAACCCCACTGTGAAGCCTCTTCCAAGGATGCCCCCCTTGAAGAAGTAGCTCTCCTTCCTCAGGAAAGACCCCCCGTTCTGATGAGGTGAACCGACCTGAACCATCAACTTTCCTGTTCCTCTGATGCTGCCTGAACTGCTGTGTTCCTTCAGCTGCGCACTGTGTTGAACATGAGATACTTCACTTTTTGCCTGAAGCATGGAATACAAGTGTGGGGGGATTGTTCTGGAACTGTATACAACCCTGGATTTGGCACAAATGGAATACTGCATGCAGTTCTGGTCACTACATTATAAGAAGGATGTAACTGCATTAGGAAAAGTGCAGAGGAGATTTACCAGGATGCTGCTGGGCTGGAATGACTAAATTATGAGGAAAGTTTGGATAGGCTAAGGTTGTCTTCCTTAGATCAGAGAAGGTTGAGCGATAACCTTTTGTTTTTATTCATTAACGAATGAGGATGTCACGGGCTAGGCAGCATTTATTGTCCATCCCTAATTGCCCAAGGAGGCAGTTAAGAATCAACCACATTGCTGTGATCTGGAGTCACATGTAGGCCAGACCAGGTAAGGATGGCAGTTTCCTTCCCTAAGGGACATTAGTGAACCAGGTGGGTTTTTCCTGACAATTGACAATGGATTCACAATCATCATTAGACTCTTAATTCCAGATATTTTATTTAATTCAAATACCACTGTCTGCAATAGCAGGATTCGAACCCAGAACGTTATCTTAGTCTCTGGATTAACAGTCCTTCAATAATACCACTAGGCCCTTGCCTCCCCAACCTGATAGAGGTGTATAAGATTGAGGGGCATAGATTTAAGGGAAGAGGTAAAAGGCTAAGAGGTGAAAGTTGAGGAGAAATCCTTTTCAATCAGAAGGTGAAGGCAGTCTGGAACTCACTGCCTGAATTGATGGTTGATTAAGAAACTCTTATAATATTTGAGCAGTATTTTGAAATTCACTTGTATTTCCATAGTCTGCAGGGCTATAGATTAGAATCTGGAAAATGGGATGAATGTAGTCGGATCGTTGTCAAAATGATGGGCTGAATGGCTTCCTTCCGTTCTCTAACATCTATGAGTCCGTGAATTTAAAGTCCTATCTGAAAGATGGAAGCTATGACAATGCAGCTATCCCTCCTTAAGGTATTTGAACGTCAGCTTAAATAATGTTTTCATGACATGAGTTTTGTCCATGACTGATCATAAAATGTGAAGCAATTATTAGAAGTTGTACGTTTCCAAATTTGTCTTGGCAGAAATAATTACATCAGCAGCAACTGATTGGTTGTAAATGTATAAGAAGTCCAATACTGTGCTAAGGTGCAATGAATGTTCTGTATCTGTCTGACACAAAGTCATTGGACTCAGTAGGTTGACTTTGTTTTTTTTTCTCCCCACATATGCTACCAGACCTGCTGAGTTTTTGCAGCCCTTTCTGCTTTTCAAATCTTCAGCATCCACAGTTCTTTGTTTTAGTTTAGTTCAATATCATTTCCATGTTAGACAGTGAAAAAATTTTCAATTATATATATCTAAGAGGAAGAATTGCCAATTCTCCTGACTCTACACATTGTAATTACATTCTGTATATTTTTCCAATTTCACATTGTCATTTCTAAAGAGACATGAGCTATCTGCAGTACAAGCCACATTCATTGTTTTGTCAACTGTACAGTTGGAATCTTTTGGTATTCTCTTGTTTTCCTTTTTAATTTAATGAAGGAGCAATAAAGATGGCAGCATAACTGTTCCTGCCAATCTACCTTCCTTTTTATCCACAGGCCTGGGCACAGTTTGATCCCAGAGAATCAATGCCAATGGAAACAGTTGCAATGCTGTGCCATCTGTTTCTCAGGGGTCTGCAGCCAATCTCCAGCTATGCATATGGTGTCAATCACAGTCATAATGATCTGGGCCCTTGATTTTTATGACTCCAGCCTCTACTATTGTATTATTGTCGGCATGCAATATTTGCAAATTTTCCGGTCACCAATACATACAACAGGCAATTCATACTTTACCCACCAGGGCCAACACCTCCATCTGCTTTCCCCTTGAGTAGACGGACACAGAAGTGTGCTCCATTTCAACTCAGCGCTGAAATTTCAAAAGTACAGGTCATTACTAACAGAATGATACATTAAGAATTTACCTTTATATAATGCCTAACTTATCATCAAAATGTCCCAAAACAGTTCACAGCCAATAAAATAATTTTGAAAATATATTGTAAGAAAAATGCAGCAATCTGTATGCACACAGGATGTGCCACAAACAGTAGTGAAATAAATAGTGGAACATTTATTTCATACGTCAGCTGACTATGGGCCAGTACGATGGAAGAGCTACCTTGCATATAATGCAGGGTGAGGCCAAAGACTAATCCGAATCTGGCCATGAGGGTCCAATTACCCCCTTAATCTTTGGCTCAGATCAGAAGACAAGTCAGTGACGTTCTAATTTTAAATACAAATAGACTGCCTTTATATATTTTTCTTTTAACATTAACATGTCGGCAATACTCCCTCCCCCTGTATACTTTATTGGTTAATTAGTGCTGAGTTGTTCAACTATGAATGGGTTTCCAGTAAATCACTCTATTATTAGTCTTGTTGCTGTGATCTGAATGGATCCCTTTTGGCATGTGGGAAACTGAACTCTCCATTGTCGCTTGTGACCTATTATCTCTCAACTATGATGTCAGTGTCTGCTATTTTGTACAAGACTGTAACAGAGTCTTTGAGATTTCCCACGATTCCAACTCTCTTAGCTGCTCTCTTTGATAAGAGATGGCGAGTCTCCTCTTTATTACTTGTAATGATCTGGAGGTGCCGGTGTTGGACTGGGTTGGACACAGTCAAAAATCACATGACACCAGGTTATAGTCCAATAGATTTATTTGAAGGAGCCTCACTCCTGACACCTGAAGAAGGAGTGAGGCTCTGAAAGCTTGTGTTTTCAAATAAACCTGTTGGACTATAACCTGGTGTCGTGGGATTTTTGACCTTATTACTTGTAATTAATTTTTAAACCCTTCATTCTAATGTTTTGTTTAGTGATTTTATGTGTGTGTGTATGTGTGTGTGTATCCTAAATCTGTAGTTTATTAGAAACTATATCTTGAGTAATCTTAATTAAAACCTACTTGTAGCATTATAACTGCTTAGAAAAATCTTAAGAGAAATAACTAATTGATATGAAATGTCCTTATCTTTAGGATGGCAAAGAATGTTGCACATTCAATCTTACTTAGACAGCTGTTGTTTTAAGCACTGAGAACACAACCCTTTCCCAAACTCTTTAATTCCCATTAAACATACTGCAAAGCTTGTTGGGGCTTTCATCACCCATTTTTGCTGAACTGTCATGGGGCAGCGCTAACAGTGGCAGATGAGGTTCAATACAAGGAAGTGTGAGATGAAGCATTTTTTTTTGTAGAAAGGAGATTGACACAGGATAGAATAAAAGGTATTACCCTAAATGATGTGCAGTAGAATAGAGACCTAGATGTTTTATGTGCGTAAGTAATTAAAGGTGTTAGGACAGGTGGAGCAAAATGTTATTGAAAACATTCCTATCAGTAGGAGTATAAGGTACAAGAGTAAGGAAGTTATGTTGAACTTTATCCCGACATTAGTTAGTCCATAGCTGCAGTATTGTGTACAATTCGGCATGCCACACTTCAGGAAAGATATGAATACTTTGGAGACAGTGCAGAAGAAGTTTACAGGAATGGTTTCAGGATTGAGGAACTTGACAGCAGATTGAAGAGGCTAAGAGGGGATTGAATAGATGTTTTACAATCATGAGAGGTCAAGACAGAGTAGATAGAAATAAACTGCTCTTGCTCCCAAGTGCATTGAGAACAAAAGGACACAGATTTTAAAGTAAATTTGCAAATGAAGTACATGTCATGTGAGAAGAAGTTTTTTCACGCAGCAAGTAGTTCAAATCTAGACTACACTGCCTGGAAGCGTGGTATAGGCATGTTCAATCAAGGTATTTAAAAGGACATGCGATGGTTATTTGAATGGAATCAATGGGCATTGTGGTGGAGCAAAAGCAAAAGAATGACACTGCCATGATGCTCATTCTGAGAGTCAGTAAAATCATGATGGTCTGAATGGCCTCCTTCTGCACCATGACACTACTGTTATTCTGTTAGACCATAAGACCAGAGGAAATAGAAACAGGATTAGGCCATTTGACCCCTAAATCCTGCTCTGTTATTCGATAAGGATCATGATTGATCTGACCTTCTCAGTCCACTTTCCTGCATTTTTCCTGTAACACTTGATTGCCCTACTGATCAAGAATGCATCTATTTCAGCCTTAAATATACACAAGGACTCTGGCCCCACCGCTCTCTGTGGCAAGGAGTTCCAAAAGCTCTCACCTCTCTCTCTGAGAGAAGAAATTCCTCCTCCTCTCAGTCTTAAATTGGTGCCCCTTTATTCAGAGACTATGCTCTTCTGCTCCTCAACTCTTCCAGGAGGGAAATCGTCCACTCAACATTTACCTTATCAAGCCCTGAAGAATCCTTTATGTTTTAATGAGCTCATCTCTCATTCTTCTAAACTCCATTGAGTAGACCCACAACCTGTTTAGCCATTGTTCATAAGACATGAGTTCTGAGGGATCTTTTATGTACACTTAAGACACGAGACAATATCTCAGTTTTGGGTGTCAACTGAAAATGGCACTTACTACATCGTAGCATTACTTCAGTATTGTACATAAGTGCTGACCTAGATGATGTGCTCTGTTCTGTGGAGTGGAACATGGACCCACTATCCCCTGACTCAGAGGTGGTGTTGTTCTCTCTGGGACAATGAAAAACATTTATATTATGGGGCACTCAATTGGTCACCTGACTCCCTAGACACAATGCAATGGTCAAAATGAGCAGACAAGCAGTCTATTTTACCAAAGTGTACTTTGCCAATGATCACCAATGCACTATCAATGCTCTCTTACCAAGGTTTTATCAATAAGACTTTCATTTTTCATCATGCTTCTGTGCTAGTCTTCTTTGATAGCAAAGAGATGATACAACAATGTTCATTCAGAGATCAAGAGCATTCTCTGCTTTCTTCCTAATTGACTGTGAAAGCTACAGACAGAACAAGGGAGCACAAATACATTAATACCATACCATTTCCAAGGTTTATAATTCACAAGATGGAATTTGTTTCTGATAGCTGAAACGTCAAGAAAAGGTTGCCAAAGGTAAAATAAGTGAAAAAGATTCAGACAAGAGGCAGTTAAAACTGAACACACAGGGCGTTGAGAACATGAGGAATTCGCTTCCTTGGTTGCAGGGTTGCAATTAAAATTACTTTGGGCTGGTGCATGGTAGAAAAGGCAGTAATGTGATATGAGAACAGAATGGGTAAACATTATGGCACTATTTGCTAATTGGGCAGGTAAATCCTGACATGGACTAATTGAGCCAAAATGTCTGTTTCCACATTCTAATTTCCATTAAGCTTATGCAGATGAAGTATAAGTTTGATTCAAATCAGGGGTGAATCAAACTTGTTCCTTCAGTCTGAGAGACAACAATGACATGAGAACATAAGTAGGCAGAATAGCTGCTCATCACTCTGCCTATTACTTTAAAATAATTAATTTTGGAAAATAATGTATGCATCAATGTATGAAATGTGATGTAAAGCATTTTGGCCAGAAGAACATTGAAAAGCAATATTAAATATAGGGGGTACAATTCTAAAGGGGGTGCAGGGGCAGAGAAACCTTAGTGTACATGTGGACAGATCATCAAAGGTGACAGGTTAGGTGGAGAAAACCATTAATAAAGCATACGGTGTTTTTGGTTTTATTAGGAGAGGCACAGAGTACAAGATCATGGAGATGATGTTGAACTTGTACAAGACACTTTTTAGACCTCAGCTTAACATTTGTGTACAGTTGTGGATGGCACTTTATAAGGAAGAAGTGAATGCAATGGAGAGAGAGCAGAAATGGTTTACAAGAATGGTTCCAGCCATGAGAAACTTCAAATATGTGGATAGGTTGGGTGTGCTCTCTTTGGAGAGAAGACAGCTGAGAGTAGTTAGGTGATGAAATGCTCTACTTAGAAATGTAATGGCAACAGGTTCAAGTGAGGCACTAAAGGGGACATTGGTTGATTATTTATATTGAAATAGTGTTCAGGGATATGGGGAAAAGGCAGAAAAGTGGCACTAGGTAATAGAACTGTTACAAGCATGATGGGCTGAATGGCATCGTCTTGTGCCATAACAATTCTGTGATTTTGTGATCACAGTAAAAGACAAAGAAAATCCTGTTTCTGAAACAGAACTTGTGTAATTGTTTATGTAAACTTTCTTCCAGAAAAATGCACATCTACTAAAAGTGAAAACAAAGTGTCTTACGTCTTCTAATTGATGCTGGTGTAAAACAAAACTGAGAAAACATCTAGCAGTTTTTGTTATTGCTCAATAAAATGAAAATTCAGCAACATGATTGTCAAAAATGTGAACTTTTGAAAATATCTTTCCATCTGCACATCATAAGGTGGAATAATTTTCTGTTTCAGAGAAATGCACACAAGACTGCAAGACCAAAAATTTCCAAAAAGCTTAATCCATGTTTTTGCTTATCATTTCCTGTGAAACTATATGAACTGGAAATTGTGCAGAGATCTTATTCTGGTATTTGCATGATTGGACAGCACTGTTAAAGGCAGGAGGTTTCTTAAATTCATATGAATGAGGTATCTGAGACTGCCAGCAGGAAGAATGTTATAGGGTTCATGCAATGCTGAACATTTCTCACAATATTTTTTATTCACCCCCCTTTCTCCTTCCCCTTCCCCAGTAAACCTTCTACTGGCAATTCAAGAGAGGCAAGGGGAAAGAAAGCAAGAAACTAGGCCAGGTAACTTAATGTCTATCATTGGGAAAGTGCATTATTAAAGATGCATTAGCAGGATATTTTGAAAATCATATTTCTATCGGGCAAAGGCAACATAGTTTTATGAACAGGATGGACACAGCAGGCCAAGCAGCATCAGAGGAGCAGGAAAGCTGACGTTTCGGGTTCTGAAGAAG
>NC_063350.1:48870209-48903441 GCF_021869965.1 Rhincodon typus | reverse complement strand
CCCGAAACGTCAGCTTTCCTGCTCCTCTGATGCTGCTTGGCCTGCTGTGTTCATGCAGCTCTACACCTTGTTATCTCAGATTCTCCAGCATCAGCAGTTCCTACTATCTCTGAATCCCTTTATGAACAGAATATTGTGTTTGCCAAATTTGTTCAACATTTTTGAGGATGAAACAGGCAAGGTGGACAAAGGAGATCCAGTAGATGTAGTTTATTTGAAATGCAAAAGACATTCAATTATGTCTTACATAAAAAGTTACTACTTTCTGTTGGGGTAAAATATTTGCCATTTTCTTTGGCTGCTTGCATCCAGAACAACAAATTTCACAGCAACTCAAGCTCGATATATAGAAGGTGTGCCCTTCCTTGACTTTCCAATCCTTCATGTACTATATGAATGAGTGATTTGATACATTGTCATGTGTATTTTACAGTGATATACAACAAAATACAGTGAAAAGCTTTCATTTGTTGCCATAATACAGCACCATTTTGATTGTTTAATAATAAGAGAAAAGGAAAAGATATAACTTAAAGAGAAGTCCATCTAGAAGCAACTTCCGAGCTGGCTCAGAACCACCACAGCCACGCCAGACCCAACTAACATCTGAGTCACCAATGCTCGTGTGCCATCTTTTGCCACTGGGCCTACCTCGCTGTCATTGCCTCAGGGCTTGACACCGCCTCGCCGGGCTCGCCCTCCCCCTCGTCGGGCTCACCCATCCCCTCGTTGGGCTCACCCTCCCCCTCGCCGGGCTCGCTCTCCCCCTCGCCAGGCTCACTCTCCCCCTCGCCGGGCTCGCCCTCCCCCTTGCCGGGCTCGCCCACCCCTCACCGGGCTCGCTTGTTTCATTGACTCTCCTTCTTCATTTTGAAAATAACTTTCTGATTACTTTCCAACAGTCTCCAATTAAGACTACTTCCCAGCCTGAGGAGATTTCCACTCTCCAGGGGTTGTAGAAGAAACATGTCTATTATCAAGAAAAAGGATTTATCACCCTCCATACAATTTTCCACCATCTGCTTCCTTTTCCCAAATCGTCTGGAAACTGAGCTGTCTTAGAAACATAGAAAATATTGAGCACAAGAGATGATAATTCAGCTTCTTGTGTCTGCACTATCATACAGAGAGTTATCCAATCTAATCCCCCTTTCAGTTCCTGGCCCATACAGTGTGAGTTATAACATTTCAAATGCATTTAAAAATATTTTGAACATGATGGCGGTTTCTTCCCCGCAACACCCTTTCAGGCTCTGAGTTCCAGTTCGCCACCACCTTCTCAATGAAAACATTGTCCATAATTCCTGGCATTCCTTCTACTGATTTTTATAAATCTATACACCTTGGTTATTGAGCTTCGTGCTGAGGGAAATAATTCCTCCTTAACTATTCTCTGTAGACCCCTCATGAACATAACTGTCTAAGTTAAGACCCTGTCAGTCTCCTCTGTTTCAAGGAAAGCAACTCCAGCTTATAAAGTTATGAATAAAGGTCAATGGCCTCAAAACTTTAACTCTGTTTTCCTCTCCACAGATGCTTCTGGACCCGTTGAGTTAATCCAGCAATTTTTGTTCTTGTTGCAGAGTTCTAGCATCCACACTTTTTTTTGTTTTATCCCAATTTATCCAAAGTTTGCTCATAGCTAAAAATCTCCATTCCTGAAAACATCCTTGTAAATCTTTTCTGTACTATTGCCATTGGTCTGTTGTCAAGAATCCAGTTTAAAACCAAGGACTACTTTTAGATCCACTCTGTAATCTGGAAGCAGGAACTCAGTTTTGTTCCTGTTGTGATCAGTTGATTGAGTCCAAATGATTTCCAATCAATATATTCTTAGCCTCAGGTATGTTACTATGGCAATGGTACCAGCTGAAGAAGCAGCACTTGCAATGTTCTGTGAGGCACAGACAGATTGCCTAGAAGCTAAAGTCATTACTGAAATATACTGTCGCATATCCCAAGTTTGAATTGAAAACTATTTTTTTTGAAAAGTGTACAAATGAAGATTTTACAATTCTGTTATTAAAAGTGGGCCATTGTGACATTGGAAAAATGTAATTACAGGTTTCTCTAATACAAACATTGCAGCAAAATCAAAATACCACTGCATTTTCTATAGTTAACTGTCAGGCTCAGTCTAAGATCGAAAGCAATTTAATTTTTGAGATGTAAAGATTGATTTTAACCATTTACTTATCAAAGATAGGCAAAACAAATGCCATAACAATTCCACTGTAGCCTTACTCTTAACTGTACTGAAATTGTTCTTTCTTTCTGTAGCAAATGCAAGAATAATCAGAAGGACTGTTCAAGGGATATAGAAACATAGGAACATAGAAGATAGGAACAGGAGGAGGCCATTCAGCTCTTCGAGCCTGTTCTGCCATTCTTCACACTCATGGCTGGTCATCCAATTCAATAGCCTAATCCTGCTTTCTCCCCATAACCTTTGATTCCATTTGCCCTGAGTGCTATATCTAGTCGCCTCTTGAATACATTCAATGTTTTGACATCAAATACTTCCTGTGGTAATGAATTCCACCGGCTCATTACTCAATAGGTGAAGAAATGTCTCCTCATCTCCGTCCTAAACCGTCTGCCCCGAATCCTCATACTGTGACCCCTGGTTCTGGATGCGGGGATAATCCATGCCCTCAAAATGCTGGGAGGCACGGACGATGTGGGTGCAGCCAGACTGCACATTTTTGGATTCAGAATGAGATGGGTTCACAAGTGAAACATCAATCCTCACATATGTTTTCTCCCCAAGCTTGTTATCATAACAGTAGATTAATGAGGCATAGTCATTGGACTGGATTTTCAATTGGGTTTGGTGTCAGGTCCTCACACACATTAACAATTACAATTCAGGAAGGAACTTCATGATCTCCACTTTAACTTTTAGAGTGAGGGTGACGGAATTGGGTATAGTGTTCAATTTTTCTGCGTTTCCTTCATGTGAGTCATGAACTGTATACACAGCATAAACAGTAGTACAGTTAGGTTTATTTTGGTTACAATATTTAGGAAGGATAATTGATCACAATTTTTTTTATGGGGGAGGTAATTACCTAGTGGTATGATCACTGGACTGTTAATCCAGAGACCCAGATGATGTTCTGGTGACCCGGGTTCGAATCCCGCCATGGCAGATGGTGGAATCTAAATTCAATAAATATCTGGAACTAAGGATCTAATGATAACCATGAACCCATTGTCGATTGTCAGAAAAACCCATCTGAATCACTAATGCCCTTTAGGGAAGGAAACTGCCATCCTTATCTGGTCTGTCCTACACGTGACTCTAGACTCACAGCAATGTGGCTGACTCTTAACTGCCCTCTGGGCAATTACAGATGGGCAATAAATGCTGCCTCGCCAACAATGCCCTCATCCCACGGATTAATAAAAGAAAAAAACAAGTCATTTTACTATTGGTGTTCACTGTGCTTGATCAGTTATTAGCCATAGAATCATAGAGTTGTACAGCACAGAAACAGACCTTTTGGTCCAACCAGTCCATGCTGAACATAATCCTAAACTAAACTAGTCCCACCTGCCTGCTTCTGGCCTACACCCCTCCAAAACTTTCCTCTTCGTGTTCTTATCCAAAAGTCTTTTAAATGTTGCAATTATATCCACATCCACCACTTCCTCAGGAAGTTCATTCCATACGTGAACCGCTCTCTGTGTAAAAGATTTGACCCCATATCATTTTTAAATATCTCTCCTTTCGTCTTAAAAATGTGTTCCCTAGTCTTGAAATATCCCATACTAGGGAAAAGATACCTGCCGTTAACTCTATCTATAAAACTTGTGTGATGTCATGATGTGGAGGTGGCTGGTGTTAATCTGGGGTGGATCAGGTCAGAAAGCACATGATACTAGGTTATAGTTCAACAGGTTTATTTGAAAACACAAGCTTTCAGAGCGTAGCCCCTTCACTGGATGAAGGAAGTTTGTATTTTCAAATAAACCTGTTGAATTATAACCTATTGTCGTGTGATTTCTGACCTTCTATAAGGTCACCTCTCAACCTGTTACACTCGAGTGAAAAATGTCCCAGCCTATCCAGCCTTTCTTTATAACTCAAACCTTCCATACTCGGCAACATCCTGGTAAATCTCTTCTGAACCCTCTCCAGTTTAATAATATCCTTCTTATAATTGAGCGACTAGAACTGGACACAGTATTCCAGAAGAGGCCACACCAGCATCCTATACAACCTCAACATGACTTTCCAAGAAAAGTAAACAAAACCATGAAAGCCAGAGCTGGAATTGTGGAGCAGATTTTTTAAAGCACTGTGAATAGAACATATTCTATACATATGCAGATGTTGAAAATCTGAAACAAAAACACAGAAAATGCTGCAGAAATGCAACAGGATCTGGCAGACAGAGAAAAGAGTTAATGTTTTGAGGAGTCCACTGTGATTCTTCCTCACAACTGGAGGTCTTTGATGTTAGGTGGCTGAAGAGATGTCTTGGCTAGTCTGTAATGGCTTAAAAGAGTTCACTGTTACTGTGTGAGATAATGAGGATGGGCTTCAGTGAGAGAGTGATCACTGGAGGATGGTTCCTCCATTACTATCCTGCCAGGGGTCCTCAGCTGTGACTGTTTGGCCGAGTGGGTTTAGCCATTTGGGCTGGTGTAATGGAAAGCGTAGGATTGAAGAGATCCGTGCAAATTTCTCCCCATGTACTCTCCCGAATCTTTCAAGTCCTCTGGCATAGGAATTGAGTTCGCAATCTTTTTCCACGATGCCACCCCTGAGCCACACCTGACACAACATTAAAAAAATGCCATGGTGAATCAACATGCAAGTTGTGGCAAACCAGAAACCTGGGAGTGTCAGTTTCACTGCAGAATCTTCTCAGCCACTACATTCTGAACAAAACACCAACACCAACATCGCCCACCCCCCCACCACACGACAACCCTAGAACCGTAGAATCCCTGCAGTGTGGAAGCAGGTCATTTAGCCCATCAAGTCCACACCAACCCTCCACCCCCCCATCTATCCCTGTAACCCCACGTTTACCATGTCTAATCCACCTAACCTGCACATCCCTGGACACTATGACCAATTCAGCCACCCCAGGAGCTATTTGATTGAACCAGAAATCACTTCATCAGGCTCCAATGAAGAAACTTTAGTGGCCAGCCTGCCTCCTTAAGATACTATTTGACACATCAGACTAAAATTGCCAGCAACAACATTCGATTTGGCACCATTTACTGCTTTTACACTTTCCTAGAAATGTTCTTTGTGCTTTTTTCACAGAAAGGAGAGATTGATCAAATGCCCAGCTAATGCATTTTCTTTTCAAAACACATGTACTCTCATGAACTAACAAGACTTTAACAAACACAGCTTTCCATAGACACGTTAGTCAATTTCCTACCAAACAAAACACAAAGGGTTTTATGAAATCGGCATTTTTCAAGACATTCACACAGCCCACTATCACTTGCTCTATGGACTTGGCTTATCTTTCAGACAAAGGGCCACAAAGTCATCCTGAAGGCATAGTCAACAAATACACTGATGCTTACAGTACAGGAAGATCCCATTACTGATTGCTGGTGTGTAGACAATCCAAGGATATAGATGTAACAGTTGGACTAGTACCCTCGGTTATAAGAGGTGAATATTAATTATGATGCCTGCTCCTGATTACTATCCCTTGACAGGTTTATATTAAGCACGGGTCCAGAAGCAGTATGATCCTATTATTGTGAAGGATAACGCTGGTAGGTGTAGGGAATGCTAAAGAAATTGAGGCTCTGGTCAAGAAAAAGAAGGAAACATATGTCAGGTATAGATAGCAGGGATCGAGTGAATCCCTAGAGGAGTATAAGGGCAGTGGGAGTATATTCAAGAGGAAAATCAGGCAGGCAAAAAGGGGACATGAGCTAGCTTTGGCAAATGAAGTTAAGGAGAATCCAAAGAGATTCGATAAATACATTTAAGAGCAAAAGAGTAACTAGGGAGAGAATAGGGCCCCTTAAAGATCAACAAGGCCACCCATGTGTGAAACCGCAGGAGATAGGTAAGATATTAACCGTGTATTTAGTATCTCTGTTTATTGTGGAGAAGTCTATGGAAGCTGGAGAACTTGGAGAAATAAATAATGACATCTTGAAAAGTGCCCAAATTACAGAGGAGGTGATGCTGGCCTTCTTAAAACATAAAGGTGGATAAATTCATGGGACCTTGTCAAGTGTATCCCAGAACTTTGTGGGAAGCTAGGGAAGTGATTGCTGGGCCCCTTGCTGAGATAATTATAACATTGATAGCCGCAGATAAGGTGCCAGAAGACTGGAGGGTGGATAATGTAGTGCCATTATTCAAGAAAGGTAGTAAGGAAAAGCCATGGAAATTTAGACTGGTGAGCCTCGTGTCAATGGTGGCTAAGTTATTGGAGGGGATTCTGAGGGATAGGATCTACATGTATTCGGAAAGGCAAGAACTGATTATGGATAGTCAACATGGCTTTGTGCATGGGAAATCGTGTCTCAGTAACTTGATTGCGTTTTTTGAAGAAGTGACAAAGAAGATTGACGAAGGCAGAGTGGTGGATGTTGCCTATGGGGGCTTCAGTAAGGTGCTCGACAAGGTTCCACATGGTAGATTGGTTAACAATGAATCAAGGGAAGGCTGGTCATTTGGATACAAAATTGGCTGGAAAGTAGGAAACAGATGGTGATGGTGGAGAGTTGTTTATTGGACTGGAGCCCTTGAACAGTGGATCGGTGCTGGGTCCACTGCTTTTCATCATTTGTATAAATGATTTGAATGTGAATATAGGAGGTATGGTGAGTAAGTTTGCAAATGATACCAACATTGTTGGTATAGTGGACGGTAAAGAAGTTATCTCAGAGTGCGATGGGACCTTGATCAGATGAGCTGATTGTTTGAGGAGTGGCAGATGAAGTTTAATTTAGATGAATGTGAGATGTTGCATTTCGGTAAGGAAAATCATGGTAGGACTTATACAGTTAACAGTAGAGTCCGGGTGAGGGTTGCTGAACACAGACGCCATGGGGTGCAGGCTCATAATTCCCAGAAGGTGGAGTCACAGGTAGACAGGTTAGTGATGAAGGCGTTTGGTGTGCCTGCCTTTATTAGTGAGTGCACTGAGTGTAGGTGTTGGCATGTCATGTTGCAGCTGCACAGGACATTAGTCAGGGCACTTTTCAAATACTTCTTTCAGTTCTGGTGTCCCCGCTATAAGAAAGATGTTGTTAAACTTGAGAGGGTGCAGAAAAATATTTTACAAGGACGTTGCCAGGGTTGCAGGGTTTGAGCTATAGGGAGAGACTGCATAGGCTGGGGCTATTCTCCCTGGAGTATTGGAAGTTTAGGGGTGAACTGAGAGAGGTTTATAAAATTGAGGGGCATGGATAGGGTGAATAGCCAAGGTCTTTTTCCCAGGGTAGGGGACTCGAAAAGTAGAGGGCATAGGTTTAAGGTGAGGGAGAAAGATTTTTTTTATTCATTCACGGGATGAGGGCATCTCTGACCAGACAGCTTCTATTGCCCATCCCTAATTGCCCAGAGGGCAGTTTATATTCAACCACATTGCTGTGGGTCTGGAGTCACATGTAGGCTAGACCACGTAAGGATGGCAATTTCCTTCCCTAAAGGGCATTAGTGAACCAGATGGGTTTTTACAACAATTGACAATGGATTCACAGTCATCATTAGATTCTTAATTCCAGATATTTTATTGAATTCAAATTCCGCCATCTGCCCTGGTGAGTTTCGAACCTGGGTCTCCAGAACGTTATCTGGGACTCTGGATTAACAGTCCAGCAATAATACGACTAGGCCATTGCCTCCCTATACCACTAGGCCATTGCCTCCCCATTTAAAACAGACCTAAGGGGCAACTTTTCCACGCAGAGGGTGGTGCATGTATGGAATGAGCTACCACAGGGAGTGGTGGAAGCTGGTACAATTACAACATTTAAAAGGCATCTGGATGGGTACGCGAATAGGAAGAGTTTAGATGGATATGGACCAAATGCCTGCAAATGGGACTAGATTAATTTAGGTTGTATGGGCAAGGACGAGTTGGACTGAATGGTATGTTTCCACGCTGTACAATTCTAAGACTCCATTAAAGGCAACATAATCCAAAATTGGCAAAAGGAGAGAGGTCCTCTCCACATGAGGACCAAGATGTCCTCCAATCGTAGTCAGTGCTGGCAATATAGACATAAAAACCTAAATTCAGAGCCACAAGACCTTTAACAAGTTCAAAATGCAAGGTTACTTTTCGTAAATGTACATTGTAATATAATGTACCTACAATTGGACCATTAACCTCACAGACAGATTTATTCACCACTCTCTCTTTAACTTCCTATCAAAGATTTTCTATCAAGTCTTCTAAGCCCAAAGCTCTCAGAACATCCTGAAAAATATCTGCCACCTCCTCCAGTGAAGCTCAGCAAGCTTCCACTAGTCACGCTGCAGTCACTGCACAGAACAGAGTATAGGAACCCTTGGAAAGACAAAGACACCCTCAGGACAGGCACTAAGGGCCCGCACAAATAAAACTGGATCACAAACGTCATCCACATTGCATGGTTTTGTAAAGTAATTTTGTAATGTTTGTTACAATCCTCTTTCTCCCCAGTCTCTCCCATATTGATCTACATTCTGTCTCCAGCTACACTGCTGACTATAACTGTGATTGCAGAGCATCTGGAAGGCTGATCATTTCAGATCCAAATGCAGACCATTATGATGTGATATCCTCGCGTTATGGATCACTATCATTTTTAACGCAACACTTCACTGTTACTGTTTCCTTTAAAGTATGCTTAAGTATTGGCATCTATTTGTTTAGCTCAACATTGATTTTTCAATAGCTTTTTACCGTAAGGTAGATCTTTGAACCTCTACAGCTCTGCTACCCAGTAAACATATAATGGTCTTGACATTGTCTATTGCATTGTTTGGGCAATGTTGGTAGTCATGCGAAGAGGCCAAAGGACAGAGGTGCCCAGCTGAATGTTCTAAGTTTTAATGCCAGCCCCCCAACATTGCCCATCCCAATGGGTGTACATCGGTTTCAACACTGCTCAAAAATTATTCTGTTGATACCTAATTTGTGTATAATTTAGAGCGAAGAATGAGCATAGTGCCTACTATAGGTACTCACTCACTGCCCCTAGTGCATTCAAGTAATGCATAATTGAACCTTCAGGCCTCTGTGTTGTATCATGTTCAACCCAAAGATTTAAATGTTTTCATACAGCTGTGACAGGGATTATATCCCTTTTGAACTGATGTTGGTGCTGGTTATTTCAGAATGACAAATGCAATGACACCTTCACCTGACAAGAAGTGCAGTCATTTTCAAAACGTCACGCAGTTGTACTGTCCCCTGCGGATGGCTGAAATAAGCTGTGAACAAAATATAACATCTATTTTTCCACGATCTTTGTTGTGACCTAACTTCCCTCCGGATATGGAAGGGAATTACCTGCAGATGAGGTCAGACCACAGGCTGAAAGCAAAGGCAAAAAATACAGCACCTCTTGATCAGTGAATGTCTCTGTAATGATAATGCTGCACTAGTCATTCACACACAACCTGCAGCCAGAAAGCTTCATGGACTTGTTCTTTGAAATACAGAGGGATTTGGGTGTCCTATTTCATGAATTGCAAAAGGCTGGTTTGCAGATACAACAAACAGTTACAAAAGCTAAAAGAATAATATTGTTTATTGCCAGGGGAATTGAATGCAAAAAGTTTGGGAGATTATACTTCAGTCATGCAGGGCACTAGTGAGCCCATATCTGGAGTATTGTGTACTTTAGAGGTCTCCTTGTTTAAGGAATGGTGTAAATATAAACTGAAAGAACTGCCACTGCTGTAAATCAGGAACGAAAACAGAAATTGCAGGAAAAGCTCAGCAGGTCTGGCAGGACCTGTGAAGGAAAATCAGCGTTAACGTTTTAGTTCCAGTGACCCTTCCTTAGAACTGATAAAAGCTAGCAAACTATTGATTTGTATGCAGAAGATAGGATGTGGAGAGGGGTATGGTTAACAAAAGGTGGAGATAGAGCCCAAAGAGAGAGAAGAGCAGTTGGACAGACAAAGGAGTAGATAACGAAATGGCTAGGAGGGTGAATAACTGTTAATGGGTTCTGTCAGTGACTATCAATAGGTAGTGTGCAATGGCAGACTGTGTGATAACAAAGCCTGGTGTGTGGTGTGGGGGGCTGGGACTTGCGAGAGTTTAGGCTCTAAAATTATTGAACTCGATGTTGAGTCTGGAGGGCTGCAGGGTCCCCAAGTGAAAAATGAGGTGTTGTTCTTCCAACTTGCACTGAGATTCGCTGGAACATTATAGCAAGCCCAAGACAGAGTTATTGGCCAGGGAACAGGGTGGTGTGTTAAAGTGACAGGCAACTTGCGGGCAGAACGTAGATATTCTGCGAAGCGGTCACCCAGTCTACTCTTCATTTCCCCAATGTAGAGGAGACCACATTGTGAGCAGCGAATGCAGTAGCCTGGATTGTGGGAAGTGCAAGTAAAGTGTTGCTTCACCTGGAAGGTGTGTTTGGGCCTTTGGATACTGGGGACGGAAGTCGTAAATGGGCAGATGTTACACTTTTAGTGGTTGCAGGGAAAGGTGCTGTGGGGCTGTGGGGGGTTATTGGGAGTGAAGGAAGAGTGGACCAGGGTATCCTGGAGGGAACGGTCCCTGCGGAAGGCAGACAAGGGAGGGGAGGGTAATATGTGTCTGGTGGTGGAATCTCACTGGAGGTGATGGAAATGGTGTCTGATGATCTTCTGGATGTGGATGCCGGTGGGATGGTAGATAAGGAAAAGGGGAACCCTATCGCTGTTGCGAGAGGGAAGAGAAAGGGTGAGGGTGGAAGTGTGGGAGATGGGTCAGACCCGGTTGAGGGCCCTGTCGACAATGGTGCTAGGGAATCCTCATTTGAGGAAGAAGGTGGACATTTCAGAGTCTTCCTTGATGAAGTTGTCCTCAAAGTGAGAGAATGGAATGGAGTCTTTACAGGAAACAGGGTGCGAGGATGTATAGTCCAGGTAGCTGTGGGAGTCGGTGAGTTTGTAATGGATATTAGTGGCCAGTCTATCCCCAGAAATGGAGACAGATGTTGAGGAAGGGGAGGGAGGAGTCAGAGATAGACCCGGTGAAAGTGAAAGCAGGGTGGAAACTGGAATCGAAATCATTGAACTTTTCCAACTCTGGATGAGAGAGGGAAGCAGCACTGAAAATATCATCAAGAAATTGGAGAAAGAGTTGTGGGTGGGGGCTGGAATAAGACTGCAACAATGAATGTTCTATGTACCCCACGAAGAGACAGACATAAGTGGGGCCCATGCAGATACCCACGGCAACCCCTCTGACCTGAAGAAAATGAAAGGAGTTAAAAGAGAAGTTGTGAAGATTGAGGATGAGTTCGGCCAAGCAGAGGAGGGCAGTGCTGGGTGGTGGGGACAGTTCAGACCTTTACTCCAGGAAGAAGCGGAGAGCCCTGAGATGGGGGATGGATATGTAAAGGGATTGCACGTCCATGGTAAAGAGGGGGCAGCTGGAGCCTGCAAACTGGAAATTCAAAACTGGTGTAAAGTGTCAGAGGAATCACGGATGTACGTGGGCAGAGCCTGGACCAGGGGAGAAAAGACTGAGTCAAGGTAGGAAGAGATGAGTTTTGTGGGTGTAAATATTGTTGGGAGTAGTTTCAATAAGGCTTACTAAGCTAATACTTGGAATAGACATGTTGTTTTACAAGGTAAGCTTGAATAGAAATTTATATGCACTGGAGTTTAGAAGTTTAAGATTGAAATGTGTAGAATCCTGGAGGGTATTTACAGGATGGCTACTTCCTCTTGTGGGACAATCTAAGACAAGGGGTCAGTGTTTAAAAGTTTGAGGTCAGCCAATTCAAATACGAGTATTTTTTCTCATAGATGGTGGTCAGTGTTTGAAACTCTTCTTCAACAACGTTAGAAGCAGAGTCTTTGAATATTTTTAAAGCAGAGGTTGCTGTTTCTTGAGATGTAACAGGGTGAACATTACTTGGGAGTGAGTGGGAATGTAGGGTGGTGGTCGCAGTCAGATCAGCAACGATCTTGTCAAGTGGCACAGCATTCTTGTGCAGTCAAGTTGCCTACTCCTGGTCCTGATCCCCTTGTTTGTATGTTCAAATGACTCGCAGCTATCCAGAAAAGAAACTCAACCATTTTCACTTTCCACTTGGAGCATCTCATAGAAGAATAAAATCAGAATTGTAGCAGTCCCCTCAAAGACTGAGCTCTGATGTACTTTGACAGTCAGCAAGCAGAAGTGATTTCACTGGTTTGTGCATGTCCACAGGATAGAAGACCCGTCATTCATGCATTGCAACCTTCATAGAAGCAAAAAGTCATAGAGGTGTACAGCACAGAAACAAACCTTTCGGTCCAACTCAACCTAGCTGACCATAAATATCCTAAATTAAACTAGCGCTATTTGCTAGCATTTGGCTCACATTCCTCTAAACACTTCCTATTCCAAGTACCCATCCAGATGCCTTTTAAATGTTGTAATTGTACCAGCCTCCACCACTTCCTCTCGCAGCTCATTCCATTCATGCACCACTTCCTGCATGAAAAAATTGCCCCTTAGGTCCCTTTTTAAATCTTTCCCCTCTAAACATAAACCTATGCCCTCTAGTTTTGGACTTGCATACCTGGGATCCATCAACAAAAACACCCCTTATTTTAGCTTCCCCGTCCACAGCAGATTTGCCCTCCTGCGTGTCCATCAACTGAGGCAGATGGAGGGATGCTGATGATTACAAATGAAGAAAGAGCATGATCTCAAAATTCCTTTAATATTGTGCCAAAGATTCGGTATTTGTGATAACTGAACCGGTATCTTCAAATTACTCATACTTCAAAATGGCTGGCACAAGCTAAGCAATATAGGTTTGAATCCTGCAATTCTGGTGACAAAGAATTTTCTAATAATTGAATCTTGGCTGATCTTTTAACAATGTACATTGGCAGGGGCGTCGGTTGGCCGAACCAGCGTTCAGTTCGCTCAGTCGTCTGGACAATTAGTCTGTGATGCAAAGTGACACTGACGGCGTGAATTTAAGTTCTATATCTGTTGAGGTTACCATGAAGTTCCCCCTTCCCCACCTCTCCACTTGCCTAAAGCATGGTGACCCTCAGGTTAAATCACCACTAATCGTCTCACTGTAATGATAGAGCAGCCTTATGGCCCTGTGGCCACAATAGCAACATACCTTACCTTACACTGGTAGACACTACCAGTTGTTTCCAAATGCTGCAGTATGTCATTGAGTCTGGCCAAGATCAAATGCCCTTTCCATGTTATCGCAGTGCTCATTGGAAGCTCTTAAATACTCAGTGCATTTAACCTGACATTATTGTTGCTCATTTATAAGCTTATTGTATTCTGACATTCACATTACTGCCGTTCCCAAATTAAGGATGAAATGCTACTTTAAATGTGTGCTAAAGAGCCAATATCGACCTAGGTGTTACATCATTCTCTCCTCTGTGACACATCTTTAATCAAAAGAGAAGCTAATCAATTAATGAATTCATTGGTTTGTGCATTTGTTGACCTTCCCTGATGTCTCATTTCCAAGACTTATTCCTGTGCGCCTTGCTCACAGAGAATGAACCTTACACACGAAAAGGTTGACAGTACATCTCCCTGGAAAGACATTTTGTCAGGGCCCTCTGCACTTTAAATAGTCCAGTGATAAGTTAAAAACAGCAAGTGCTGGAAATACACAGCAGTTTGACAGCATCTGTGAAGCCAGAACTGCAGTTAATGTTTCTTCAGAATGAAGGGAAGGTCAGAGGCTGGGAATCCAGGAGCAGCTAACTCACCTCCTGGTTCCACAAAGCCTGTCCATCATCTGCAAGGCACAAGTCAGGAGCGCGATAGAATACCCCCACTTTTTCAGACGTATACAGCCCTAACAGTACTCAAGAAGCTCGACAACATCCAAGTCAAGGCAACTTGTTTAATTAGCACCCTATACACCAGCTTCAGCACTCACTCCCTTCATCACCTACACACCGTGATGGTAACATGTACTAACTCACCCAAGTATTTTGAATTAAACATTCTAAACCTCTGAAAAGGACATGTGTGGCAGATCCACAAGAGACCTACAATCTGCAGGTTTTCTTCCAAGCCACACCGGATCCTGACTTGGAACTTTATCACCATTCCGACACTGTTGCTGGGTCAATATCCTGGAGTACCCTCTGTAATTGTACTGAGAGTGTATACCAAGTGCCACCCCCATTCCTCAACCCCCTGGCAAGGACTGCAACAATTCAGGAAGCGTGAAGTTGAACTAGTCCCATGATGTGTACACAGAACATCTCCTTTAGCAGTTGAAAATAACACTAGTCAGAGTTGAATCTTTGTATCAAAAAACATGAAATGGCAATTGGCATAACTTTGGACTGATCTCCGCTTTCCACACTCTTCCCATATCTATGAATGTCCATTAACAAACTCCGAACTAAACTTCAATGTCCTTTTCCCAGTATCATACCTCAAAAGTCCTATGAAAGTCTTCTTTGACTTCTCTTCTTCCTTCTTATCTAATTATGTTCTCTCACTAGACACATATTAAAATCTCTCATCGTCAGTCATTTTTGTGGCTAGACTTGTCAACTGCCACCACAATCATTGTGGTCACCTTGAAACCTCCTACTCTTCAAAGAGAACAAATTCAACTCTTTAATCTGTTTTTATCACAAATTAGATTTCAGGTATCTGAAAATATCTGGATAACCTGGCTATAACTCTTGAGAAACATAACTATACTGTTTCAAACAGTGTTACAGATCCCTCCCAGGTGTTTCTCCTCCTTCTTTCTGTAATCTCTTCCAGACCAACAACTCTTCAAATGTCTGAGCTCCTGCATTTCTGGTGTCATTATCAGCTGATCATATATAAGAACATAAGAACTAGGAGCAGGAGTAGGCCGTCTGGCCCTTCGAGCCTGCTCCGCCATTCAATAAGATCATGGCTGATCTTTTCGTGGACTCAGATCCACTTACCCGCGTTCTCACCGTATCCCTTAATTCCTTTATTGTTCAAAAAAAATCTACCTTTTCTTTAAAAACGTTTACTGAAGTAGCGTCAACTACTTCGCTGGGCAAGGAATTCCATAGATTAACAACCCTTTGGGTGAAGAAATTCCTTCTCAATATCAGCTTATTTGTAGCCTCCCTTCATTATTCAGGTGTTTGAATTTAAAATGACGAGCAGCATAGTTTTATGTTTTAAACAAGATGAAGAGGTTAATTTATTGCAGTCTTTGTTTTCAACTCTGTTTATTACAACTCTCATTTTCTCTTCATAGCTTCTGTCAGACCCACTGAGTTTTTCCAGCAGTTTACCTAATTTATTACAACCTCTTCTGGAAATTATTTAGGTAAAATATATATGTTTATTAGCTAAATTACAGATACAAAGATTTAAATGGAGGCAAGAATAGAAGATGCTTATAGAAATAAAGAAATATCAGCCTTTAAGATTGCTGCAGATGCATACCTTCATAAATTTTCTCCTACAAAGTAAGGAGGTTGAGACAACTGTGATGGCTTCTGTCGTCAAAGAGTCAGCACTTTCCAGTATAGAATTCCTACAGTGCAGAGAAAGGCCTTTCACCCATTAAGTCTGCTCCAAAGTGTGTCCCACCCAGACCTATCTCCCCAGCCTATCTTTTTAACACCATATTTCCCATGGCTAACTCACCTGCACCTTCTGAAACACTGCAGGGCAATTTAGCATTGCCAATCCACCTAACCTGGGCATATTTGTACTGTAGGAAGAAACTGGACCACCGAAAGGAAACCCATGCAGATACATGGAGAATGCACAGACTCCACACAAACAGTTAAGAGAGAGAGAGAGATTCTTATTCATTGCTAATACTGTGGTTATACTACTTGCAGGTTTCCTTGTCTCTTTCAGTAGCACAGACGTTAATTACTGTATTTTTTTCCTGTTGTTGTATTCTGTTTGGTCATGATCCCTCTCTGATGATGTCTCTCAGAGATTTTGTTTTAATAGGAGTTCTGTATAAAATAGCATTTACAGTTTACTTGCTTTTCTAATCTGTTCATGAGTTGTAGGCTTTGCTGGCCAGGCCTGCATTTCCATTGCTGATTCGTAGTTGTCCTTGAGAAAGCAGTGGTTAGCTGCCTTTTTCAACCTTTGCAGGTCACGTGCTGTAGGCAGGTCCACAATGCTGTTAGGGGGTGTTATAGACCCAGCATTGCTGGTGGTCTGGAGTCACATGTAAACCAGATCCCCAGGTAAGAAAGCCAGACTTTCCTCCCTCAATGGCATTTAGGGAACCAAATAGATTGTTATGACAACAGCTACATGGTTGCCATTAGCAGATTTTTTTTTACTCGAGGTACTTACGGAATTCAGAATTCACCATCTGCCATGGTGGGATTTGAACCACTCCCCTCAGAACATTAGTCCAAGATTCTGGATTGCCAGTTTTGTGGTAGTACCATTACTCCCCATAACCAGGGCAAAATGACTGCTGTGTTAACTTCAAACTTTGAATTTTTACAACTTTAGAAGAACAGACTGTTTTTGCCCAAGGGTTAATTGAATTCTAAATGTCCCCGATTGTGATGGATGCTGAGATTCAAACAGTCAATAAGCTTTGAACTAACCTAGTTTAAAAGATTTTTTTTCAGAAAAATATTCATTCATTCACTCCAGTTGACAACATTTATTGCTCATTTCTAGTTGCCCTTGAGAAGGTGGTAGTGAGCTGCCTTGTTGAACTACTGTAGTCCATGCCCTGTAGGTAGACCACAATTTCATTGCAGAGGGTGTTCTTGGATTTTGACTCAGCAATGCTGAAGGAATGGTTATATATTTCCAAACCAGGATAATCAGTGGTTTGGAGGAGAATGTGCTGGTATTGGTGTTCCCATGTATCTGCTACGCTTGTCCTTCTAGATAGAAGTGGTTGTGGGTTTGGAAGGGGCAGTCTAAGGATCTTTGGTGAATTCAGATCATCCAAAAGATGTTTCCTGAAACCAGTCTGGCATGCAAGACTGATGCCATGAAGGATCAAGGATGTAAGCAATGCAAGAATTAAATGACATTTCCTGTTAGCCTGTAATAAGACAATAAACCACAATTTAACCCCCCTGGTGAAGGGGAAGACTAGGAAACCACAATACTTTCATCAGCTGAATAAGAACTCCCTGCCAGTGTTAATAACAAAGGACAAATTGACAGGGTTTTTGAGGAAAAAATTAATCTGGTGTGTATTGCAATATAATTTTAATTTTTTAGATAAATTTTCAGATATAGTGCACAGCTTTAAATGAGATTAAGTTTTATAGGTGCAGCTTAAATCTTTTACAATGTTATATTTTAAATTTTTGAACAAATTTGTATCTTAAAACAAAAATCACTTCTCTTATGCTTTTTGATCCTGTAGGGGGCCGTCAATATGTGGTTCAGTGATAAAGTGGTCCCATTTTGTGGACCCCAGTGTCCATGTCATAATGAACTTTCACTTAATTTTGCCTCATTCTGCTATCCACAATGCACTGGAAAATAAATTCAATTGTAACTTTCCAAACAGATATGCAACTTGTTTGTGAAAGGAAAATGTTGCAATGCTCTTGAGAAAGATTGAGAGTGTTGGATTAATTAGACAATGGTTTCCATGATATAAGCATGATGAGCTGCGTACTGTCATTTTGTATGGGGTCATCCTATTTAAAAATGAAACAGAGAGCACCATAAAACGAAATAATAGATATTTTTACAAAAAGCTAGCTGGTATTGTCGGTTTTATAAGAAAAATATATGTTGAAAGAACAGTTCATTTTAAGATTTGTACATGGGAGATTAAGTTTAAATCTCTAGCAGAAGGAGGCCACAACAGGTCATGTTTTCAAATTTTCAAAGCCTATTAAACTGTATCACAATCTCAAATCCCAAGAGAGGACTTTTAGAATGCACCTAGCCCTAGGCAACACAGTAAGTCCTTCTAAAATGCAATACAGTGCTGCCTGCCTCAACAGACATCAAAGTGAGAGCTATTCACGTTGAAGGCTGATTGCCTCAGCCGAAAGACAATATGCAAGTCTAACCCCAAACCCCGAAAAATCAACACACACATTTGGAAAGAGTATTCATCAGCCTGGAATGGACATTGTTACAACTTGAAACGATATAAAACTGATTGCACAGCCTTCTTAGGTTTAAGGAGGTCAATGCACATCCTCAAAGGAACAAATCTCAGAGGGCAGTTTTGGCCAAAGGGAAGAATGGGAAAATCAAACAGTTTTCTGTTGATGGGAAGTCATATAGAAAGTGCAAAAACCACAAAACTAGTGAAGATTAAAGAACCTACTTCCTCTGCCTCCAAATCTGCAAATCTACAGAATTTATCTATGCAAGAAATTATCATCTCTTGAACTTTTTTTGTAGGGTGGTACACGGATCAGGGTAGAAGGGCCACAGAAAACTGGGTTTGATTTAATCTATATAATGTACTCTCCAAGGTTTAATTTGAAGGGGTAAACCATGACCCAAAGTCTTGGTTTGCTCCTCTTGTTCCATGTGGTAGGCCGGGGACAGTTACAGCCCCCTGGGTCAGCATGTGTGCAGGAAATGTCTCCAGCTACAGCTCCTGGAAGCTTGAGTTTCAGAGTTGGAGCGACAGCTAGGGACACTGCGGAGCATCCGCGAGGTAGAGAGTGTCGTGGTTAGCACGTATAGAGAGGCGGTCACACCGCAGGCTCAGACTCTGCAGGCAGGAAGGGAATGGGTGACCACCAGACAGAGCAAGAGAGATAGGCAGGTCGTGCAGGAATCTCCTTCCGCCATTCCCCTGCAAAACAGATATACCGTTTTGGATACTGTTGAGGGGAATGACCTCTCAGGGGAAAGCAGCAGGCAGCCAAACTCATTGCACGGCAGTTGGTTCTGCTGCAGAGGCGAGGGATATAAAGGGCAATAGTTATAGGGGACTCAACTGTAAGGGGAATAGACAGGCATTTCTGTGGCCACAAACAAGACCCCAGGATGGTTTGTTGCCTCCCTGGTGGTAGGGTCAAGGACGTCTCAGAGCAGGTACAGGACATTCTGGAGTGGAAAGGTGAACAGCCAGTGGCCGTGGTACACATTGGTAGAAACAACATAAGTATGAAAATGGATGAGGTTCTAAAGGCAGAATGCAGGGAGCTAGGAGGAAAGTTAGGAAATCCGACCTCAAAGATAGCGATCTCAGGATTACTATCGGTGCCACGTGCTAGTCAGAGTAGAAATGACAGGCTATATCGGGTGAATATGTGGCTGAAAAGATGGTGTCGGGGGGAGGGTTTCAGACTCCTGTGACATTGGGACCAGTTCTGGGGGAAGTGAGATCTGTACAAATTGGACGGGTTACACTTGGGCAGGACTGGGACTGGTGTCCTGGGCAGGGTGCTTGCTAGAGCAGTTGTGGGGAGGGTTTAAATTAATATGCCAGGGGTTGGGAACCTGTGTAAGGAGTCAGAGAAGGAGGGAGCAAGGACAAAAACAAAAGGTAGAAAAGGGAATAAGAAGAACGTTAGGCTGAGAAACCAAGGACAAAATTCAAACAGGGTATTGAGGAAAATAAGACCGAGTCAGACATGCTTAAAGACTCTGTGCCTTAATGCGTGGAGCATTTGCAATAAAGTGGATGAGCTAATCGCGCAGATGGATGTAAATGGGTACGATATAATTGGGATAACGGAGACATGGCTGCAGGGCGACCAGGAATGGTAACTGAATATCTTGGGGTATTCAGTATTTGGGAAGGACAGGCAAAAAGGAAAAGTTGGTGGAGTGGCATTGCTGGTTAAAGAGGAAATTAACATAATAGTGAGAAAGAATATTAACTCTGACAATGTGGAGTCTGTATGGGTAGAGTTGAAAAATACCAAGGGGGGACAAAGCATTAGTTGGTGTCAAATATAGACCCCCAAACTGCAGTAGTGATGTTGGGAATGGTATTAAACAGGAAATTAGAGATGCATCTGATAAGGGAATGTCAGTGATCATGGGTGATTTTAATCTGCACAGAGATTGGGCAAATCAAATTAGCTACAATACCATAAAGAAGGAATTCCTGGAATGTATATAGTACGGTTTTCTTGACCAATATATGAAGGAACCAACTAGAGAGCAGCCCACCTTAGACTGGGTACTGTGTAATGAGAAGGAATCATTGCCAATCTAGCTGTGCGAGACCCCTTGGGGATGAGCGATCATAACACAACCAAATTTTTTATCAAGATGGAGAGTGAGGTAGTTGATTCAGAAACTAGAGTGCTGAATCTTAATAAAGGAAACTATGAAGATATGAGGTGGGAGTTGGCCTTGATAGTTTGGAGAAAGTTACTTAAAGGGATGACAGTGGATAAACAATGGCCAAACATTCATGGAATGCATGGGGGAACTGCAGCAACTGTTTATTCCTGTTTGGCTCAAAAGTAAAATGGATAAAGGGCCAATCCATAGCTTACAAAGGAAATTAGAGATAGCATCCAATCCAAGAAAGTAGCATACAGATTGACCAAGAAAAATAATATGTCTGAGGATTGGCAGCAATTTAGAACTTAGCAGAGAAGGACTAAGGGATTGATTAAGAAGGAGAAAATACCATACAAAAATTACCTTGCGGACTGATACTAAGAGTTTCTATAGGTGCGTGAACAGAAAGATATTGGAGAAGACAAATGTAGGTCCCTACAGACAATAATGGGGGAATGTATAATAGGCGACAAAGAAATGGCTGAGCAACCAAATGCATACTTTGGTTCTGTCTTCACAAAACGGGGCACAAATCAGATACTAGAAATGTTGGAGAATGCAAGGTTTAGTTAGAGGGAAGAGTTGAGGGCGATCAATATTAGTAAAGAAATGACGCTGGGAAAATTGATGGGACTGAAGGCAGATAAATCCCAGGGTCTGATAATCTACATCCCAGAGTACTTAAGGAAGTGGCTCTTGAATTAGTGGATGCATTGATGGTCATCTTCCAGGATTCTATATACTTTGGAACAGTCCCTGCAGATTGGAGGGTGGCTAATGTTCAAAAAGGGAGGTAGAGAGAAAACAGGGAATTATTGATGAGTAAACCTAACATTGCTGGCGGGGAAAATTCTTGAATCCATTATCAAGGACTTTATAGTGGAACATTTAGAAAGCAGTGGCAGGATCATACAGAGTCAGAATGGATTTATGAAGGAGAAATCATGTTTGACAAATCTGTTGGAATTCTATGAAGATGTAACTGGTAGAGTTGACAAGGGGGTGCAACTGATGTGGTATATTTGGACTTTCAGGAAGCTTTTGACAAAGTCCTGCATAAGAGATCATTGTGCAAGATTAAAGCACATGGGACTGGGGAAAGTGTATTGAGATGAACAGAAAACTAGTTGGCAGAGAGGAAACAGAGTGTAGGAATTAATGGGTCTTTTTCAAATTACCAGGCAGTAACTAATGGGGTGCCACAGTGATTGGTGCTGGGACCCCAGCCATTCACAATATATATTAATGATTTGGATGAGGGAACAAAATCTCAAAGTTTGCAGATGATACCAAGTTGAGTGGGAGAGTGAACTGAGACAAGGATGCAGAGATCCTTCAGTATGATCTGGGCAGGTTGGGTGAGTGGGCAATCAATGGTAGATGCAGTATAATTCGGATAAATGTGAGGTTATTCACTTTGGAAGCAAAAGCAAACAGACAGATTACTACCTGAATGGCTGTAAACTGGGAGAGGGGAGTGTGCAGCGGGACCTGGGTGTCCTTGTGCACCAGTCGCTGAAGGTAAACATGCAGGTGCAGCAGGTGGTAAAGAAGGGAAATGGTATGTTGGCCTTAATTGCAAGATATTTCGAGTACAGGAGCAGGGGTGTGTTGTTACAGTTATACAGGGCCTTAGTGATGCCACACCTCGAATATTGTGCGCAGTTTTGGTCTCCTTTTCTGAGGAGGGATGCTCTTGCTCTTGAGGGAGTGCAGCGAAGGTTTACCAGGCTGATTCCAGGGATGGTGGGACTGACAAATGAGGAGTGATTGACTAGGTTAGGATAGTTTTTGCTGGAGTTCAAATAAAAGGGGGGTGAGGGGGATGTCATAGAGACTTATAAAATTCTAACAGGACTAGACAAGGTAGATGCAGGGAGGATGTTCCCGATGGTGGGTGTGTCCAGAACCAATGGTCACAATATGAGGATTCGGGGTAGACAATTTAGTACGGAGATGAGGAGACATTTCTTCACCCAAAGAGTGGTGAGCCTGTGGAATTCATTACCACAGGAAGTAGTTGATGCCAAAACGTTGAATGTATTCAAGAGGCGGCTAAATATAGCATCTGGGGTGAATGGGATCAAAGGTTACAGGGAGAAAGCAGGATTAGGCTATTGAGTTGGATAATCAGCCATGATTGTGATGAATGGTGGAGCAGGCTCGAAGGGTTGAATGGCCTCCTCCTGCTCCTATCTCCTATGTTTCTACTGAAGACTTGTTGGATTGAATTTCAATTCTTATTCTCTTCACTTCAACAAAAAGAACTTAAGCAATGGGCCCCAACGGTATACCACAGAGAATTGACGGGGCATTCTTCTTATAAATATTATTTTGTGTTATCTGTAATTTCTTAAAAGTAAATTTCTGCCTTTTTCCCTATGAAAACTTCAGTAATAACTAGTAATAAACTAACCTTTAACCAGTTTAAACAAAAAAAAGACTGCTGATCTACTTCAGCTTGAACTGTTACATTTAAAAAAAAACTACAATTTAATCCATAGTTCACTGACCACATGCTAGATTTGCCTGGTAGTCATGACAGGGATGCATTCATTCTAAAGGCAAAATTGTGAGCTGTGCATCCCAGAACATTGGCTTTGCTAAAATCTTCCATAACTTTCCTAATTTCAAATACCATTCATTCTTTTCCTCCTGTTCTCTATCTTCCAATTTTACTCTGTGCCACAAACCACGCACAGTGTTTTTCCTCTTCTGACTCCAAAATATATTCCATGCTGCGTGGTTGATTAGATTGGCAGTTTTCCACATCTCCATTCAGTATTCCCACTCACTCGCTTAAACAATTATTGGCCTCTTAATGCAAGAAACTTTGTATCATGGCCCATGAAGATTCAGAAAGATGTCAGCCACAATTCTATAATGTTATGATTATGAATTTTAAAACATAAATTACTGGTTTTGTGGGTATGCATCCATTTCACTGCCGTGAAATCCTTTATCCTCTTCCTCTAACACATGCATTAATTTTGTTTTGAATATGTTAATGCACATATTGAAGCAGAATCTTGTACAAAGCATTAAATGTTTTTTCATAGTGCTTTGTAAAATCTATATTTAGGATCAATTACATTTACAAAGAAAGTATGTAAATACATAAATTTTCCAGACAGCGATGAGGATGCCAAAAATTATTGTCACCAAAAGTAGCTGAAAAGGAGTAAATGTCAATTAAGTGTTATCAGTAAAAGAAAAATGCACTCCAGCCTCCCCTGCTAACTTTTAGTTGTATGGAGTTACTCTCAACTGCGTAAGGTGATGAATTCATCACTTTTGTATAATATGAATCACTTAGAATTATGTAACCACTTTTACATTATATTCCATATTAATGACATAAACTGGTTGCAGCAGAGTCCCATGTAAGGAATTTGTCTTGTGGTGAAATGTAACATCGAAGGAGAAATACTACCCTGACTGAAAAATTGCATTGTGAGTTTTGTTGCCTGTGAAATATTCCATACAGTCACTTCGACCAGTTTATTAGTCATAGAACACATTGACCCACACTTACTGTATGAGACACACAAAGGACTGATGTTCACACTTAGTTTTATTAAACACTTGCAAGTTAAAGAAGCAACTTTTGTACAATAAATTTAAGTTAACGATTCTGCAAACTAGGACGGCTGCCTGAAAGACATATCCTACCTGCTGTGGTGAGCTTGATTAGTACTGGATTCAATTCACTGAGGTCCGTCAACAGGTGCACTCAGGATCTTTCTAGTTTTTTTTACTTTCAAAAATATACTTTCCTCATAAAAAGTCTTTATATAAACACACACACACACACACACACACACAGTCACTAGTCACTGAAGCAGTACTATACAGTAGCATATGGAGAAACAAACAAACATTGAAGTTTGACTCTATCTAACAGACAAACCCAAGGCATTTCTTACTTGTACAAGATTACAATTACATATATTTGAGGCACCAGGAGGGTTTGATATCTTAACAGACCACCATTTAACTTTGGCAGGAAGAGCTTAGATGATGGTCTTTCCCCACTGTGCCCTGGTAGCAGTTTCCCTAGCTGTAGTGCGTCCCTCAGCATGCAGTCCAGGACCTTACAATGTGCCAATCTACAACACTTGGTTGAGGTCAACTCCTTGCTCTGGAAGATCGACAAGTTTCAGGCAGACTAAAGAATGTCTTTCACCGAGTTGATGGTCCAGTTGATGTTAATCCTCATGTGCATCTCATGGAACAGTTTTCAGTCTCTGTACCCCACGTGCCCTGCATCTCCTCACCTCCCCCACCCCCTGCAGCCTTTCAAGGGCAATATACTGTGGCACGAAGAGTCTGGGCATACATGAATCATCTGATGGGCAGTGCCCTTCTCACCACCAGCCAAACGATGTCTTAGTGTTCGTTGGAAAGTTCTGGTGATGGGGCATTCTGCCAAATGACTTTGATAGTCTGCTCAGGCAACCATATGACAGGATCCACCCTTTCCTTTTCCCGCAGTGTCACAAGGGTGCCATGTGCTGACCTCTTCCTGATGGACTTGTGGCCAAAGGTGTTTCTGTTTGCAAATTTCTCCACAAAGGTCAGGTGATAAGGAATGGTTCAACTACTTGGAGCGTTCTGCGGTAGAGAGGCCAGTCCCATCCTTCACAACACTGGGTCAGCTAGAACCTCAGTATGTAGTGACACTTGGTGTATGTGTACCAAGGGTCCACGCACAGTTTGATGCAGCAGCACACAAAGATGGCCATCTGGATGAGGACAACATTGGGTACATTCTTCGCCCCTTATCCCCTCTTATCCAGTGTTTTGTATGGGATGTCCCTGCAGACCCGGTTTGTCTTAGACCTCCAGATGAAGTGGAAGGTGACTCGAGTGACTGAAATGATGCAGGTTCTGGGAATGGGCCAGACCTGCACTACATACAACAATACCTCACACCTGATGACCAGGTTTTTACCCATGGTCCAGAAGGAGGAGCGGTGTTCTCAAAAGGCCAATTTCTGCTTCGCCCTATTGATGCGCTCCTCCCAAGCTTTTGTGCATGCCCCAGCCCCTCTGGTCCACATTCCCAACCCCTTCAGGTAATTTGGTGAAGGGGATAAAGGATCAGTCAGTCCAGTTTTCAAAGAACAATTTTAAAAATAAATAAGCTAAATACAGGTGTAATCTTATATAGATTGCAACCACAGCAAGAATGAGGTACAAAAAGCCCTCAAGAAACAACTTGCCATCTCAGTTGGTAGAGCAGTTTGGTCAGCAACTCCATAAAAATGCTTTCAGTGATTTGCAAATGGATTGACTAGCTTAGCTGGACCTTACTCTGCAGGACCTCTGTGCAAACAGTGTCATTATATGGACCATTGCTTTGTAACTTGATAAATGCCTGCCACATTAGCGGAACAGTATCCAGGTTTTTGTGTGCCATTGATATCTGGGCCAAAGCCTTGATGCCAAATGAGGAGGCTTTACAGCCGTCTAACGGAGTAAGAAATAACAGCATGTGTCATCTTTTCTCCAGCTATTTACTTCCAGCCAGGAACTTTGGAACTATGATTGCTAAAGCCTGGAATCAGGTAGACAAGCTAAATATTTCCTTCCCTGGAAAAGTCCCTCAAAAAGAACATTTTAAAGCTGTGAAAAATGGTTACATGAATTAAGTTCTGAAGAAGAATTCATACTGGATATGAAACATAACTCTGGCACGATGGCTCAGTGGTAAGCATTGCTGTTTCACAGCGCCAGGGACCTGGGTTTGATTCCACCTTTGGGCGACTGTCTGTGTGGAGTTTCATGTTCTCCCCATGTCTGCGTGGGTTTCCTCCCACAGTCCAAAGATGTGCAGGTTAGTTGGAATGGCCATGCTAAATTGTCATAGTGTCCAGTGATGTGCAGGTTAGGTGGATTAGTGATGGGAAATGCAGGGTTACAGGGATAACGTAGTGGGTTGGGTTTGGGGGGGATGCTCTTTGGAAGGTCAGTGTGGACCTTATCAGCCAAATGGCTTGCGTCCACACTGTAGGGATTCTATGATTCCACAGATGCTGCCAGTTCTGTTGAGTTTCCTCCAGCTTTCTCAGTGTTTCTTTCAGATTTCTGGCATCTGTAATTCTGTTTTTATATAAATTAATCTTAGTGAGCTCTCTCATATGACATGGAAGAATGGGAAGCTACATCTGACTTGGATCATAACAGTTCTTAGCAGAACAAACATATCCAGAATTCTACTTCTGAGCATCTTCAGATTGCTCTGACTGCTCTCATTGCATGGTGAGGAGGGAATTTCAGAATGTACACGTGAATCTGTAAAAGAGACTCACCATTCAATGTTGACATCCAGTAGCTGCTCGCTAGTCACTGAGAAAGCCTAATTGCATCTCTGATCAACAGTAATTTGCAGTAAATAACTGCAAAAATGTGTGGGCTTTGCTTTTGAAAAATGTTGCTTGTTAATGCCCAAGCAGGCTTTCTAAAATATGTAAAATGCAATTCAGAGCTCTTGGAAGTAATAAAGAAAAGTAAAACATCAGTTTCAAACTATCTTTCTGTTGCGTTGTAAAATCCAACTGATTTTTACTTCCTAAAATTTTATGCTAGTCTTCAATTTGAACTTCTCTTGGAAAGCTTTTTATTAAGTCAGAATGGTTATACCCAAGCCTAAAATTTTCACTTTCTGCTCAAAGATTAGCACTGTGGTTATGCTTTAAAAGTACCTGAATGACTATAAAGTGTTTGGAATGTCCTAAGATTGTAAAAGATACTATATAGACAAAAGTTCTCATTCTCTCAAATTTGCCATAAATGCTGTGTTTTGAATAAAAGTATTCCAGATGTCTCACAAAAAGCCATCATATAAAGCTATGTTAACTCAGAATGACAATATCATTTTAACAACCTCAGCAGAAAATATTCCATTTTTTGGCCAATTTTGTTAAGTGAAAGCACAGAGAGAGCTGTGAAAATTCATTACTGGTTTCCATTACCCAATCCCAAAGCGCAAGAAGTTGCAATCAATACCTGTAGTATCTGCCGCTTCTAATCTGTGTAGTAGTTATCTTTAATATATCTTGTGAACTGTGTGAACTCACAGGGAAGGTGATACTCAGACCCTGCAACATCTAACACCTGGGATGTGCTCTGAATATTGCTCAATGAAGGACACCTGATCTCTAAAATATGTTCTCCCACCATCTCCTAAGTTAAAACATAGAATAGTGCAGCACTGGATCAGGCCCTTTGGCCCACCATGTCTGTCCCAACCATGATGCCACCTAAACTAATCCCAGCTGCTTGCACATGGTCCATAATCCTTTTTTTCCCTGCCTGTTCATATGTCTGTCTAAATGCCTCTTGACCTTTTCTGAAGTATCTGCTTCTTCCACCTCTCCTGGCAGCATATTGCAGCCACCTACCACTTACTGTGTAAAAATCTTTCCACGCACATTTCCTTTAAATTTACCCCCTTTTAACTTAAATCTATACCCCTAATATTTGACATTGTCACCCTGGGAAAAAAGATTCCAACTATCCACCTGTCTGTGTCTTTCATAATTTTGTATAGTTCTACAAGCTCACCCCTCAGTTTTCGATGCTGTAGCAAAAAAAAAATCCAAGGTTAACCTCTCCTTTTAGCAATCCGCACAACATCTTGTTCGGGTGGCACGGTTGCTTAGTGGTTAGCACTGCTGCCTCATAGCACCAGGGCCCTGGGTTTGATTCCACTCTTGGGCAACTGTCTGTGTGGAGTTTGCACATTCTCACCGTGTCTGTGTGGGTTTCCTCCGGGTGGTCTGGTTCCTCCCACAGTCCAAAGATGCACAAGTTAGGTGGATTGGCCTTGTTAAATTGCCCATAGTGTCCAGAGATATGTAGGCTAGGTGGATTAGCCATGGGAAATGAGGAGTTACAGGGATAGGGTGGGGGTAGATCTGGATAGGATGCTCTTTGGAGGGTCGATATGGGCCAAATGGCCTGCTTCCACACTGTAGGGATTCTATGATGATCTTGATATGTGATTTCAATGCTAAACCACTTCATTGCTAGCTGCACGGATTCCTTGTCAAATGAACTGCTTTAATTCAGAAGACCCCGGCTCACATGTTGAGAGCTCTCCAAAGATAAACTTTTTTATTTGTTTGATCAGGGTCGGAAATATAGTTTCCCTGTTGGGGTATCTGGGTCCAGACTTCAATCTGAGGCCTCATTTCCCAACTACAGATGGGAAGACATGTTTTGTTAGAACATTTTTAGGAAGTTGGTGGCTTGCAGAGCAATGACCTTGCAGCTTAATATATCAGGGGTTTGAGTTGTCACATGCAGTGGCTATTAGTGGCCAACTTGCCACTTTTTAATTGATTGCTGAAACACGGCTTTGACCCAACTGCAATTATTTATCCTTTCAAAGCCATTATGCCAGTAGAACAGCTTGGCAGTTGTCTGAGGGATATCACAATAAATGCCCAGTGCTTTTTGCATTTATTCATTCGTTCATTCCATGAAGGAGAAGAGATGTAGTGTTTATTTTTAAAGTGCCTTCTTTCATTGGTTTCTGCTTTAAGACCTGACTGGATGAAATCTCATCTCTCCAACTACAGTACAGATGAATGGATGAAAATAGACAGTCTCAATTAAACTTACAAGTGTATCTTAATCCACGGAAAAGAACAATGTACAACTTTACTGCTAATTGGGAAAATCACTGATCATCTCAACCAAAGAGAGAGAACATGAGATGGATTACGTACAAATTCTATACTCCTATTACCTTCATCCTACAATTGACTCTGAAATACCTTAAATTCAGTCAATGGATTCTTAAATGATGACATTCCTCATAAAATCATCCAAAATTCCCAGTAGTAGAAATGAACAAATAATCTTATTATTGTGTCAGAAGGTTGGTTGGAATTCAACCTCATGTGGATTAAGAGCTCACATGCTGACCTGTTAAAGCGCAGGTTTAATTTTGACTGTGACAACTCGCACTTAAACAGTATATTGGGTGCAGTAAAACATCCTAAGGTATTTCTCAGAAGCATTATTAAACAGATTTCGATGCCAAATGACATAAAGAATATTAGGACAAATGACTAAACAATCAGTCAAAAGAGTTTCCCGAAGGAGGAGAGAGATAGAGAGCCAGAGAGGTTTAAGGGTGAAGTTCCAGAGCTTAGAGCCTAAAAAGCAAGCCATAGTTTCCAATAGCTAAACAATGAGACTAGAGTGTGCAAGAGGAATGCAATGTCTGAAGTTAGAATGAATTTAGAATTCGATTTATTGTCATGTGTACTCAGGTACAGATGTACAGGAGTATAGTGAAAAGTTTGCTTTTTACATGGCAAGATAGCAAGAGCTGCAGGTGCTGGAGTCAGTGATAACACAGGATGGAGTTGGAGAAGCACATCAGGCCAGGCAGCATCAGAGAAGCAGGAAAGTTGACGTTTCGGGTCGGGACCATTCTTCAGATTTTTGAAGATTTCGGAAGAAGGGTCCTAACCCGAAATGTCAACTTTCCTGCTCCTCTGATATTGCCTGGCCTGCTGTCTTTTCCAGCTCACACTGTGTTATCTCTACTTTTTATGTGGCGCCATCTTAGGTACTTCGTACATCTTAGGTACAAATCTTAACTATAAAATAGATAAATAAAGAAAAAAGAAGTTACATTACCTTACAGTAATTCATAGTATAAATTAGAAAATAAGACCTAAAGTTAAAGGATAAACGTTAGAGTCAGACTCTGAGTTACGGAACCAGGAATAGGTGAAGCTATGGAGGAGTTTAAAAACTAAGATGAGAATTATATTACAGTATGGGGCCAACAAAACCTAATAAGAGTGATAGGTGAGCAGGACCTCACATGGGTTGCATATGATTAGCAGAGTTTATAACACCTTCCTCACTTGTAAAATAGAGTCATTGAGTCATATAGCACAGAAATAGACCCTTTCGTCCAACTAGTACACACTGACCATGTTCCCAAACTAAACTAGTTCTACTTGCCTGCATTTGGCCCATATCTCTCTAAACCTTTCCTATTCATGTACTTATCCGAAAGCCTTTTAAATGTAATTGTACGTACATCCACCACTTTCTCTGGCAGTTTATCCCACACACGAACTACCCTCTGTGTGAACAGATTGCCCCACAAATGCTTTTTAAACCTTTCTCTTCTCCATCTTAAAAATTTGCACCCCCCCCCACCCTAGGAAAAAGACCTTTGCTCTTCACCTTATCAATGTCCTTCATGATTTCATAAACCTCTGTAAGGTCAACCTTAACCTCCTGTGCTCCATTGAAGAAAGTCCCAGCTTATCCAGCCTCACCTTATAACTCAAACCCTCCATTCCCAGCAACATCCATACAAAATTGCCAATGATTGTCCAGAGACATACAGGTTAGATGAGTTAGCCATGGTAAATGTGGGGCTATGGGGATAGGGTAGGAGGGGGGTGGTGTGGGATGCTCTTTAGAGGTTGGTGCAGATTTGATGGGCTGAATGGCCTCTATCTGCACAGTAGGGATTCTACGATTCTATGCTTCTAAGGTATGAAACAATTTGTATACTGACTTCAAGTCATTTCCTCATTGAATCAGATAATAGATGGTGGTTCTCAACATAGTTTAACGACATTTAATATTTTTATTTTAAACATGCTCATCATTCTCTAATTTAATTTACTGAGTGTTGGCCAAGTTACAGGAATGATATAACGTTGCAGTGTTATTAAATTCAACATTAGCAATGAATAATAAAATTTGGAAGTAATTAGCCATCTAAGCGGCTAGGCCACGCAGAAACCTATAAGTTCCTCTGTATGCTGCACACAATCTAACGACTTAAGTGATATACGTGCATACAAATTTAAAGGGGCTATGTCTTTAAAGAAGTTGGCTGTGTGTTCACAGAAAGAAAAAATGAGGGAATTCTGTTAGGAACTATCCTCATGTTTTGAATCGTCAAATGGCAATTGGGAATGACATGAAATGTTTTGTACTTTGGTATTTTTGCACGTATTGAAAAAGGAACTTCAAAAAAGTACTTTTTTTAAAAAGAAACCATACTAAATTTGGAATCATTTGTTTGATTAATTGTCAAATTGTGATTAAAATGAAGAGAGATGTAATTAGTTCCAGAAATAAATACAGTTACTCAGTGTGTATATTCTGATGTTTTCAAGAAATCCTAAAAGTCCAATTATCTACTGCTCTCTGTTATCAATTAGATAGTAGAATTATTTTTCATTTTTTATGACCATAAAAATAAAAAACAGAATAAAACTATTAGTCAAAGGATTGTTGCTAATGCGTAATTATGGGACAGAGATGGCCACAGCTGCATTTAACAATATTAGTCTCTTGAAGCCCATTTTATCATCTATTTTAGTGTTTATGTCAGTACAGGGAAAACTAAAACTGACTAAAAACATGACAACAAATAATTGAAAGTGTTCTGCTCCTGGTCTGCACCCAAAACACAAATTTGTTTTTATCTATTTCCTTCTTTATGCACCTGCAAATATAGTTCAGATCTTAGAATATTTTCTTTCTGTATTTAACCAAAACTGTAAACTGAAAAGGGAGGGTTTGATAGTTAGGGAGAGATGTGGAAGGAAGTCCCGCTGCTACTAGTCATGTCTCATGGTACAGTGGACTTGTTACCTGTGAGGTCAAGGAGAAAGACAGAACAGATCTGCTCCAGATTGAGGCAATTGTAACTCAGGAGGCTGTCAGGGAAAGGGCAGAGGAGAAGGGCAGAAGAGAAATGTAGTCGTAAAAGGAGACTTTTTAATTAGTGTAATAGGTTGCATCATATGCGCCCAAGAATAAAATCCCATCGAGTACGTTGCCTCCTATTGTCAAGGTAAGGAATTACTCCAGGTAGCTGCAGAGGAACTTGGAAAGAGAAGAGCAAATTCAGTTGTTGTGGTCCATGTTAAAACAAATGTCATCAGTAGGAACAGTGAGGAAGTTCTGCTTAAGAGTTTGAGGAATTAGGTATTGGGGACTCAGTTCTAACTTAAAACGCAGAACCCGAGTGATAATAAATTTGCCGACATTGGGTGGAGTTGGCGTAAGAAGAGACAGAGCAGGAGAATTAATGTGGCTAAAGGATTAGTGGGGGAAAGAGAGGATCCTATTCATGCGGCACTTGCTGAGACAAGAAAATGCCACGTTGATAAAGAAGGTTCCATCTGAACCAGGATGGGACCCATGTCATAGTGGAATAGGTAAATATGTGTATAGAAAATCTATAAACTAGCAACAGAGGGGAAGGCATCTGCAGAAATACAAAAGGCCCAAATGTAAACAGAGGAGGAAACAAAAGCGTGTGAAAAATTAAACTAAGGGAGAGTATTAGTGGCAAAGACATGAATTGAATAATAAAACAGGAATTTGAAAAAGATGGCTAAATATGAAGCAAGAAGAAATTCTACAAAAAATTAGTTCACAATCTGTATACCAATGTGCACAATGTTCATACACGTGACAATAAAATCTAAATCTAAATCCAATACAACGGGGAGCTGGAGGCAATCAGGCACCGGGATAAACCAGGCATTGTAGTGCACACTGAGACATGATCATTGCAGATATGACTGGGAATTAAAATTACAGGATAAAACATATTAGAAAGATAGAGATGGAAATGAGGGAGGTGGCATAGCTGCACCTATTCATGATGTAATGACAATCAAAGTAAAGTAACACAGCTACCAGCACGACAAACAAAGGACCCATTTGAATGTGAGACAGTAGGAACTGCAGATGCTGGAGAATCCGAGACAACAAGATGCAGAGCTGGATGGACACAGCAGGCCAAGCAGCATCATAGGAGCAGGAAGGCTGACGTTTCGGGCCTAGACCCTTCG
>NC_063350.1:48830620-48869809 GCF_021869965.1 Rhincodon typus | reverse complement strand
GCCTTTCTGCTCCTATGATGCTGCTTGGCCTGCTGTGTTCATCCAGCTCTGCACCTTGTTGTCTCTCACCGATTTGAATGTGCTGTGCTTTGTAAAGAAATGAACTCATGACTTTCCTGGCTGCAACATTTTTAAAGGCTGAAGTCCCATTTGAAGGACTTGAAGTTCAAGGCGTCTGAATTTGCATCACTGTATTTTCTCCCTTCCAAAGGCATTGAAACCTGTCCACAAATTTCATGAGGAACAAATATGTGGTTTTCTCTCCCTCCAGATAACTTGAAAGTTTCTCACCCAGACTGTGTTTTGCTAATGCCATAGGAGTCAGAGGCTGAGATTTTACAAAGAACTCAACCCCATAGCTGCTGTCTTCAGAAGAACAGGTAAATCATTAAGCTTTAAAGCTGCTTGGACACCAATACAGAAGTAACACTGAGTTCACCCCAAAGTCAGGCAAGTCACCAACCTTCAAGAACTGTATATTCCTTTCACTTTACTAGGCTTTGAAATACATGCTGTATTCTCCTTCTCTGTAATCTATTTGTGTGCATGAACCTTGAGCATATCTGTATGTGAAAGTCAAAGCATATTTGTTACATTTCTTACCTGGCTAAGTATTGTAAATACTGTGTACTGTGTGAGTCGTTTATAATCACAACATGTAAGCAGCATAACACCCATTGAATTAGTGAGCATTTTTTTTTAAAGAAAAGTTCTGTTGCTGTCAAATGGGATATGGGAAATATCAGAAGCCACGAAAATCCCACTTCACCTGATTGTAACAATTTAGTAACAAATCACAAAGGATTGATCACACAATAGGTTTATAAACTTCCTAATAGCGGAAAGGAGATAGAAAAAAGAAGTACGTCAACAAACTAGAGAATTTAGTAAGAAAACAACCAATAACAATCATAATATGGATTCCAGTATCCCTGACATTATTTGAACAGAAGAAATAGTAAATGGTATAAGGGGATCAAGTTCCCATGGTGTGTACAGGACTTGGTTCTCACCCAATATGTATGAAGTCCAACAAGGAAGATTTGCTATTGGGATTTTGAAGTCAAAATAGTGGAGCATCTAAGTAATAGTGATCATAATATAAAATGCTTTATGATAATAAAGAAGGATACAGGTTTGATGAAACCAAGTTTGTAGATTGAAGATAAGCCAATTTTTAGGGAATGACAATATAACATTGGACAATGAATGAACATCAATATTGGCAGAAAATGATGTAGACTAAAAAGGGACAAATTTAAAATTATGTGGATATGGAGTCTGTTGGTCACTCTCCTGATGATTGAGAGTAGACTGATGGAATGGTAATTGGTGGGGTTGGATTTGTCCTGCTTTTTGTGTGCAGGACAGTTCTGGGCAATTTTGCACATTTTTAGGTATTGTAGATGAACTGGAACAGCTTGGCTAAGCAAACATCAAATTCTAGATCATAAGACTTCAGGACTATTATCAGGATTTTGTCTGGGCCTATAGCCTTTGTAGTATCCAGTGCCACCAGCCATTTCTTCATGTCAGGTGGAGGGAATGGAATTGGCTGAAGACTGGCATATGTGATGCTGGGGACTTCTGGAGGAAAAATGGTAGAATTTGACTCTATGTCCCCTGAATGTTAGCCCTGAGCTCTGGATTACAAATTCAGTGATATTACCACAATGCCACTGACTCCTGTAACATATCCTGGAGGACTTCTCAACTGTGAAATCATCAAGGATGAGTAAAGGCATAATCAAAGTTGAGTGATAGGAAAAAGGTGCACATTAGGAACATAAATGGTAGAGAGTGTTTGATAAAATAAAATAGAAAGACGTGAGAATTTATAAAAAAGGTAGGAAGGCAGAGAAGAACAATTAAATTAACTCATCAAGAGGCATAAAACAAAATATTATAATATCTTCTGTCCATGTTAATTTAGAAAAAAGGAAGGCTGAGTCTGGATAGTACAGGCAAATGATAGGCAATACAATACCACAACTAACAATAAAGAGATGTCAGGAATATTAAATATTTATGTTGCTTCAATAATTTCCAGGGAGATTGACATATAGATATGATGTAGAATGATCTGACGAACAATGAGAAATGAGTTTAAAATTTTAAAAAGTGTATGAACTGAAAAATAAATGACACTCGGAGAGGATAAATCTTCTGGTCCGGATTATTGAGTCCATGCATTTTAAAGTAATCCAGGGAAGAGAAAGTCAAAAGATTATCAAATACAATAATTCCATTCAAAAAGTGGTTGTGCCAAAGGACTAGCAGATAGCTGATGTAATTCCTACATTTAAATTTTTTGAAGGACATTTCCAGGGAATTATAGATTAATTGGCCTATCAAAGTGGTAGGAATAATAAAGGAACCTGTACTGTGGGGGAGAATAATAGAATAGTTAGAACAGAAAAGTAAACAATGAAAGTGAGCATAGATCTTAAGAGGGAAAATCTCACAACTAACCTTCCGAATTTTGGGGAGGTTAACATAATTAGAATGCAGTCAATATTATTTACTTGAATTGTCTTTGACAAGGTGCCTCAGAATAGTCTATTGAATAAGGTCAGAAGATATGGAGTCAGGAACCAAGTAGCAGAACAGACTGCTAGCTGGCCTCAAGACAGAAAGCAGAGAATGGGGAGTAGAGGGAAGAGTTTAGTGTAGGGGATGTGGCTATAGTCCATGCATGGTAGAACTGATGGGAAACTTGTACCACCTCTCAGAGGGCACACAATGCTATATAAGTACAATTAAGCGGCATTTGAATGCCTCACCCCGCCCAAAGCATTTAGTCTGCAATAGGGTGGAAATCCTGCCCCGGTGATCTACTGACCAATCAGAGGCCGGCAGCTCTCCAGAACTGGCAGTGCCCCTGGGAGCAGTGGCTGTTGGTGGTAATGAGAAACTTTCACCAAGGTAGATCTCTGAAGGCAGGTGACTGGATGGTCTGGGGAAAGCAGGTAGAGGGATCCCAGTGAGGCTGGAGTGAGGGGTTTAGATGCAATGGCCATGAGAGGGGCATCAACAGGCACCACCTTTCTGGATGCCAGGTCCCTCAAATGAACATTTCTTTGACAGACCACCAGAAGACCTAAGACAGCTTGGTAGGCAACCTACAGGAGGTGCAGGAAAATCTCCATGTCCAGAAATAATCCATTAAACCCTGTTTAGTTGAGCAATAATGGCCTTTAAGTTATACAATAAAAATCATACTTGCCCTGCCAGCAAGTTTCCTGTTGCAGACTCGATGTGGGCCAGTTTTCCTGTTGGAAGGCCTTGTCTATGAGGCTATCCCCAACATCTCAGGGTATGCTCCAGCAACTGCCTTGAATCTCCATCCATCAGTATCAGCACAATAGCAGCCTTACCATGTCATCATGGCATATCTCAAACCTTCCTCAGAACACATGCCAGCATTTCACCACTACACTTTGAAGCTCATCAGCACCTTATGTTGTGAGGTTCCTGCCAGTTCGCTTTGCACATAGGAACACATACTCATCTCATGAATTTGCACAGGATGCATCTCAGGGCCATTAGTTGGCTTTCTTAGCACTCATTCACTTACTTGAATGCTCACAGCATCTCTGCCTTGCGTTCTAGCACTGGAAGAAAGCCCTGAAGCTTGTCACACTTAACTTCACTGAACAGTCAGGAGAGGTCCTATTACTAGACAGCACACTGCAATGTCAATGTTACACCCAAGGCAGTTGTCAGCAGCTTCAGTGACAAATACCCTTTCTTTCATTTTTACCTTATGAAGTTGATAATGTGAAACATCATAATATTGTACTCCACATGCCACGTTATTACCCAATTGCATAATCGGTTTCTATCCTTTTGCTTCTTTACATCTTTCCCACAGCTTACCCCTCACCTAGCTTTGCTTCATCAATTTGATGTTACATTCAGTTCTTCATCTAACTTTTTACATTGTAGCTACGGTGCAAGTACAAATCCTTCCAGCATACCACCACAGTCATCGCAGAAATTTCTACTTTATATTTATTCCTGCTCTTTAATTTCTGTCAGGCAGAAGATACAAAGCTTAAATACATGCACCAACAGGTTTAAGAACAGCTTCTTCCCCACTGTTATTAGACTTCTGAATGGGGCTCTCAAATTTCAAGTCTAATGTTGATCTTGCATTTGTACACTTTTTGTGCAGCCATAATTTTGTATGCCTCACTCTGTTTAATCACCATATGATCTGTATGTCCTTGGATGTTATGATCTGCCTGTACTGCATGCAAAACAAAACTTTTCACTGTGCTTAGGTACATGTGACAATAACAAATCAAATCAAATCTGTTCATTAACCAGTCCTCAATCTGTGAAATGATACCCCCAAGGATCCTAATCTGATTGAACAGTTCTTTTTTTTAGAATTAATTCACGGGATGAAGGTGTCACTGGCTAGGTAGTATTTATTGCCCATCCATAATTGCCCCCCAGAGGGCAGTTAGGAGTCAACCACATTGCTGTGGGTCTGGAGTCATATGTAGGCCAGACCAGGTAAGGATGGCAGTTTCTTTCCCTAAAGGCCATTAATGAACCTAATGGGTTTTCCCCAACAATTGACAATGGAGTCATCGTCATCATTAGACACTTAATTCCAGATATTTATTGAATTTGAATTCCACCATCTGCTGTGGTGGGATTTGAACCTGGGTCCCCAGCACGTTATCTGCATTTCTGGACTAATAGTCCAGCAATAATACCACCAGACCATCACCTCCCCATGCCTCCTCCTGGATAGTTCTGATGCAAAAGTAAATAATTTAAAAATCAAATCTTTGAAATGAATCACAGGAATTAAAACTAACTTACACTTGTGGTTGAATTTACAAATGCTCTCTCAAGGTCACATTTGCTCCATCCTTCATCCATTCATATATGCACAAGGTCATACCCTGTTATCCTGATCCCAGCCTGCCATGTAATACTAAGCTCAAGGACTTTTTAATATTTTTCACCATTGATTCAGCCTAAACCAGCAATATTCTCTAGTCCAACTGGTCAATTTGCTCTCTCTGCTCTATTATTTCCACACTAAAACTCATTCCTTGTCCCCTGTACTCTTTAGAATAAGACCTTTTTTTTATACTGGTGCTGCTTCCTTCCTTAGAGAACTTGTTAATGGTGATCTCTACAACCTTGGCTTCAGTTCTCTCATCTATGTCCTTCTTTTGTTCATTCTGGCCAATATTCATCTTGTAAGATTCTCTGAGTTATCACTTTATAAGAGGAGTGTTATATAAATCAAACTGTTTTGCTGTTGTGAACATGAACAGCAGAAGAAAAAAAATTACATATTTTATGATTTTATATGTGAAAAACCGAGGTAATAAGGGTCACAAAGTGATTTAAAAAAAGCAGAAGGGAAGAATTCAAATTCTGCCACTACAGCTTATGTGTAACATGTAATAGAATTCTGAAATGAGTTACAAAAGCTGGTCAAAATGAACAGACAGCTTTCAGTGATGCATTGATGGCAGGAGAAACGATTAAGGGATATGGTGAGCAGCTGAAATAAAAAGACACCACAGTGTTTTGTTCAGAACAGGTCTTATCAACTTCTTGGACCAGCAAACTCAATAAACAAATATGTATGGGTGAAAATTGCTGCTGGTGATAATGGTAGATGAACATTTACTGGATTGGTGCAGTCACCAATGCATCACATGCACAACTGACATTAAAACATGCTTTAAAAGATGGAAGTTCATCAATATCCATTAGTAAAGTTCACAGAATGGAGATTATTTTTCTTTGGACTAAGCTTTTAAACTACATTCATCTTGGGTTTTATAGAAGCATTGCCAAAAACTCAGTCAGTGTTTTTAATTCTAACATATTCCATTTAAGTAGGCTTTTTCTTCAATACCCAAGTATGGGTGGACTGTATTTAAAGAATAGGAATATGATAGATAATTGGTAGAATAGTATATCTTTAAAACTAACAGCAGGAATACTTTAAAATACTTACTCAACTGAAAACAGCACATTGTCCACTATATTGTAATATTTGACAGTAGTATTGGTTTCAGAATATTCTGGGTCATGATTACTTATCTGATTATGATACTGTTTCTACAGTGTTATTAATAACTTTTCTTGACATCAGTGATGGCCCTGCAGTGTTAAAGCATTAACTGCTCTGTCTGATAGTGGTGCTACTTCCGTAACTCTGAGAAATAATGTATCCTTTAACTCACTGGTAATGCAATAATCTTGAGACAAGCACAGTGAGCTTCATTGATAACTTATCTTGAGTTTTGACATTATTTATTTTGCTGAAGTAGCATGTAGCTTCTTTTTTCATTTCCTTAAGTACAAGGCATAAGGTTTGCATGAGAGATGGTGGGGACGAGAGATTTCCCTGGTGGCTAATTCTAATATTCAAATCTTTGAGCATGATTGGATAATTTATTCCGATAATATCTATTCCTCCAACATATTACTCTTCAATTTGAATAACATACGAAGCAAAAAGGACTAAGCACTCTGTTGATTATTTGATTTAAGGGACGGACATTTTCACTGAAGTGTCGTTATTGGTGTTTCATTCAGCTTTGCATGTTATAATGAATAATATTCTTCAGTTGTTGTATTTCAGGATTCGTTTCTTCTGAATTTTTGTTGTATTTTCTTTGCATTTGTTGCAGTGGGAAATGAAACCTTTTTAAATGTTGTGCATCCCTGAACTTTGACCTTCACCTTTCCCTCTTTTGAATACAGGTAACTACCATAAAGCAGGACAAAGCGAGATTTTGTACCTATGACTCTGGGGTCTCTGGTTTCTGTAGCAACGTGGCAAATCCATTCAAAAATAATGTGTTCACCATATCACAACACGTAGCTTAAGGCCGTATAGCTTCAATGTGGGAGTGCTAATTTAATGCTAAGTTAGTAATCATTTTCTTTTGCGGCCACGTGCCCATAAAAAAATTAAGTGAATGCTGGTGTCATTTAATGTAGGGCTTTTTAATTACATTAATTTAAGCTAAATTCAACCCAACTCACAGAGCTGAAAAGTAAGCATGTTAACCCTAGTATCACTCAGTCACCAAGGTTATTAAATCTACTTAACTAATGCACATAGACTCATTCAGGGCTTCTGTAAAATAGAACATCAGATAATTTGAAATCTGATTTCCATGTGCAATATTTTTCTTTCTGATGTAATTTCAGCTAGATTTATGAGTTGTGATGTATATTTATTTCCAAACCAATAATTCATAAAGATAACATTTTGAGGGAAAAAAATGCCAGATCCTACCTATTTTCTAGTGCAGCAATATAGTTTAATAATCCAGAGCATTCATTGCAATATCATTCACAAGACATTATAAAGTCATTCTAGGATGCTTTGAAGTTATCCTGTTTGCTTTCGTATATATATCCTCAGTGCACAAGAGCCTTTGGTACTGGAAACCTGCTTGTGAATTCATTTGATCAATAAAATTTCATCAAATGATCTCTAAGAAGGAGCACTTGCTGTTAAATTGGTTCAGTTTTGTTGAATGCCAAGTTCCCAAGAGTCTCAACTATAGTTATATTCTCTTTCCACTTTTCTTCATTGAACAAAACAACAGTGGTTCAAGCGTACATATTTTCTGCCTGCAGTCAGCACCATTTGCGTTTGAGAAGATTATTCAGGAGCCTTCATTTGGCCATAAGAATACATGAACATTAAAACCTTCATTGCATTACCAGATGGATATGTTAAATAGATGTTCATAAAATAGTGTCAATTACATTTCTTTTATTCAGTTTGACTGGCAAAGTTCTACAATTGAGCAGTTAACAAGTTGCTGTTTACTTCCACTTAATGGATGAGCTGTAAGAGTTTTTTTTTCAGAAATATAAACACTTGTAGTTATTTTGCTCGGTAGCAATTATGTCAAACATTGTATTTATGACAATTCACAATTCCATTCATGCAGGAGTTGAAAATAAAGGAATTAGCATGTATCTTGATATCATGCAATAAATGGTTATTAATGTCTTTTAAATCAAAAGGTAGCATTTAATAGGAACAGCCAACACAAGTTGAAAACTATTTACCAATGCATCAATTTATCAAGAGTAATTGAAACTACTCTGAGACAGAGTTTGAGAGTTTCAGTTATGTTGTGCTATGATCAACAGGCTGGATAGACAGGGACTTTTGTCAGTAAGTGTAGCAAATTAAGGGGTGACCTTATAGAGGTTTATAAAGTCATGAGGGGCATAGATAATGTGAATAGCAAATGTCTTTTCCCTAGGGTGGGGAGTTAAAAACTAGGGTGTATGTTTGTAAGAGAGAAGAAAGATTTAAAAAGGGCCTGAGGGGCAACTTTTTCATACAGAGGGTGGTTTGTATGTGGAATGAACTGCTAGAGGAAATGGTAGATGTAGTTACAGTTACAACATTTAAAAGATATTTGGATTAGTACATGAATAGGAAAGGTTTAGAAAGATATGGGCCCAACACAGGCAAATGGGACTATTTAGTTTGGGAAATGTAGTCAGTATGGACAAGTTGGACTGAAGGGTCTGTTTCCATGCTGCATTACTCTATGACTCTCCATGCCAACTTGGCTGAAGAGTGCTCTTGGTGAAACAATCCCTAAGAGTCCACACCAAGACATCCAGGTAAGTGTGAGAGACCCACAGGTTGGCTTACCCTGGTCTACTCTCTATTCTTGTGATTGCTGCAGCCTCAAAATAAATCCAAGTGTTGGTCAGATTTAGTCTTACAGTTTTAAGTGTAGCTGGGAGATTTTTTTTATTTAGAACAACTTCTGTTGCACCTGTTTGCTGGGATCTTGTATTTCTGAAACAGAAAAATAGGTGCAATCATGGCAAGAAACAGTGATAAGACCACAGTGAAAGGAAAAAGAATCTTTACAGTATTACCTGCAATGCCAAATCCATGGGCAGTTGTGCGAGACAGACTCAGTTACTTGTGCTGTCAATGTCATTAGCAAACAAATCAGATTGCTTTGCTCGACTGCATACTAACATAAGGTTATCTATCAACACAAACCTGCAATCATTGTGAATAAAGGCAATCATGAAAGAAATAATTGCAGTCTTCTAGGACTGTAACCTAATGTATTATGAAAGTTTTTAATTTATTTCTATAAAACAATCCTTTAATAAAATAATGTTTGCAGTTTTTTTTCACTTTTTTCACCTCTAACCTAGACATGCCCGTGAATATTACATAATGCAAACCTATTGCTGTGTGCAATGTTTATTCTTGTATTTCTGTTTGGATAGTGGATGGATCTATAGCTCTATGCCCATTATTCTGGAGCCATGGATGAAGATGGCTGTATAGTCCATTCTAAATTAGAGCTTTGTTGAGTTTTTGCATCTGTTGCCTGCCTGTTTCTATTCAGTCTGACCATGCTTCACCACCGTCAACACCATCTTCCTGACTGACACGCACTGAGGTTCAAACTGCACCAGCAGTAACTTCACCTTCTTTCAAATACCCTCATCCAGGTGGTTATTTCTTCATGCATGCGTCCATATTGAGTTTGAAACCTGCAGTGGGAAACCAAACATAGCTAACCCAGTTATCACCCAGCTTCTACATGTGTCAGGGTTTCCAATGGGGCTCTCTAGATAACAGTTAAGAATGAAAACCTTGAATCATATTGAGAACAACCATGGCTCTCCCACAAAGATGAGCTAATTTCACATACATCAGGGAAACAAACTAAACCCTTCCTATTTTGCATATTTTATTACAGTACTACATTGCCTGAACTATAATTATGAACTAATTTCAATATATTTGACAAGTCACATGCACTTTCCTTGTAAACAACATCAATGAAATTCATAAATCACAAAATCATTAAAGAAGTACAACAATCAAAAAGCCCATTTGGTCCATTGAGCCAGTGCAGTCTCTTTCAAAGAGGAATCAATTTTTTCCTAATTCCCTGAGCTTTCCTTACATCACTGCAATTTTACTCCTTTTATTATTTATTTGAATCCCTTTTGAACACTACTTTGAACCTATGTAGAGCCTCTTTCTAACATTCTGTAAAATCAAATAGAAATAGTTTAAAGGAACGCACAGTGGCCAAAAGTGTGAAAACTTGTCAAGTAGTTCATTCAATCAGTATGTCACAGGTGTCCTTATTAATTGTATAGTTCTGGGGCCTTGTATTAATATCCCTACAGATATCATCATCACACACATTTGAATCTAGTGGACACTTGATTTATTCATTCTTCAATCAACCAAAAATCTCAGTATTCTATCCAAAATGCAAGGAATAAAGATTAGCTTGAGTCTTCCTAGTTTAAGGAGAACATGTTCTGGAAGAGTAGTGAAACCCAAACAAAAGTAGGACAACCCAATTTCATGAAGTCAGATACGCAGGGCAGATGGAGTAATTATATACATGAATGGATAAGTGTTGACTTTGGGGAAAGAAAAAGCCCTAATCGCACATTTAGTGTCTAGCTAATGTAACCCTCACTTCAATTTACATTGGTTTAGCCTCATCTCTAAACCTTGGATATTGTTGTGCCATCGGTCTCAAACTAATGTTTGCAGAGTCTCAATTAACTGCTAATTCTCTGTCTCGACTGGAAGGATCCCTTCCATTATGATTGTCGATAAGCATCTCACTACATCTTTTTGTACTGCATACAATTCAGGTGCTGTTAAGTCTACTGACACACTGTGGCTCATTACAGATTAGATAGTTTTTGCTGATGCATTTGAAAATTCACGTCACAGAGATACATTTTATTAATTTAATGTTGTTGCACAGCTTTAATACATAATTTTTAGCTTCCCTCAACTGTTCCTAACTTGATGTTAATACTTATTGATGCTAATAAGTGAATCAGATCTTGGCATTATGAAAAGTAGCAGGGACTACCAGTCCATTTAACTAAAAGCACAATACTGTGGAAGCTGGATATCTGAAATTAAAAAGAAAACATAAAACATAAAGAGTAGCATCTGTGAAAAGAAACATATTCAATGTATCAGTTCGATGATAATGCTGAAACATTCATCACATTTGCCAGGCTTCATTTATTTCATGCATGATGCTCAGTCCAGCCTTGAAGTACCTCCCATTTAAGAGGCTCAAGGTAGCATTAAATAGCACAAGCTAGCTTTAAATGATATTAGAATATTACAATATTTTTGGAAGTTTGTGGATGTTGCAGAACCTTTCATTACCGGATTGAATTAATTTATTGGAGTCTCCGTAATAGAGTGGATGAAGCCTAGTCTATGGAATGAGTGATCACAACAAATAAAAATGATGTATGTATTGTCTTTCATATTTCTCCACAATCTTCAGCTGTCAATGCAACTTCTAGAATATATATAAAAAAGTGAACCCAAAGTGGGAACATTTAGGATGTAACAAGATGGAATTTAGCACAAATGCAGGGTAAAGTAGGGGAGGATTTTTGAGAAAAACAGGAGACCAGCAAAATAAGCAGAGGCTTTGAGCCGAGCTATTCCTTATTCTACTAGAATCATACCAGTCACCCTCAACATAATTACAGAGGACTGTGACATACTGTGACCCAATCAAAGACTGATTTTAAAAATGATGGGGAAAAAGTGAACGAACAGCATAAAAAAAAATCATTAAGAATGTGTTGAACTTAGGAAGAATTATGGTGTGATAACTTCTTGGGTAAAGAAGAAGCTAAGGAGTTTTACTAGTGTGAAAATGAATTTTAAAATCAGAAAGAGGCTTGGGTTATTATGTACTGCACAATGGTATTCGAATCATTGAAGAATATGGATTGAAATCATTTGATCATTGAGTCTTCACCAGTTCTTTCATAAAGTAAATTTAGATTTTTCCCCTTGTCTGCTTTTTCCCCAAATCCCTGCAATCATTTTTTCTTCACGTATTAAGGAGACATTTAACACACTTGCCTTCATTGGTCAGACCTTTGAGTATAGGAGGTGGGACATCATGTTGAGGTTGTACAGAATGTTGGTGAGGCCTCTTCTGGAGTACTGTGTACAGTTCTGTTCACCATTCTGTAGCAAGTGCTTCCTGGTTTATTGTCCATCAGCTCCCTGCTTCTGACACTGGGCTTATGTATGGAATGTGATGTGGTGGAAAAACACAGGAGGCAGATGCTTCAGAGGCAAAGAAAACTCTAGTTTTATTGAACAAACAAGCAAAGTTTAATATATTTACAGAAAACAAGAAAGTGAGTAACAAAATTAAAAACCCACCTGTCTCTGGCTGAGACGTGTCTCCTAGTTAGCTTGACCCCCAGTTAAGCCTTGCAGCCTAGACTTGATACAGTGGGTAAATAGATACTGTGGGTGGCTGTTACTTATACTAACGGGAGAGAGATAGCAAGAGTAAGAGGGAGAGAGAGTACATGCTGACCCAGAGTCCTATTCCACTTCCCTTCCTGAGAGGTGCCCTACACCATTAGTCATCCCAAACCCCACCTTCCTCTATCTAAGACTAGCCAAGCTGGGTTAATGGGTCTCAATGACCTTAGGCTCACCCCTGGTGTGAAAACACGATCTTGACTGGCTCTTGTAATTAGCCTCCTGATGTAGTTGGGACTCCGCAAAGGGCCACAAGGATCGGTTACAGTCAGTCTAGTGGTGTCTGCTGATGCGGTTAGACGCGTGGGACCAGACCGGTGAATACCTTGGGTTTTGTTCTTTTCTGGTGTGCCTTGCGAGCGGGTTGTTGTCTTGGATGGTGGTGGATGTTGCTGGCATTGCCCCGGTCGGTGTCTTTTGTCTCTGGCTGCCTTTGGTTGCCACTGGACGTCGTGGTTAGCTGCTGGTGTTCAGTGGTTGCAAGGACTGCTTTCCTTCACGAGCAGGGCCTGCTTCCCGCTCGGAATCTCAAACTTTCTGCGCAAGCCCACTTCAGGGCACACACACAGTGTTGGAGTCGGGGCGCGTTGCTGCTATCATAGGGCTGATATCACTTCCTTTCTCCTTCTCTTCCTTACAGCTGTGCTAGGCTTGGGGTCTCCAGTTATACCCAGCTGCAGGCCCCCTTATCTCCCGCCAAATCTGTTGAGCTATTGTTCCTCCTCTCAGGGCTGAATGGGTTTCCTGAGCACTGGAGTAGGTGTGAATGGTTTTTTGATTGAGGTGAATGGTTTTGATGGTTTTGGAATGTCCAGTATTGCCCTTGGGTGCGTATTTGTTCAGGTTTGAATAATGTTGTGAATGTCTTTACATCCATAAGTGGAACAGGTTTGCATGTAGCACAATGGTGTGTAATGTTCAGTATTTCTGTGTCGGAGCACTGGCTGGAAAATTGTCCGGCTTTGTACCTCTGTAGGCTCCAGAAGGTCTGAAGTTGTTAAAGTTGTTTGTTGCCTGCAGTCTGGCTTCCATTGTTTAAGCTGAGGCACGAATGGGGGTCTTCCTTTAATTTCTGCAAGCTAACCCCTGTTCCAGACATCTGCCCCTGTGCTTGTGTATTACCCGGTCTGACCCAACCAGCCTTTTGCTGGCTCAGTTGCAGCCCATGTTTTCTGGAGTCCCAAAAGTGAATTTAGTCCAATATAATTTCCACAACTTCTGCCTTCAGAGGGTTTTAAGTCCAGGGTATGCCCATAAACTCCTGGTGATTTTTGCCCTACCTTACGCCTGGTTAAGAAAAGATTTACCAGGATGTTGCCAGGCATGGAGGGATATAAAAACAGAGTGTAAAGTCTGGGACACTTTTCACTTGAGTGTGGGAGGTTGAGGGGTGACCTTATTGAGATCAATAAAATCATGAGGGACAAAGACAAGGTGAATGAGAAGGATTATGGTGGCTCAGTGGTTATCACTGCTGCCTCACAGCGCCAGGGACCCGGGTTTGATTCCACCCTTGGGCAACAGTCTGTGTGGAGTTTGCACATTCTCCCTGTGTCTTCGTGGGTTTCCTCCGGGTGCTCCAGTTTCCTCCCATGGTCCAAAGATGTGCAGGTTAGGTGGATTCGTTATGATAAGTTGCCCATAGTGTCCAGGGATGTTTAGGTTAGACATGGGAAATGCAGGGGTAGGGGAATGGGTCTGGGTGGGATGCTCTTCAGAGGGGCACTGTGGACTTGTTGGGCCAAATGGCCTGTTTCTGCACTATAGGGATTCTATGAATGAATCTTTTCCTCGGAATGGGAGACTTCAATACTAGGGGACATTTTTAAAGGTGAGCAGGCCAAAGAAAGATTTACAAAGGACGTGACAGGCAATGTTTTTACACAGAGAATGGTTTGTGTGTGCAACGAACTGCCAGAGAAAGTGATGGATGTGGGTACAGTTACAACGTTTAAAAAGTGTTTGAATAAGTTAATGAATAGGAAATGTTTGGAGGGATAGGCAACAGGTGTAGGCAGGTGGGACTAATTCAGTTTGGGAACATGGTTAGCATGGGCTGGTTCGAGTGAATGGTCTGTTTCCTTGCGGTATGCCAATATGACACCGACTCTATGGCTTTACTTATTGCATTATCTTTTGTGTGCTACAATTCAACCAGTACCCACCACCCTATGATGCTGTGCATTCCAAAATCTCACCATTTTTTTCTCACTTTTAGTTCTTCTGCCATTCACCTTAATTCTGTGACTTCCCTCTTTTGGAAACAGCTTTCTTTGTTTACTCTGTTTGTGATTTTAAACACCATTATCAAATCTCCTCTTAGCCTACTTTACTATAAATAAAAATTGATACAGGTTTTGCACAAACTTCCCTGCCTTTGTCCTCCTTGTCTTTTATGAGCTGCTTACCATTTGCAACGTGACTGCACATTTCATCTGGCAGCATTTGTCTAATAATGATCATTTGCTAGCACAGAACATGAATATTGATGATGTTTTCATCTTGCACTCAGAAGATCAATTCAGAAGAAATACCAAAGTAAAGGAAAATTAACATTTATGAGAGTAAAGTTTTGATTGTTTGGCAAGTGGACTCTGATTGGTAGAGGTGCTGTGATGGAGAATATATCATTTAATGATGACTGACAATTAACTGCCATTTTTGATTAAATTTTAAACAAGGCCATAATCGTGATGCTGATTGGCATTGTCCTTGAGAAATAAACCATAGAGTCATTAAAAAAAAGGTTACATTGAAAGAAACCCAAAGAATCACTGGCAGCTGCCTTGTTCAGTTCAAATAGGTGTTGCCAGTGTCCATGATCTTTCTGTTCATAAAGAACAGAGACCTGTGTATTGATATACTTCATAGAATCACAAAATCCTTCCAGTTCGGACGCAAGCCATTTGGTCCATCAAGTTCACAGTGACCCTTCAAAGAGCATCTCACCCAGACCCACCCCCTACCCTATCCCCGTAACCCTGCATTTCCCATGGCTAACCCACCTAGACAGCATATCCCTGAACACCATGAGTAATTTAGCATGGCCAATCCACTCAACCTGCACATCTGTGGACTGCAGGAGGAAACTGGAGGAAACCCACGCAGACAAGGGGAGATTATGCAAACTCCACGCAGACAGTCGCCCAAGGCTGGGATCGAACCTGGGTCCTTGGTGCTGTGAGGCAGCAGTGCTAACCACTGCGTGAGGCAAATTACCCTGGTGAATCCAAGATCTGAAGCTTCAACAAGTTGTGCCTCTTTCCAGCAATACATATTGTTGTCTATTGTTTATTCTACCTTGATGATAGTTAGAAATTATATTCATCAAGTTCTATTTGTGAACAAGATTTTAAAATGTTTTCTTTCTCATTACTTTGTGTTCGCTTTCAGTTTTTCCATGAACACATCTACAGGGTTGACTGACCACCCAAATCACAGTAAACAGTCAACAGACATGTATACTGAACATTTAACAGTTGTTACTGTTAACTAGCAAAACTGTTTTGTTCTTAGTCTTGTCCCAATTGTTCCAGCATCTATAGCCTTTTAAGTGGGAAGATTCCAACTGCAGGTTAGATGGAGAAGGTTTAGCAAAGTTTGGGAGAGAAAAGACCCCGAGTAGAATAATTCCATGGAGAAAGAGCCTGCAACTACACATGCTGCACATGCTTCAGGCAGAGTCTGCACATCATCAGGCAGTTTGTCACCACAGTAGAAAAAAGCTACCTTGATTGTACAGGATGTTATCGTCAGCAGACATACTTCCAAGATCACCAGTTATAATTGCTGCAAAGTATGCATTTCTCATCTGGATTAAGTAACTGTATGCTTAATGCAACAGCTCACTTCGTCCCATCAGATTGTTAAAACCTGCCAGTGCTCGATGAAGTGCAGGGGTGGTACTGCATTTAACTGCTACATTTATTTGAGATGGGTGCCTTGTAGAGATTCTGAAGTATTGTCTTTTCAGATTTGAGACAGAGGCATGGATTCATTTCAACACAAAGATTTGCTCTCAGGGAAGGGCACAAATTAAATTAATTCTGGCAACTTCACTGTGTTTGCTCATGGGCATGTAAGTCCACATATGAATGCGACATTAATTTGGAAATCTCATTCAAAGAGCCCGCAGCATAGAGTGTGCGGAATAGCAATGTTAGACTGCTTCAGTACAGTGTTTTCTTTTGTTGTGGGTCTTCACTGTGTGATATCTCTGCAATGCAGCTTCCTGAATTTTAATCTATCTGTAATTCTTTATAGGAGAGTCACCGGATGTAACACAAAAATGGCCAATTCAACAAGGTCATTGTTGAGGTAAGGAGAGAAGTGGGTGTTTTCTGTATAGAACTGCAAAAATTGTTGTGAGTACTTCTTAACATTTACATTCTCTTATTTCGTAATGTTCACAAAATATTTCTTGTTGAGTGAAATATCTCTTAAATATAATCAACATATATTGGGCTTAAAATCCAGCTGGACACAGTTAAAACTGAATATGCCAGAAATGCTGAGCAGATCAGGCAACATCTTTGTAGAGAGAAACAGAGGTAATGTTTCAGGCCATTGAAATACCTTCAGGTCTGGAATTGCTGATCTCGGCTCATTTGAAAGTCTGTTTGATAATATCCTGGTCCGATCAAGATAGCCGTTGTCCTGTAGGACCACTCTGATACGCTCTATTTCTGCATCAAACTAGCAAAGTGAGGGTCCTGTTTACAAGATTGCTGATAAGGCCAATCTGATAGCAAATACAGCTCCATGAATCCTAATATGTATATTGACCAGTGAAAGTAGGCTTGTGAGAGAGTTGTGGAGAACCCATGAGTAGATTGCTCAACTAGCACATCAAACAATGGAATAAGTTAGACCACTGTGTCTCAAAAGTGAATTTTAGCATGTGATGGAGTGCACTAGGGCAAGTCGAGAAGTCCTTACCCACAGCTGAATGAACGTATTGTATACATTTTGGAAGTAATCAGGGGCAAAAGATTAGTGTTGAACTCACCAGAAACATGCTGATCAGATCAGTGTCTGCTGTGCATTGTGCAAACTCACAAATGGACCAAAGACTGCTAATTATAGGCCTTAGAAATGCCCACTCCACCTCAAATTACACTGGAAAGGCAAAACATTACAAGAATTTGAACAATGAATTAAATAACCCATTTCACAATGCTGCAATGTAATGGATAGATGTGTGGCATTTTCCACTAACAGAATATTGCTGTCAGTCCAAAAGGACAAACCATGCATTTGAGCAATGTCCTGTATGAATTTCAATGCTATTGAGATGCTAGAGATAGAATACATGTCCTAATTATTGCCTGATTAAATCAAACAGTATACTCTTTTGGTTTTTTGCAATTGGCAGCATAGAGTCTGTATTGAAGCAGCCCCCTGCTTACAAAACCCAGAATGACTGTCTTGCAGATTGAAACCACTTGTTGCACAAGGATTGCACGGAGTTAAAGATTACAGAATCACCAGAGGGCATATTGCAACAAGAGGTCAATTCGATTGTGTTCATTTGAATGAAGAAAACCATTCTTTTAAAAAAAAATGCTGGAAGATTCATTTTGTTAGTGAAACAAGGGGAAAAGATGTTTTTTTGAACCAGGAAGAACTTTGGACTTAGATCAAAAGACTACATCTCTACAAAGAGTGTGGTAAAATATTGGACTGTTGCATGTGTTTTTCATTTGTGTTAAGAGAATATAATATATATAACATTTATGGGGAATATCTGTTCTGTAGTTTGGTGTAATGCTTGCCTGTTAAATATTGCTTAGTCGATATTGATTTTAGTTTGATTATGAGGCTGATAAACAGAAACCTTGTGTGATCCTGTCAGTCAGTGCTTGGAAATTCATATTTATTTTTAGAAGTTATTGGTCTCTTTGGAAATTACAACATATGAACAAGAGTGACTCATCAGAAAAAAAATTGCTGAATACACACCAGTATTAATGCACAGAAATCTAGGAACTTTCAAGCATCATAGCTTGAGGCATGTTACTCTGCTGGAGATAATACAGCAAAATAGATGAAAACGTGAAAATGTCCTAAACCTAACTTCCTATACCTTGACATTAATGACCAATTAAATTGCTAACTTCCTAGAAGCAATTCACTAGCTTCACCTTAGAGCGTTGATAATGGAATTTAATAACCTTGATATAAAAAACAATTGAGAGGTCAATTGAAAGTCATGGGATTCAAATGCTCCTTTGGTATTGGATGCACAGATTTAGCTGTGATGCTCTCTACCCTTTTGCTCTCAGTTCACATAGACACAAACAAACATTCCTTTTTTCACTATTGTGCCTGAATGAACATCAGATATTTTCAGTAAAGTCTGGATTTTCCCTTCATCCAATAGCATCTCCCATTCACGCAGATTGCAAATTGAGTCTGACTGAAAATGCTTCCGAGTATTGATATTTGAATACGAATATAACTTTTTTTCTCTCGATAAGCAAAAAGAGATTCACAATCAAAATTTCTCAGCTACTTAGAATCATACAGATAATAATGAGGCTAGTTGGCTCATTGTGCCCAGATTATCTCTTGTAAAGAGCTATCTAATTATTCCCATTCTACTGCTCCTCCAATAAAATGCTACAGGATTTCTCTTTTGAAGCATATATTTAATTAATTTTTGAGAGTTACTACTAAATCTATGTGCATCATTCTTTAGGTCATAAAGTCCAGATCATAACAGTGTGCCACATAAAGTATTACTCCCTATCTCTCCTCTAGTTCTTTTGCCAACAATCTTAATTCTGTCTTCTTTGGTACCTGAACCTACTCCTCCTGCAAATAGGTTCTTTTTTTTGTTCTATTAAATTCCCTCAGCAGTTTGAACATGCCAGCTAAATCTCCCCTGAACCTTGTCTGCTGAAAGTAGCGCAAGCCCAGACAAAACATGACTGTACTATGACATGAGATAGTAGGAACTGCAGATGCTGGAGAATCTGAGATAACAAGGTGCAGAGCTGGATGAACACAGCAGGCCAAGCAGCATCAGAGGAGCAGGAAGTCTGACGTTTTGGGATGACCTCAACTGATTGGGAATTCCTTAGGCTGGGACTTATAGAGTGATACAGATGTGCAGCATGGAAACAGACCCTTCAATCCAACACGTCCATGCCAACCAGATATCATATATAAATCTAGTCCCATTTGCCAGCATTTGGCCAGTATCCCTCTAAACGCTTCCTATGCAAGTACCCATTTGGATACCTTTTCAACATCGTTATTGTGCAAGCCTCCACCACTTTCTCTGGCAGCTCATTCCATACACGCACCACTGTCTTCCCAAGAGATGAATGAAATGAACAAAAATAAGGAAGAAAATATAATTAAAAAGACTGAAACAAAAAAAAAACGAGAAACAACAAAGGGGAAGGATCAGCAGCATCAACCCTCAGACATATAGCTCCCGAAAGATCTAAGTACCCTGGAAATAACAGTCTTCAAAGTTTTCAGCTCATGCAATTTGACAACGGAACAAACATTATCAAGGCAACAATTTACTGTTGGTAAATGTAAGCATGTTATTAAATTAAATACCTTCCTTCAACTTAATCTATTTAATTAATTGTTTCTTTCAGCCTTGAAGCAACTTTTTGCTTTCCTCATTTTATCTTTTGTAGAGGAATGGGTTAATGTTTATGTTAAGAAAACATCAGGAAATATAATAATACAAGCGCAGGGCTTGGAAACAGTGAAGGGACAGTCAAGAGAAAGGGGAAGATGTGTTGTTTACCGTATAGTCTTGGTCATAAAAATAAAGTGTTTAAAGAACATAGCAATGTCCAATACAGCAATGTCCAAGTGCTTATAGAGTTAAAGATATATTGTTCAGCCTCAACTCACATAAAATTAGGACAATGATTCCAAACTATATTTTGCCCTCATCATGAATAAAAACAGAAAGTGCTGCAGGAGCTCAGCAGGTCTGGCAGTGTCTGTGGAGAGAACAACAGAATTAACATTTTGAATCTAATAGATTCTTGTTCGAAACCCAAAGTTCTGAAGAAGAGTCATATTAGACTCAAAACACTAATGCTTCTTGTATCACTTTCTGGAACCTGTTAGCTATTTTTGGGTAGAAAGGATTGGAAAAAGAGTTATTCTTAATCTCGTGTTTTGCAGCAGGGTGTATGCATACAATTATTCTTACAAGTGGCTTGTAGAAATAAGCGGATACTAATGAATTAGCTCTGATTTTATTTCCTCAAAGAAGCTAAAACACAATTCGTCAGCTTGTCTTGATAATTTGTACAATCCTTTCCTCCTATACAATTGAATTTTTCCTATTATTTCATTTCCTTCTTCATTTGTTTCTTAAATGTGTTATTGTAACTAATGTTATCTACTCTACACATTCATTTTATTAATTAAATTAATTTGAAAATTAATTAATAGATGTTTATATATAAGCGCCAATAATCAAGGGCAAGTAAAGAGAATCAGGTCAATCAGTACTCATTGCACAAAATACCCAACATATTTTGCTGCCTTTCTCTCCCCAACCACTCTTACTGCTTCTTTATTATATTCCTTATATTTTTAACTTGTAGATGGGAAAAAAATCCAGATTTAATAAACACTAGCCAGGTAAAAGTGCTAAAACTGGAAGTGCTGTCATCTGATGGCTCAATTCAACAAGGAGAGCTCAGTTGTTATCACTTCAATAGATATATTTGCATCCACTAGATCATATTCAGAGGAAAGATTATTAAAAGTGTGGGAAGAAAGGAGACCATCAACAGTAACAATTGAAACTTGATCACTAATACAAGTGTCAGACTTAGTTCAGTTGTAATTCTTACCTTTGAGTTAGATGGCTGTGGTTTTGAATCACATGCTGGAGACTTAAATACAAAATATAGGCTGATTGTCTATGTAATACCGAGGGAATTCTGCAATGCCAAAGACACTGTACTGTCAGAGATTATGATTTGACATTAAGTCAAGGCCCTATTTAAGTAATTTCTTAGGCCAAGCATGACTGCCAATGTGATATAATCTGAATGTCCCCCGTATGTTAGCCCCTGTTCTTCTGGGTTTCTCTTGAGACAGATATCTTCAGATTTGTTAGCAACATAATTTACATTGTATAAGATCTCAGGCTTGCTGATAGTCTGAATCTTGTTTTTTACTGACTGCATAGAGCAAAGACATAGGTTGAAGTCTTACTTTCTTGTTTAAGTCTGAATTGCAACAAGTATTTGGGAGGGGTTTTCACCACAAGGCTTAGCTAAATTCGCTTCATCAATGAGCCCCATACCACTTTTGGTGTTTCTCATGTCCAATTTCGGCTCTACCTTAGCACATGCCATTCCCAGAATAACTCACCATTCTGCAGATATCCACCAAAAGACCAGCATCCCTTGCTGGCATGCCACCTTTAAAAGCCCGTTGTGTTCTGGAATGATCTCTAACATTCCGATGCTGCCCAGCTCACTGATGGATTGAATCAGAACATGACTGAGAAGGAGAAGATGTTACCATGATTTGGCGACAGGGATCTGGAGAGCAGGATAATCCAACTGAGAGGCATATTCTTGGAGGAAGACTGGCAGAGGGAACCATGCCACCTGGCACTGGCAGCCTGGAGTGTGAGCTTGCAACTCTGATCAGTGTAGTCTCTACAGTGCAGAGCAATGGATGGAATGCAGAAAAAATGGTCCATGACCTGCTCTGCCAGGATAGGTGGCACATTAATTCCTCTGCCACCTCACATTCACTCAAACTCTGCTACTTCATCCGTCTTACAACAAGGCTCATGCTTGGCCTCACTTCCTAGAGTCAAAAAGAATACAGCATGGAAACAGGCCCTTCGGCCCAAACTGGTCCATACTGACCATAGTGCCCACTCAGCCAATTCCAATTACCCACATTTGGTCCATATCCCTCTAAACCCTTCTCATTCATGTACCTATCCAAATGTTTTTTACGTGCTGCTATTGTACCTGCCTAAATCACTTTCTCTGGCAGCCCATTCCATATACGCACCACTCTCTGTGCGAAGAAGTTGCCCCTCAGGTCCTTCTTAAATCTATCCCCGCTCACCTTAAACCTATGCCTTCTAGTTTTCAATTCCCCATCCCTGGGGAAAAGACTATGTGCATTCATTCTTATCTATTCCCCTCATGATTTTATACATCTCAATAAGATCACCCCTCATTCCCCTATGTTCCAAGGAATAAAGCCCTATCCTGGCCAACCTCTCCCCATAACCTAGGCCTACTAGTCCTGGCAACATCCTTGTAAATCTTCTTTGCACACTTTCAAATTTATCTATGTCTTTCCTGTAACAGGGTGACCAAAACTGTATGCAATCCTCCAAGTCCAACCTCACAAGTGACTTATACAAAAGTAACATAACATCCCAACTCCTATATTCAATGTCTCAACTGATAAAGGCCAGCATGTTAAATGCCTTCCTCACCATCCTGTCCACCTTTGAAGCCGGTTTCAACGAACTATATACTTGTACTCCTAGGTCCCACTGTTCCACAACACTCCTCAAGACCTTACCATTTACTGTATAAGTCACATTTTGTTTTGACTTTCCAAAGTGCAACACCTCACGCTTATCTGTGTTGAATTGCATTTGCCAATCCTCAGACCACTTCCCCATCTGATCAAGATCCCTGTGTAATTTTTGATAACCTTCTTCGCTATTAACGATACCTCCTAATTTTTTATCATTTGCGTAATTACTAATCATGCCTTGTACATTCATATCCAGATAATTTATGTAAATAACAAATGACAAGGATCCCAGGACCGACCCTGCGGCACTCCACTAGTCACAGGCCTCCAGTCTGAGACACAACTTTCAACAATCACCCTCTATTTCCTACCATTGATCCACTTTTGAATCCAATTAGCTAGCTCTCCCTGGATCCCATGTAATCTAAACTTCATGACTAGCCTGCCATGTGGCACCTTGTCAAAGGCCTTACTAAAGCCCATATAGACAACATCCATTGCCCTATCCTCATCCATCCTCTTGGTTACCTCTTCGAAAAACTCTAAGATTTGTCAGACATGACTTCCTGCACAAAAATCCATGCTGACTATCCCTAATCAGACTTTGACAATCCAAATGCTGGTTGATCCTGTCCCTCAGTATCCTCTTCCTGTAACTTCCCTGTAGTTCCCTGGCTTGTCTTCTACGTTTCTTAAGCAATAGTACAACATTAGCCACCTTCCAGTCTTCTGGAACCAGTGGCTAAAGATGAAGCAAAAATCTCTGCAAAGCCCTCTGCAATTTCTTCCCTAGCCTCCCATAACATCTGAGGATAGACTTGATCAGGCCCTGGGGATTTATCTATCTTAATGCACTTTAAGGCTGCAAACACCTCCTCTCTGGTAATGTGTATGCAGTCCAAAACATCCCCACATGTTTCTCTTATTTCCTTAGCATCCATAATTCCCCTCCTCAGTAAACACTGAGGACAAATATTCATTAAAAACTTTCCCCATCTCCTATGGCTCCACAAATAGATGGCCACGCTGATCTTTAGAACTATGGAGTATAGGCCATCTGGTCTGCGTGATTTATCTGCCTTCAGACTTTTCAGCTTCCTCAACACCTTCTCCTCGGTGATGGCCACTACACTCACCTCTGCCCACTAACTGTCTTGAAGTTCTGGTATGTTACTAGTGTCTGCTTCTGTGAAGACTGTTGCAAAGTACTTATTCAGTTCCTATGCCATTTCTTTGTTCCCCATTGCTACTTTTCAAGCATCATTTTCCAGCAGTGCAATGTCCAATTTTGCCTCTCTCTTACCTTTTATATATCTAAAAAAAACTCCTGCAACCTTCTTTTAACTAGCTAGTTTACCTTCATATTTTATCTTCTCCTCAGTTATTGCTTTTTTAATTGCCCTCTGCTGGTTTTTAAAGGTTTTCCAATCCTTTGACTTCCCAATAATGTTCACCACATAGTATGCTTTTGCTTTTATGCTGTCCCTGACTTCCCTTTATCAGCTATGGTTGCCTCATTCTTCACTTAGTATGTTCCTTCTTCCTTGGGATGAATTTCTGCTGTGCCGCCAATCAACTCTGGTCAGCTCCTCCCTCGTGTCTTCGTAATTATCTTTACACAATTGTAATACATTACATCTGATTCCAGCTTCTCCCTCTCAAACTACAGGGTAAATTCTATCATATTATGGTGTTTGTCCCTTAGTGGTTCCTTCACCTTAAGCTCCCGATTCAAGCCTGCTTCGTCACACATCACCAAATCCAGAATTCCTTGTTCCCTAGTGGGCTCTCACACAAGTCACTCCAAAAAAGCATCTCGTAGACATCTCACAATTTCCTTTACTTGGGATGCGTTATCAATCTGATTTTCCCAGTCCACCTGCGTATTGAAGTCCCCCATGATTATTGTAATTGTGCCCCTTTTCTATCTCGTGATTTATTTTCTGCCCCACATCCTGACTACTGCTAGGAATCTTGTACATAACTCCTATGAGGGCCTTTTTCCAACTGTACACCAATCAACAGCCTGTCATGGCCATAGGTGAGACCCCATTCATGGAGATCTATACAGACAGCCTACTGCACTGTCTGGAAGCATGGGGCACAATATGCATGGTGAAACCTTGCCTCTCCTTATTTAATACACCTAATGTTTAACTGCCTTTGTGTGGAGATATAGCTGTCAAGAGTTATTCAACATTGGCTGGGCCACGGAGGTGCAACACATAGAGAGGGTCAATGCTGACAGATGGCCAGACAGTAAGCAGCCTGTGTGCTGCACAAGGCATGAGCCGATAACCAACAGTCTTTCCCTTTAAAAGCCCTATGTTTAGTGTTCACTGTAGCTCCCTCCCACACAGGTTAAATCTCTTAGCCTCAGTAAGCTCGTGGCCATTTTTCTGCGTATGAAGGTCGTTTGAAAACCTCGCCACATTACTTGTGAAAAGTATAAGAGTTGGGTCTCATTGGACTTCTCATCTGATTTAGCCACAAAACTTGCCATAGCTCGTGCAGCCTCCAATAGGATTCTGCACTCGGTAACAGCACAAACAGCAATAACACTGGCTTTTGGGATGTCACATGTCATGATGTCATTGAACTGTCATAAAGATGCACTCCCTGTCTGGCCTGAAAGCTATGGAATGACACTAATTAAAATAACAAAATTAAATAATATCCTAAAATTTAAGAACGGAAAGGTTTTTTTGATAAACATATACAAGATTGTATTTAGAAATATTATCCCTATGCATTAAGATAATGCCTTGGCGGACATATAACATGGCCATATCTAGTCGTTATACATATATCATGACTTGGCAGTGTAGGTTACTCACTCTGCAGTGTGTTATCTGTCATCACAGAGGAAATTCTATCATTTGTCATAGATGTGTGTTTATTGTCTAGGATTAAGATAACCCATTTAACATACAATTATTCATCCTGCATGAGGGGTAGTTGATCATATGCAGTTCAGATATGTTGCCTATTTCTTTGAAAGTCTTGACCATTGATCATTAAAAAGTCATGTGATGTAGTATCTCTCCATGATATTCATAAAAAAGTTTTGAATTCTTATGCCTTGCCATGGTTTGAGTTGGGGTAACTGTTGGTGTTCTGGTTGACCACGCTGTTGTAGTATATTTTTTCCCTTCTTTCTAACAATGCATTGTGCACATATGATAGTGTGGGAGGGGAGAACTTTCTGGATCTGTCTCCTAAACATGAGAGCTGCTGACGACGATAGGCTATTGCATTGTGGAATAGCCAATAGATTTCACATAACTACCTGAAAATGTTGACATGTTACTTTATACTTTGGCTAGCAATATCTAGAATAGTCAAACAGCACATTCTGTAAGACAGACTGAAGGCATTGATGGGGGTAAGATGTTATATACTCCATTTCTTATATGTCTTGGATGAGTGCACTAGTGCGCTGCAGATCCTTGTTGATCACAAATCACTGAGAAATACTGTGCATACTGAATATGGTTGTTTAGTATTAACAGACATTGCATGAGTGAAATCTTTGATTTCTCACACGAAAGGGAGTGATGATGAAATAGTTACTTACCAGAATGCCATTATGTTCTTGGAAATGAACAATAACAATCACAATCTTGCACCACACAAGGAAGCTCAAGTGCAAGGAAAGATTCTCTCGATTGTTGAGGTAGACATTTTTCACATGGCTCTTATTAGATGTCTTATTTGATGCCAGGCCAATGGATAGAATCATGTGCCAATCTCTTGATTTTTTTTTCTGCACCCATGTGACTTTTATATAGTCAAGCATGCCTTGACATAGAAACCGAAAGAGCTGCGGATGTTGTAAATCAGGAACAAAAATAAAAGTTGCTGGAAAAGCTCAGCAGGTCTGGCAACATCTGCGAAGAAAGAATCAATGTTAAAGTTTCGGGTACGGTAACCCAAAAGGTAAGGGTCATCAGACCTGAAACATTAACTCTCATTGTTTCTTCACAGATGCTGCCAGACCTGCTGAGCTTTTCCAGCAACTTCCGTCCATGTCTTGACATAGAGCTTGGGTGATTACCATTTATTTGCATTCCTAGAGACACCTAGTTCATGTCTGAATGACCAAGAATGAACATATTTTACAGGCACCTATCAAATGGATGTGTTTGTGCCATTTACTTATGATAACCTTTTTGAGATGCTGCAATTGGTGATCCTCTGATGAAGCTTAGCAATCTGACTGCTTGGCTCTGATCAAATTGTAAGAGATCAATGTTGAGAGTGTCTTCCAATTCTGATACAATGATGTCCACTTTCAGCTCAAAAGGGATACCCTTGTTCTTTGCAGGTCTTGGATGTGGGCTAAGAGCATTAGCAATAGTCATTTGAGAAACTGGATTTTAATGTCAAGGTCAAGTCACCATTGTCTTTCCAGACCGTAGCAAATAATTAGAGAGAGATGGCTAATTTAACCTGAGGGCCACCATACATGAGGCGAGGGGAGAGGTTGGGAAGGAATTGCCTTCATGGTAACCTCAGCCGGTGATAGGACTTGAACCCCTGAAGTTAACATCACATTGCTTCACACACCAACCATCCAGCCAACTGAACTAAACCGACTCCCAGAATTTCATTGTACTTCTACATTATCCCCATCAAATTTCATATGTAATTGTTGTAAATGTCGAAGTGCATATGTGTGTCACTTTCAACAGATCATTTGAATGTTTACTGTTCAGAATGAACATTGAAATATTCCCCGAAAGGTAGCTGTGGAATTAATACAGTTACAAAATTATGTTTAGGCTTCTCTTTCAATGTTGGGATAGTTTGCATGAAATGTCACAATGATCTTATGAGCAAATGTAATAGAGTTGCTCTGAGGATGCTTCTATTTTCAAGGTGCGAAGCTTGGAGGTATCTTAACATTGAAGAATATTCTTGTTCAATGGTACAGCACTATTCAGAGATAGAAACATATACTGGTGATCATTCTGCTATACATATTGTGTGTTTTTGCGGAGAGGATCTAAAAGAGGAGATATTTCTGAGACAACATTTGTAAATATGTGGATAAAAAGTTGAAGAATCTGAGACTGTAAATCATTATTGTTTTGCATGTAGGCATCTACTGTACATCTCTATTATGGTGGAACACGTTTAATACCTACTGAGGAGCAGTTTGAAGCAGTGAAAGTGATTTGTTTGATTTCTCATGTTGATCTCACAGCTTTACAGTTAAAACAAGATCATGTTTCTTTGCCCTTGCCATGAACTGATGGAGGTTTGTGTTACGCTCATGTTTCGTTTTCCTAAGAACATCAGTATCATCCATGATACAGAGACAACCTGACAGGTTGTCAATGACATGATCCATATTTTATTGGAATATGCCCTGGCTGACAAAAAAATCCAAATAGTAATCTGCAGAAACAATACCTAGAGAGATGTGTTCTAAAATATGTCAGTTCCTGTCACTCTGGAGAAAAACGCTTTTATCAAGGTTGGAAAAATGCTTGGCACCTGAGAGATTGGGATTAAGCCTTTCCAGATAGAAAATTGTATGGGAATCTCTTCAGTCGAATATCCAGTCACATTGAATTGATACATGCACAAGTAGTGAATGCTGCACTTACGAGGAAGGTCAGTACTGGATTGGGCATTATCTTTCACATATAACACTGCATCACTTTTACAGTTGCTGGTAACATTAAACATGACTGTGTAAAACTTGGTCTGATCATGGATAGACTTGATGCTGTAATCTGCAATCATTAGTGTTGCAGCTGATGTGTCTAAATAATATACAGATCTGTGCAAGTTGGTAGAACAATAATAACTAGACTAACTGTTTCAATGATGTCATAGGTTTTGGGTGCTCACCCCAAGGATCTGGACTGTCATTGAAGAATTGACACTCCACATAAACACAACATTCCCTATATGTGTACGTACCAACGTATGGAATGTCAGACCCTTTAGCTGATCATGTGTGGAGTATTCCAGTCTCCTGCGTATGTCACATATACGATGCATAAAGTAATAATATTTATGCGTTAATATAGTGTATGTTGTCCATTCCTTTTGAAAGATATCACTTGGATGGAAGTAGAACCTTCTGATGACTTGTATGTGGCATGTCAACTTGACCACATACAAGTCTGACTGGCAACTTTAAGCTGTGATATTGCAAATACCGCTTGAACAACGTTGATGGTCTTTGGAAATATCTTCGACATTGCTTCTTGGTTGACTGTTCTTCATACACTGCCATGAAATGCTGTGTTATATTTTTGCCTTCTCTGGGCATTTGGATTTATTGAATATTTTAGTCCAAAGTCCTTTTGTAGAATACAGACTTAGACTCCCTGCAATGTGGAAACAGGCCCTTCGGCCCAACAAGTCCACACCACCTCTCAGAGCACCCCACCCAACCCCCATAACCCACCAAATCTACACATCCCTGAACACTACAGGCAAGTTAGCATGGCCAATCCACCTAGCCTGCACATCTTTGGATTGTGGGAGGAAACCGGAGCATCCAGAGAAAACCCACGCCGACACGGGAAGAATGTGCAAACTCCACACAGACAGCCACTTGAGGGTGGAATCAAACCTGGGCTCCTGGCGCTGTGAGGCAGCAGTGCTAACCATTGAGCCACCGTGCCACCCTGCTTGCACATGTTCTGAAATTCTGGACACTATTTTGGTAATTAAGACAAGCTACATCTCTTACAAGATTTTGATGTTTTGTGAATCTGTTGATGACTACAAAAGTAGTCAAAGACCTCATCATGTTGCAGATCAGCTACAACTGATTCAAATTTAAATCCTTTTCTTAGCAGTGCATGACAGTATATTATTTTGGTTTACCTAGAAGCACCTTCCCGAAGGATGTCATAGTGCAGAGGCAATTACCAGTTTAATAATCATTTCAGAAATGCCACATTTAATGAAATCACTTTCTATACCTTTGTGTTGAATCCTGACTATGGCTCGGTTGCTTTGTTTTTCATCTGGCTATTGCGGATCCAACATGAACTCAGGCCTGTGTATTCTGATGTTGACTTAAACTTCAGATTTAGATTTAGATTAAGACTTTATTGTCACGTGTACTCAAGTACAGGAGTACAGGGAAAAGTTTTCAATGTCGCCATATATGACATCACCTTAGGTACAAGTACCTAATTAAATTGATCTTCTAAAATCTGAAAAAAATTGACAGTTGCAGTCATCATTTTATTATCTGAGGAGTTGACTTTTCTTGATTTTTTTATTTCCCAAAACAATAAGATGTTTGACTACCTGTCTCTCTTTATCAACAATGTGTTAATCAATGAAGTAAAGATTGATTCTTTCTTTAAGCACTTGGCAAACAATGGATTGCCAATTTATGCTTGCCATCTTCACTGTGAGGCGTGATGCTCTTTGACAATTCCCATTTTCATTGATTTGTATTGTGTTGTAAGGCTTTTCCTTATTTTTGTTGTTAGTCTCTTTTGACTTTTGCAGCTCTAAATGTTTACTGCTTTAAAAATAGCTGCTTAATAAAAATAGCTGAGCAGTTCCTGAATATGGTGTTGATGCCAGAAGTGTTATTAATGATGTCATGCACATTTGTTTGCTTATTTCATGCCATCTCTAAAAAAAGGCAAAATTGGGGCTATATCTAGACGCAAATTAAAACTTATTAATACATATAACTTATTTTTTCCCACTGTTTTGGTTGTATTTCATCCTTAGAACACTTTGTCAGATCAGAACTGTTATGAACCTTTTAGAAAATCATCATTTCTTGAATCGGACATATCCTGGCCTCCCACTATGTTGTTTTGGAAAAGAAAAGAGAGCATGTCATGCTGTATCTTTGCCATTTTCTTATTCTCGGGACAAGGGAGCTGCTAGCCATTTGATGGTTAGCAGTTTTTGGAGGTGGGACTCATAGATGTCCTGTCCCAAGCTAATTAAAGGGCTGAAAGCTATTAGTTGACAATGGGTAAGGTATCAATTGTGATCACTCTCCCCTGTGGATTTCCTTTGCTATGAGATTACCAATTAATCATGTCTTATTACACATGTCAAGATCTAAAATAACTTTGTGAAACTGTTGCAAATAAATGCTTTGAACTTGTGGCCTAGACTATTTTTTAATAAATTTGCTTTTTATAATTTTAATTTTTAAATTTAATATCCCCATGATATTTTTCCAAGTCCTTTTTATTTCTTGCTTGGTAAATTTCTTGATCCATTAATTAAGAAAATTTTGAATGAATAATCCAGTATCAGTAGTGGTGACACCAAGTTATTGGAAGTCATCAAACATATCTGATTGACAAATGTCCTATAGAGAAGGAAATTGCCCTGCTTACAGGTTTGGTCTAAATATGTCTCCGAGCTGCAGCAATCTGTTTGACCCTTAAATACAATCTGAAATAGCTTAGCAAACTATTCAATTGCATCTCAAAGGAAATTGTAGATGGGGGATAAATACTTCCCTTACCAGCAACAGCCTAATCCATAAATGATACAAAAAAATCATTTTCCTCTTAAAGTTTAGTGTTTTTTGAAACTTGCTGCCTATAAATTGACAGCTGCATTTCCCACATTATAGCAGCAATTGCACTTCAAAACTACTTGACTGCAACATATTCTGAAATACTCCCAAGTTCGTGAAAGGTGTCGCTAAGTACAAGTCTTTCTTTCAATGGAATATTGAATTTGAAACAGTTACAGGTTCAAGTCATTATGGATGGATGCTTAATGAAGTATAGAAAAGAGAATAGAAATATTTTAATGCCAGACAATAAGATTCATGTCCCAAAGTTTACTGTTCATAGTTCGTAGGCTATTCAATCATGTACAAATGTATTTAAAACGTGAAGAAATCGGATGTGAATTACCCTTTTAATTTAATTTGTATCCTGTCATAACACTTAGAACTTTTATTTTTCCATATTTTTCAGGATATGGGTGTCAAAAGCACATTTACAATTTAACCTTAGTTGACCTTCTTCAATGAATAATGATTCGAGAGGAGGTGAAGATCTAAAGTCTTATTTGGGCCATGTGTGAAGAGGCAATGCCTACCATTGTACACACTAGCCATCCAAAAAACTGCTAATGTGACCTAGATTGAATTTAGGACTAATCTGTGTGGCTCAGCTGCTCATTGACATAACTTCCAGACCTGTTAAGTGCCCCATCTGATCCTGCATAACAGGCCAAACAGTTTTGTGAGTCAAATTAAAAGATAAAATTGAGATAAAAACAGAAATCGCAGATGAAACTCAACAGGTCTGGCAGCATCATTGGAGAGAAAGTAAAATCAATGTGTCGAGTCCAATGACTCTTTATCAGAACTGATGCTATTAGAACTGTTGAGTTTTGCCGCAGGTTCTGTTCTCGTTTCAGATTTCCAACATCCACAGATCTTTGTTTGTTTTAAAAGAGGAAATTGATTTGATTCCTTTACTCATAGGAAACTGATGGGGCAGACTTTCAAACTGGATGCTTGAAGACTTTTTAGAAATCTCATCAATAGAAAGTGTAACACCAAAATTTGGCAAAAATATTTTCTTGCTTGTAATTAAAAAGGCTGCTGGAAAACATCTTTTCTTGCCTGAAAGAAGGCTGATTCTTTACCTGAAGATTGAAGACTTTCAAGTCTGAAAAGGCTATCTAGGAATACGATACATCATATGGAATGAGCTTCCCAACAGTCCTTTTATTAGAATAAAACCAAGAACCGATAGAAATTTGACACAAAAACACAAATTGCTAGAGAAACTCTGCAGGTCTGGTAGCATCTGTGAAAAGAAAGCAGTCAGGTCCAGTGATCGTTCATCAGAATACCTTTACTGGAACACTATTAGAAGTCCTTTAATTACCCTTTCCTATATCATTGATCATGAGGAGATTCTTTCTCATGCTTTTGATTTTTATTCTCATGTAGATTGCACTGCCTGAAAGGATGAAAGAAGATAGCCTCATGACACATCCTGTTAAAAGAAACTTGTTCTATCTCATAATTGAATATTGGTTGACAATGAATACTTTTTACAGCCACCTATGTAGCAAATGAAGACAAGAGTGAAGTAGTCACAACTGGTTGTCCACATGAGACATGCAGCTCATTTTCTGTTCAAACAACTTGCCAACTAAGACCTCAGAGCAGTTGCCATCACTGCACTCCTGTACTGTAGTGTGATCTATACCCTATAACGGAAACTAGGGAAATTTCACCAGTCTGCATCTTCTATATCAGCTGGATTAAGTGGGAGGGCCAAATTCTAATATCTTTTTTGAAGACAGCTTAACAAGTATCCTGCAAACTTATAACGACACTGTGGACATTGGCCTGATGGATGAAAATCACCAGACCCCCAAGGTTCTGTTTTCTCAACATGTGGTGTTCTAGGGGTTTTTTGGTATTTTTAATCTACATTGGACTTCATGGTTATGAGGGGCAGACAGGAAAGTGGAGTTAAGTGCACAACTAAATCAGTAATGATCTTATTGAATGACAGAGAACAGGTGTGAAGGATCAGACTGTTGAATCATTTCATATTGCACTCACCAGGATAACTTTGCAAGAAAGGAAAAGCAATCAACACATATGAGAGGAGTGTATTGATGAGTTGGCATGTTGTCGCTGTCCATAATCTTTGGTTCTGAAAAGAGTTCAGCCTACATCAAATTACCTGCAGATTAAGGGATATCAAACAGTTTGCTCAACAGATGAAGTTAGCTGTTTCATGCTGCTAAAGTAGCAATACAAATGGTGTTTGCCAAAAACATGATGTTACTCTCAAGCCAAAATTCCTACTGTATAGATTACCTGTATATTTCAGTGATGGTGTGATGCCAGCTGTGTAAGCTGCATGTCCCAAAAATGGGCTGATTATATCGATCAGCACATTGCTTTGGTTGCTTGCAACAAGCCAAGTACTGACTGTATCCACCTACCCCATACTTGCAAAATTCATAACACAGTGTCCAACATTAGATGTGATTCCATGATTGGAGAACATATGCTCCTTCATTCTGAGTGTACAATTTTGAATTATCAATCAGGTTTTCAGTATGGTTCCCATGTGATTACCAGAAGCTACATAAAAGAACACACAGAGTCCTGTTCTTTACAAACATAAAGAACATGTACACACACTACACTTGTTTCAGTCCAACAAACTAAGTGATAACCATTCTCTGGTTCATTTCTCAGGGCAATACCTTGACAAATCAGAGTCAACATGCCTGGTTTAAAATATAAACAAAACATGGCAGTTAACTGCCAGTCATCATTAACCGGTGTATTGATCATGATAACGCTGCTGCCAATTTGCAAGCACAATCTGTCCACTTGCCAACCAATTAATACTCCCCTCCTATGTAGTGTAATTGTTGATTTACACTTACTTTGATACTTCTTGTGAGTTGACCTAATATACGCAAGATGAAAAGTTTTGAGAAGCTGTCTTTCTCCAGCAATACTTAAGTTCTGTATTCACAAATGGCTATTTATAATCAGAATATTTTGCAAACATGGTTTATTGTGTGTTTTCCTCCTGACAAACAGTTTGCTTTTCTCTGTCCATACTAGCCCTGTAACTGGGTACTGTCTCACTTACTCGTACATTTTTGTGATGCCAGATCAGATGGAACTAATGTGATTGGCAAAGCTCCAAACAAAGGCACTGAAAGTGATACTGAAGCTGCTTTCGACAAAAGGAGAGGAAGATTTGTGCATTACAGCCTAACGTTTCTATGGCAGCTATCTGAGCACTCATATAAGAATTAATGGCTGGCATTAAGATTTAGGACTGAGTTGAGTTAGAAAAATCTATCTCAGATGTCCTTGATATGCTAATAATTCATCTATCCACATAGTATAAATGTAGATAATGGATTCCTCTGTATTTGTTGCCTTTAGTTAAGGATGTTTTGGCATGGTTTCAATTGTAACGATCTACGATGTTCAGAAAGCATCCTTCTCTTGCAAGGATTATGAAGATGAATATTAACTAGTATTTTAAATTCCAGCTTCTATTACTCTGCCACAACCACCTGTTCCAATCTGGTCAACTTTGTGTAATAGCTGAGGAAAATTCCCCTTTTTCGGTAAAGACTTTCTTAGGCAAATATACTTACAATTACTGTTTTGAAAAACTGTGAAATGCTGCTGCTTTAGAGTCAATGGATCTTGTGACACAGCTACAGAAAGATAAAAAGAACATAGATCACAATTTTGTCCACCATGAAAACCCTTCGGTTATTGTGTGCTACAGAATAAACACAGTGTCAATGAGTGAGTAAGTAAGGTGCATTGGAATGGTGTGAGAAAGGCACGTATTAACCCAAAGCTGAAAGTACTCTGCATCTTATCCATCTTGCGGTGATGTCTTGATTTAGGAGATCAGGAATTGTGTAAGAATTTGTAACTTACAAATTTCAACTCCAGTGTGTTTCGCTCCCTCAAGTCATCTGCAGTCATCTTTTGCAAACACAACAGGTAAAAAGTTGAAATGATGCCTGACTGAGATAAGTTATTGCCAAGTCTATGGAACACAACCACATAGGGTAATAGCATCATTAAGTCACAGAAGGAGGCCATTTGGTCCGTTGAGTCCATGACAGCTCTCAATAGATCAATTCACTTGGTTCAATTACACTGTTCTCACCCTGTAGCCCCACAAGCTTATTTTTGTCATGCGTTATTTCAATTTCACGTTGAATTCATCATTTCCCTTTCTACTGTTATCATAATGTGGAGGTGCCGGTGTTGGAGTGGAGTGGACAAAGTCAGAAGTCACACAACACCAGGTTATAGTCCAACAGGTTTATTTGAAATCAAAAGCTTTTGGAGCATAGCCCCTTCACCAGGTGAACTGAGAGAAAAGCACACAGACACAGAAATTATAACCAGAGAGAACAAGGGCAGAGAGATCAAAAGATCATACAATGGGTATGAGTGGAGTGTTGAATAATAAGTTTCTGCAGGTGATCAAAAGTGTTAGATGGTGTGAGTAAAGTGTCAACAGCTGAATACCAAGAGAAGGATTACCTATAATCTAATTAAATGAAGTAAAGAGATAATGACAACAAATTAAAAACCTGGTGTTATGTGACTTCTGACTCTCATCATAGGCAACGGATCCCAGTTCGTCATCACTTGGTATATAAAAAATGTTCTTCCTCACATATTCCTGGCATCTCTTGATTAAAAGCTTAAATCTGAATCTCTTAGCTCATATAACATCAGATAAAGGGAATAGCTTAATTTTGTCTGCCTTATCTATAACTGCCATGGCCTCATACACCTCCATGAGATCCCACCCCTCAACATGCCTTGCTTCAAAAAGAATAACCCGAAAACCTCTAACGTTACATTTGTAACTTTAATTTAAATGGGTTTGCAGAATTGATGGAGATAAACTTTTCCCATTGATGGAACGAGAATATGAGGACACAGATTTAAGGTTCTAAAGAAGAGTTATACCAGTCTTGAAACGTTAACTCTGTTTCTCACTCTACAGATGCTGCCAGACCTGCTGAGTTCCGTGGATGTTCTGTGTTTGTTTCAAATTTAAGGTAATTGGCCAAAGGAGCAATGGTGACAAGAAGAAAAGTTTTTTTTTTCACGTAACGAGTGGTTCAGATTTGGATTGCACTATCTGAGATTGCTGTTGAGTTAAGCTCAGTAAGGCATTCAAGAAAGAACAGGATTGTTATCTAAATACGACGAATATGCAGAGCCATGCATGTTGCTTTCATCAAGTATAAATGAGCCACATTACGAGCTTGACTGATTATCTTAAATTTGACATTAGTATTACTTTTAGCACACTTGAGATTGAGCAGTAAATGCTGGAGCTCTTGTGGTGCAGCAGTAGTGTCCCTACCTCTGAGCTAAGGACCCTGGGTTCAAGTCCTGCCCTAAAGGTCTGTAATAACATCCCTGAACAGGTTGATGAGGTAAATATCGACAGAATAAGTACTGTTCAATCACATTATAAGAGTAGGTATTTTGTTGGAGGTTTTGCATGCCCCAGGGCTGGTTGAGTATGCTTTGTACTCTGCCTACTGCAAACAACCAAAATAACAATCTTTTTAAAAACCGAAAGAACTGCGGGTGCTATAAATCAGGAACTAAAACGACGTCGCTGGAAAAGCTCAGCAGGTCTGGCAGCATCTGTGAAGGGGAAAAAAACAGAGTTAACGTTTCGGGTCCGGTTCTGAGGAAGGGTCAACGGACCCGAAACGTTTTTTTTTTTTTTCCTTCACAGATGCTGCCAGACCCTGCTGAGTTTTTCCAGCGACGTCGTTTTTGAATCAAAAACAATGTTACAATCAGCTAGTGGCTAAGATGTGTGGCCTACTTTTCCAACTTTGCATCATCACTGAGATTCAAAAATAAATTGTTTAATTGTTTGGCAGGCAAAGCTTATTTGTTAATACAGATTGTGCTTTCAGATTGGGAAGTTTATGTAAAATATATGGCTAGCCCACCACATTCTTGCCCACCCTCAACCCTTTCCCCACAGTCCGTTTTTAAGAAGGCTAACAGCAGTTGAGCTTGTTAACAAATCAATTGACCTGAATGATCAGTTGACCTGAATAACATACCACCCACACCATAATATGTTTGGAGCCTGCAGGCAGGGATGGACAGGTCAATTTTTAACACAACTGATTAAAAGACAAGAAGAAAGATGTGTTTATCCTTAAGGGTGTGGGAGGGATGCTCTATGTACCCATTAACCATCATATAATTGAGTCCTGTTTGTTTCTTCATCCTATCCCATGGACAGAGGTAAAAGGACATTATCTTGCAGTTTGGTTCATAAATTCTTCTGACTAATTTGTACTTTGAACTGATGTTTCTAACAAGATGTTATTAACCAGAACTGAGTTTGTCATGATGTTATTTACCCTGCACAGAAAACAGTTGTCAGTGAAGCTGAGCTGGTTTACAGGCTAAATTCTTGATTTGGTTACAACAATGTAGCATTAAATAATAATATTAACCTCTTCTGCACATTTGCACTCATGTTATTTCTCTGTAGGACTGAAATTTCTATTCCTTTTGTTAAACAGTTGGAATTTGAGATGTAAACTGATCTTATTTTCTTACTGTCAGTTATTCCAAATCAAAGGCCCTGATTTTTGTTCCTGGTGTGTTCTGTGCAGAGCTCTGGGAAATCTCAGTTCTGAGAACACAATCTTTATACCAACAGTTTTCTGCATTCTGCCTTTCTGGTCTAGATTGTGAGTCAGGTTGGACAATTCAGGAAGATGTTGAATCCTGAGATTTGCTGGCTGAAAGTCTGCATTGAGGTTCCAGCCCACTGCTCAAAATAAAAAAATAAAAACAATAAATTAATAAATAACTAGATAAAAATAAAAACAGAAGCCATCCCTTCAGCTCTCACTCGTTTGCTCTACATGTCCCATTTATGCCAACCCCGACTAATATTTGCTCTTTTATCCACTGCCTATGGCCTCTCATGTCCCCATGCCAGAACATGCCAATCCAACCATTGTCTCTCATACCCCATATACCCCAAATTGTCCCAATTGTCCTCCACAGACTCTGTGCCAAATCAATACCAAATTATACCACCTACCTTTCACCCTTTGGGCTTCTCTCCCCATGCCAATGCACATATTATTCATCATAGGCAAAACTCAGGAAGCATCCTAACAGAAATTAGAGTTATCAGTCTATTGATGATAAGACTATTAAAAGAAACACTCATTGATGCAAAAATAAATTGAAATAACTTCAACTCATCCAGTATGAAAACAAAATTTTCACTCAAGTGCTCACTGAATTACGCAAACAAACACCTCATTTAAGTGTATCAGAGATAGTAGGAACTGCAGATGCTGGAGAATCTGAGATAACAAGGTGTAGAGCTGGATGAACGCAGCGGGCCAAGCAGCATCATAGGAGCAGGAAGGCTGACGTTTCGGGCCGAGACCCTTCATCAGAAATGGGGGAGGGGAAGGGCGTTCTGAAATAAATAGGGAGAGAGGGGGAGGCAGATAGAAAATGGATAGAGGAGAAGATAGGTGGAGAGGAAACAGACAGGTCAAAGAGGCGAGGATGGAGCCAGTAAAAGTGAGTGTCGGTGGGGAGGTAGGGAGGGGATAGGTCAGTCCAGGGAGGACGGACAGGTCAAGGGGGCGGGATGAGGTTAGTAGGTAGGAGATGGGGGTGTGGCTTGAGGTGGGAGGAGGGGATAGATGGGAGGAAGAACAGGTTAGGGAGGCGGGGACGAGCTGGGCTGGTTTTGGGATGTGGTAGTGGGAGGGGAGATTTTGAAGCTTGTGAAATCCACATTGATACC
>NC_063350.1:48777039-48825620 GCF_021869965.1 Rhincodon typus | reverse complement strand
ATCTAAAATTGTGAATCACCCTTGAGCTAATTGGTTGAAGGTGCAACATAGTGTGACTAAGCCACAAATATCTCAATTTGATCCAGTTCTCAGAATTATCTTAGCTCGAGTGGCGGCAGATTGTGGTCATTCTCAAAGGAGTAACAGGTCTTCTAATTTCTGCATGGAATGGCATTGTCAATGTTTTTGTGAAGAACGTGAAGCAATTACCCAGCTCCATGGGGATAATGGCTCAGCCAGAAGAAACAGTCGATATCAGTAACAATGAGATGGGTGGAAAGAGGGGTGATTTCTACAGGCTGTCTTTAGGGAGTAGGCAGATGATTGATAAATAGAGTTTAAAGGTGACAATCTCCAGATTACTCCTAGCACAATGTGCTAATGAAAAATGGAAAGACAGAGCAGGTGAATCAGTGACCAGAAACATGGTGAGGCAGGCAGGATTTTTGATTATTTTGGGAACATTGGCATTGATTCTTAGGGAGCTAGGGACTTTTTCAGACCAGGTTACATTTGAACAGAACCAGAATCAAGTTTCTTATTGATTTGTTAGTATTGATAGGGTGAGCATGTAATCAGAAGATTATATTGGAAGATTACATTACAAGAAAGGCACAAAGAATTGGGAGACAGTAAAAGAAAAGGTAAAATATCAAATGAGGCCACAGTGACATGGAATGCAATAAGGCTTAAAAAAATTTCTGTACATGTATGTGAAAGCTCAGAGGGTGATAAATAAAATTGATGAGCTGCAGACACTGGCAGCCAAACAGGAATATAATGTTGTGATAATAAAAATGTCCTGGATTGAAGAAAGGGCAAAATTGGGTGTTATTAAATGAGCATGTAGGAAACAGTATTCATAATATTGTCATTTTGAGGCTTGAATAAAATAGGCCAAGTAGCAACAAGTAAAAATAATGATTTAGGAGAGGGCCAATCCAAATTTGATGAGAACACATTACATAAACTGAAACAAATGATTGGGGAATGAAACTGGAAATGATCAATGGTTGCATTTAAAGGGTAGGTAGTTCAGGTAGAGGCAAGGTACATTCCCACAAGGCATAATATTAGGATAAACAAATTTCAAGCTCCTTGGATGATGAAAATGGCAGAGGGTAAGATAATGCTGTTAAAAAAGGGATAGGATTGGATTTAAGGGGGTGCCGGAGACCCCAAAACTTCATGCAAAAAGAATTGTGCTTAGCCTGCCACCCACCATCCATGCCTCATTCCATAGTGATGTAAAACATATTGAGATGTTGATTGGTTTAAAATAGAGTTTCTGTTCCCATCTTGGAAAGAGGCCATCCCCAAAGATGTCATCCGTCCCCAGCAGCACCATTTGTGGTACCACTACTGAGACACAAATAGTGCCATTGCCTTTAGGAACAGGAGCTGGAGTGAAAGATATGTTTGGGGTTTGGTTGGGGGATTGTCACGTGTCAGTAGTACCTGAGTATCTTCTGTTCATAACAAACATTCAGTACATTAATGCCTGAATTCCTCAAAGCATACAATGTAGCATCTCCTTAGCTGGTATTGACATCATTTCAATTTCCATTGACCTGTAAGCAACCTTGCCAATGGCATTAATGAAAAACAGTCATTGTTACCCACACTACCCTATGACCACTAATTGTAATTTTGTCAGTGGTGAGCTTTCACTTGTAATTTGTCCCTCGTGCTCTTTGATGATGTCCAAATCTCTGAGTAACCCATCATAGAAAGTATACCAAGCATTCTCAAACAGTTAACACATGTGATATATTTCCTCAAAAAAAAGTTTCAAGTTCATTTGCAACAATTTAACAATTAAGGTCAAAATCTATCACTGGGCAAAAATATCCAGCAATGTCACTTGCATTTTGTCTTTCACCGTCAGAGCTGAGAGAAAAACAAATTCATTTCTGAAAGGCCTCGGAGCAGATGAGATGTTTTTGGCTTCTCTGAACTATTTCTTTTCTCCTTCTGCTCTTCTGAATAAAGCTTCGGAAGGTTATCTTCAAAGTTGGTTTTGCATTTCATCTGAAATGCTTGACTTTGCAAGTCAGAAATTCCTATCCATGAAATAATGGGAGTTTAGGTCATAAAACAGAATATTGATCGTGGAAAAAGCCATTCGGTTTGACTGATCTATGTCTGGTTGTTATACTTGAGAAAAACAAATATTCTCCCAGCCAGTAAAGTCCAGCTTTTAAGAAGGTGGGATGTGGATTACGGTGTTATGTGTGGTTCAGTTCTTTTCCAATTCTATTCATTATTTATATCAATAATTTTGATATAGATCTAGAAGGAGTGGTGTTAAATTTTCTAGATGATATCAGAATAAGAGATAAGTTAATTTTGGAGGAGCAATTGATATTGCTACGCTGAGGAATGGGCTAACAAGTGGCAGATTAAATTCAGTGTTAGAAAATGTCCGATGATGCAACGTGGTGAAAAATACCATCTGTAATTACAATCCTGTTCGAAGTGGGATTGGAGCTGCGGATAGATACAGTGATTTGGAGATGCAAATTCACGCATCACGAAAGGTTGATGAGGCTGCAGAAAACAGCTAATGTAATTCTCATTCACAGGAGCTATAGAAACCTCTGCTAGAGGACTTTTCAGTGAAAGGCTCAGCAAAACGTTGAAAGTTTAACGAGGCTACAAGACAGATTCACCAAATGGGACTGAAAGGACACAAGTTTAAGGTAATTGCCAAAAGAAGCAATGGCAGAATGAGGTTTTTTTTATATGCAATGAGATGTTAGGATCAGACAGGGTGATGGAGGTAAAGCAACTCAGGCTATTAAAAGGAATTGGATTGGTATGTGGAAAACAACATCTTGCAGGGCTACAGAGGAAAAAAAAGGAGCATCAGTTGAATTCAGAGGGCTAGCACAGACTGGGCTGGTAGAGTGACATTGTCTTTGAGTGTACCCACTCTAGACTACATGTTACCTAGTACATTCAAACATGAACAAAATGGGAAAATATTGTATCTATTTCTTAAGAGAACCATAAATATTACATTGTGGTATGATGGAAGTATTTAGAATTTGAACTAATGAACCGGGGTAATGAGAAGCAGAGAGTTTACAGCAGTTTGGAGGTGGCGCAAGTGCAAATGTACAATTTCGACAGACAGATATGGTCAATTTTACTGGGACACGGTGTGATAGGGGAATGTTGGCAGAGGATAATTTAGCAAAGGTGAATTTTTAACAGGTTAAGGAAGATTCTGAAGAAGGGTCAGTAGGCCCGAAACATTAACTCGGCTTTCTCTCCACAGATGCTGCCAGACCTGCTGAATTTCTCCAGCAATTTCTGTTTTTCTAACAGGTCAAGGCCTACACAAATACGAGTGCACTTGAGCATAACTATATATATATAAAATTTTCTGGTTGGTTCTATTGATACTTTCGAGATTGTAAAAATATAACTCGAGCACTATGTTAACTTTGAATATCAGAAGGATATGTGGGTGAAGGAACAGGGGATGAAGGGAAATGAGAACAGACTGGACAAATGTGATCACAACTATTGAGTCACATATTCTTTTATGGACTCATTTGTCCCAAATTCCTAAATCCGTACTGAAACGTTTATACATTTCTTTGCAAATTACCTCTATTATTTAGCTCAGAGTGCTAAAATGATTCGGCTGAGTTTTGCTGTTTGCAGTTAAAGTGAGGTGATGAGTGAGTTTCAAGGTGTCAACGCTGCTTGATTAAGTGTGTGGTTGTAACATAATCTTCAGCTTTTCACCTCATGAAGTTTGCAAGCAAGTCCTCAGGTGCTTTTCTTGAGAAATCTAGTGACAAATTGAGGTGGAAGAGCTCACCATATTTAAAGTCCAGTTGCCTACTACTTTATATGTTGCAATCAGGAACAAACCCTTAAACTTTGGTTTTGTTAGGAGGTCATGTCTTACTAACTTTATGGAATATTATGCAGAAGAAACAAAGAGTATTGATGAAAGTAGAGCAATGGTGTCGTTTGCATGGATTGTAGTAAGGCATTTAACAAGGTCCCACATGACAGACAAAGAATTGAACACTGCATTGAGCCAGGAAGCCTGGATACAAGCCCAACTTGCTCCAGAGCTGTGTAATTACATTTCTGAACAGGTTGATATGAAAATATCAATGTAGTGGAATGTGGTTGTGAAATGGGAACTATAGTTTCCATTCTTAATTTCCTCGTGATTAAGAGACTTGTTGTGCTGACATGACAAGGATACAGTTATGTACAAAATGGAATGCTCATGATTACTTAAAACCATAATTTGAGATGTGCCTCCTTTGACAATATTGACCTCGAGCTGAGGTGCAAACTGAAACTAGATGTGAGATATTATTTAATTAGTGAAGGCATGATTGTGCAAATGCCCCCAAGAGGCCTCAAAATCAAAATTGTTAGCTCTGGTCCCTGAAGAACAAGGTAGTAATTTATTCCAACCACTTAACATGCAGAGTCAGGGAGTTATTACACAGTTGACTTTGTGTTCTTGTAAGTGAATTACAATCTCTGCCTGCGACAGCCCCCCATTCTTTATGTTCCCTCTGGTGTTGCTTTCGCTGTGGCCCTGGTGACCTTTCAGTCTCTCATTTTTTTAGTTAAGCCCCTACACCTCACAGTCAATAAGCCCACTTTATGCCCAGAGCCAATTTACTCTGAAGCTCCAATGTGATAATTGGCCCTGTATTTTTTTTTTGTTGAGGTCAAAGTTACAGTGTACTGCATGAATCCACCCCACACTTTCAAAAGCCTCCATTCCCCTCTTAGTACCTTTGAGGTCTTGCCCTATCTGTAATTGTCCCCTGTTACAATGGTTATTTCCTCAGCAAATCCTGGACAAGGACTGCCCATTTTACCCAGGGTATCATTGAATGCCCTCTGATAGGCTCCCCTGACCATTATTGACCAAACCCCTTGACTGATCATGATCAAACCCCCTGGACTGACTTGCGGAACAGCTCCAACTGACTGTGACCCATTCCCCAAGCTGATATCTCAACAGCACCCTGACTGATCTACCTATATTCCACAGACAGCTTGCACTTCACCTGCAGGACTGACTGTGGCCCAAATCTTAGACTTGAAGGATAGAGATTCCTGGGCTCACGCAGGACCTGACTGACTGTGACTAATTGCTATTGCATAATCAAGTACTTCCTGATGGACTGTAGTTCCCCTTTCCCCATTAAGGACTCTTCCACTTTGATTTTCAGGAATGGGACATTGTGTTTGTTGCACCACTGCAGCAGTTCTGATGTTCATATGCCCACCTACTGTCTGACTGATGCATTCACTGACATGAGTTGAGTGCTCCCCGTTGCCTGCTACTTCAAATGCACTAAAAGGCCTGCAACACCATAGACGCTGGCAGACTGTAACTCCATGCTCAAGACCTGTTGTGTTTAAAAAAAAAAGGTCACCCAAACAGTGGTTGGATATATTTATGTAAGCACTAAAATTAGTGAGTGCTAAAAACCAGCAAAGCCTCAGAAGATGCTAGGGTCCATGGGAACTCAAGGAAATCTTGGCTAGATCCATGAGATGTTTGACTGTCCCTAAGCTCAAAGCAACCTGGCAGAAGCAGGCAAGCCCTCAGTGACCCTCAGATTCAAAGTGTTGAAGACCTTAAGTAGCAGCTGATTTGTCGAGAGAGCAGGCATGACCATATGGTAAGGTTTCAGTTTTCCCTTGCCGATTTACATGGATGGAGGGTTGAGGAAGATCGTGATCATGGACTACGAAGGGGAATTGTACAGAAGAAGTGGTAGTATGATGAAAAACAGGGGCTTCTGCTAATCTGCAGCTCCCAGGCCCTTTATTTGTTCAGTTTCTCACTGGCAGAAAGGAGTATGGTGTCAAACATGGAAACTAGCTAGTTGCCACTCAAGGGTGAAATTCTGAAGTTGCTATTTAAGGCTTGAACTGAAATTGTGAGAGTTTTCGTCAATGTTGACAGTCTGATTTCTTCATTCTTACCTTATTTAATCATTACATCCACCATTCCTCTCAGCACACCCGTGAGGGCAAAACTTCATCCAAAGTTTACTTTCTCTCAGGGCTGTGAGAATGGGAAGGTGGGACTGTTTGTTAAACTAAATGTGGGGGCAAGCTTTTTGGGTGTTGACCGAATCACCACTCAAAACCCTGGGAAAATACGCCTGGTGTGCCAATCAGCTTTTGAACATGCCATCAGAGGTTTTGCGGTTTATGACTCCTAAAAACTATTGGTTGAGACCTACACCTTAATGGATCCAACTGTGAGAAAGTCAGTGTTTCTTTGCCTTTTCCTCTTCCTGTCGGGATGGTGAGGGACTGGTGGAGGGAGTGAGTGTTGGACATCACTGGGAGAAGGGGGTCAGGGAGGCCAAATGCAAGAACCAGGGAGCAGCGTTCAGAGGTCAATCCTTTGCTGTCCATCTGCATCTCCAGGTTGATACAATTGGAGCTCCTTCTCAAACCAGCAGGCTAGTTTCTAGCTCTGGTTCCCCAGTTGTGAATCCTGCCACTTATCGTGCCTCCAGAATGGCAGGTAGATAGGGAAGTAGCAGGTTAAGGCACTTAAGTGGCTGCTAATTGACTATTCAAGGGTTTTAACTGATGTTGGGTTACAAAAGCCCCCAGTGGACATTTTCACCCACACGTTATTGATGAGATGGTGCAAAGAGTCAAGTCCATCTCCAGGGCTAACTCATCCACTTATTTCCCCTCTTCATCAGCCCAGTGAGGGGTACATTTCACCCCAAATTACTTTGAGATTTTCCAGGCACAGATCATTTACGTTGCAGGAAGCTGCAAATAACTGGGCGTTCATCCAGGCTAACTCGTTACAACTGCAAGGATACAGGAATAAAACACTGAGGAAGCTGGAAGCCTGAAACATAAAACAGAAAATGCTGGAGATAACCAGGTCAGGCTGCATGCATGGAGAGAGAAAAACAAAGTCAATGTTTCAGTTCAATGATGAAAGGTCATCTCACAGATATTGTGAGGTTTGATCTTCCATCTGACTTGCCGATAGAATTACTAGAAGACTTTTTTTTAAAACAATCATGACAAAATTGTAATAGAATTTAATAAGTGAGCAAATCTTCATCAGTAATCCTGATGGTAAAAGTTACGTAATATTGAACTTTTAAGCAAGGTAGCACCTTGAGGTAAATTAAATTTATCTTGTTTGATGGTTTTTTGTTCCTATTGTACAAAGAATCAGTAACAATATGCAACTTATTTATTATTAAAGGAAATGCGCTACATTTCTGTCAGTAATTCTCTTCTGAAATGATATCAGTTTTCAATTCTCCTACATGCTGTTTGAGGGTAGATATAAGGCCGTGGTATCCTAAGTCCCATTTTCCCATTTGCAGCCCTCTTGAGGGGTGAATTTATGGCATTTATGGATCTTCTGTAATTGTGACAGTCTCTCGTTTGCTTTTCCCAAAATCAAAAACATGGGAGCAGTCATAGATTAATGGGTTATTTGTTTAATTATGAGAGAAGGAGACATTACTTCACTTACAGGATACAAATCTATGGAAATCTCTATCCAGAGGATTGTGGATTCTTCACTGTTGGACCTATTTAAGGCTGAGATGGACAGATATTTGACCTCACAGTGAATCAAGGAAGTTGGGTAGTGGGCAGGAAGGTGGAGTTAAAGTCCAAGATCAGTTATATTGAATAACGCAATGAGTTCAGTGAACCATTTGGTTCTATTTCCTGTGTTATTGTGTTGCTACCAGTCCCACCCACATGACCCTCATTATCTTTCCTTCTCATGTGCCTAGTGCTTGTCTTGCACATCAAAGAGGTGCTACAGAGATTCCGATAGTAGGATTGCACCTTCTCACTGTAGTGGGTGTTCTTTTAAGTTGAACCACAAAGCAAAAAGATGCATTTAATGGAGACAATAAATACAGTCTGTAAAGCAGAAGAAGTTGTTCTCACGGTGAACACCTTGTGTGCTCTAATCAGTTCATTTCCGAAACCATTAATCTGTTGATCGCTTTAATGAGCTTTGTGACCTTTCACAAGATCACAAGATAATTATCAGCAGGAAGGCTATTTGGCCTACTTTGAATCTTTGATCACTCATTTCCCCAATATAACAGATTGTAGTGCAAAACACTCTTGCATTTACGTTTTGGCGCACGGCATTGTCGACTCAGATACTTTCTAGTTTAATTTTAAAGCCACTCCGTTACAACGATTAGCCGAAGGAGCTGGATATTAGCAATATGCTTTGAAATTGAATTTTCCTAAATACAAAAAAATTAAAAAACAAAATCCTTGAATGTTCTGCACTGCCCTCCTTTCCCCAATTTTCTTTTCTCAGACAGGGCAGCCTCAGGCTGTCAGGATTTTCTTTATGGTCATCAGGAAGGGCATTAGTCCTTCTCCCCATCATTCTCCAGGCAGAAGGGATTAACTCCCATTCAGAGTTCACTTATCATCAGAAGTTCAGGTACAGTTGACTTTCCAACCATGATGTCCATCAATTTAATGGTCTGAGAATAGAATGAGGTTGAAGCTGGACTTGTTGCAATCTGTTTTAAATGCTTTCAGATTGAAATCTGCATGAAAGTACCAGTTTTGTGTCTCTTTGATAAAGCTGATTAGCCTTGTTATAGATAAGCTCAAAAGTGGTAACATAAAAATAATTTAATTGAGTACCTTTGCAAATTGTCTCATTTATGCTTGCAGGTATAATGCTTTGATTCCATTCTCTACAATCCTGGCCTTTGATTTCACCACACCACCAATCTGGTTTGGCTCTCCTGCATCATCACAAATCAGAACTCAGGAACTCGCTGTCTAACAACACTGGGGGAGAACCAGACCAAATGCAGCAGTTCAAGAACAAAGCTCCACCACCACCTTTTTGAAGGCAATGATGTAATAAATGCTGGTCTGATTAGCGATACCCATATCGCAACACAACAAAACGAACAGAAAATCTTCTCCATTCTTAGTTTGCCTCCCATTCCCTGTGGACTTCAGTGACCTGATCTTTTGTGCACCACCTCCCCTCAACAACAGAACATCAGCTTCCTTTCTCCTTATTTTTACAACTTCCTTCCTAAAGCTCTGTGTTTTATAATAAAGATAAAGTACTATGGATGATGGAAATCTAAAATAAAATCATTTCTAAAGAGTCATATTTGACCTACAATGTTATCTCTGTTTCTGTCTCCACAGAGGCTGGAGACCTGAAATGTCTTTAAAACGTTCCTCATTGACTTAATTTTTGACAACATTAACTCCCCATGTACCCCTGGTAGCCTTATAGGATTAACAGTTTTTAAAAATATACCTGAAGATTTAAGTCATTGTCATTATTAAATAAAATATCCTAAAAATAAAATTGGATGAAACAACACACCATCTTTTAAAATGTAGTGCCAGTTTTACAGTACACTGCAGATATTTTGATAGGCAGGATTTGTCATGCATATGTTAATCTTTCAATGGTGGGAAGATCTCCTGCCCTTAGCATGTCATTGTATTATTAACTAATGCTGTCTATGTTTCATTGTCAGGCAGGGAAAGTGAACTAAACTAAAATGGTAATTTCCATTTTATTCCAAGTATTTTAAATCTGTAGAAAACCTGAAAATCATTACAGTAACTTCTATAAAATCTACAAAAACCTTTGACTTTTCACAAAATTATTAGATTACAATGTCTGACAATATTCACTATAAATGCAAGTTGCACTTCAGTGACCCCTACTGATTGACCCCTGTAGCTGCATCAACACCAGTGCTAGAAATGTCAATAGTCATTTTCCTCTCTCCCTCTTACAGTCCAAATACACCAGAAGGATAAGAAGAGAAATGATCTGACAATGAAATACTAGTCCTAAAGCATCACTGAATAATGTTAAAATGCTCTTTCATTTCTGGAGACACAAATATATTTCAATTCCTATTCTATTTTTAAAAATCTTCATTGTCTTGTATATGTATTGAGTGCAATGTTATGCTTCAGAATTTACATTTGCAAACATTGCTGCTACAGACCTTAAGTGCACATGCAGCAGACTTCTGTATCCACTAATATCGAATCTGTAAGTATTGCATGAGTGAAATTTTCCATTTAATTATTATTACTCGTGACACAAAGACAAATTATTGCATACATTCAGCATCCGATTTGAGGAGAATATTTCTGTCAATACTCAGCACATCAGGAAGCACCTATGGAGAGAGAAACAAAATTGAAATTTTAGGCTGAGAACTTTTCATCAGAAATGTTAAGTGTTGCATGAGCAAATGGATATGAAAGGGTTAACCTAGGAGGTAAAATGCAACTCTGCCCATTTTGCTAAATAAAGTACAGTAATTGGGATGTGTCTGGGCAATGTCAAGGAACCTTCAGGAACTAGTTAAGATCCTGGATGAGATCACCCCATTTATTCTGCAAATTGGTTAGGTACCAGAAACCTTTTTTTTAATGTAGACCAAAGGTGAGTTTTAGAGCACTTACTAAGAGAATGAAGCCATAACGTTCCACAATTTTGAGCAAATGACAATTTACTATAAAAGTTAGCACTCTAATACAATCTATAATACATGAGCAACTTATTTCATAATGAGTATATAACCCCTGAGCTATCCGGGGTCAGGTGGTATCAAGCAACAGTTGGAGGCGCTGGATACTACAAAGGCTACGGGCCCCGACAACATTCCGGCAATAGTACTGAAGACTTGTGCTCTAGAATTTGCTGCTCCATGAGCCAAGCTCTTCCAGTACAGTAGCAACATGGGCATCTACCCAACATTGTGGAAAATTGCCAAGGTATATGCTGTACAGAATCCAACCTGGCCAATTACCGAACCATCAATGTACTCTTGATCATCAGTAAAATGATGGAAAGTGTCATCAACAGTGCTCTCAAGCAACACCTGCTCAGCAATAACCTGCTCAGTGACTCCCAGTTTGTTTTCCACCAGGGCCACTCAGCCTCTGACCTCATTACAGCCTTGGTTCAAATGTGGAGAAAAGGGCTGAATTCCAGAGTTGGATGAGAGTGACAGCCCTTGACCTCAAGGCACTTTTGACTGAGTCTGGCCTTAAGGAGCTCCATCAAAGCTGGAATCAATGGGTATCAGTCGGCAAACTCTCCACTGGTTGGAAAAATACCTGGCACATAGGAAGATAGCTGAGGTTGTTGGAGGTCAGTCATCTCAGCTTCAGGGAATCTCTGGAGTTCCTCAGGGTAGTGTCATAAGCCCAACCATCTTCAGCTGCTTCATCAACGACCTTCTCCCCATCATAACATCAGAGGTGGGGATGTTCACTGATGACAGTACAATGTTCAGCATTATTCACAACTCCTCAGATGCTGAAGTAGCCCAATTTCAAATACAAGATCTGGGCAATATCCAAGCTTGGGTTGATAAGTGGCAAGCAACATTCCCACCAAACAAATGACAAGCAATGATCATTTCCAGTTAGAGACAATTAAACCACAGTACTTGACATTCAATGCTGTTGGCATTACTGAATCCCCTACTGTCAATATCCCTGGAGGCTACCATTCACCAGAAACTCAACCGGACTCGCCACATAAACACAGTGGCTACATGAACAGGTCAGAAAGTAGGAATACTGTGGCAAATAATTCACCTCCTGATTTCCCAAAGCCTGTTCACCATCTAGTAGGGACAATTCAGGAGTGTGATGGAATATTCCCTATTTGTCTGGATGGATGCAGTTACAACAACACTCAAGAAGCTTGAAAGGGCAAAGCAACCCACTTAACTGGCAGCCAGCGATGCCCATGTCCCACGAGTGAATAAAAAAATAAATATGTAACATGTATTATTTTCAAATACACAAGAGTGCTCATCATATAATGCATTCAAGGTAGATGCCAGGGATCTCTCCGCAATTTTTCCCATATTTTAATGACACCCTGGGTCATCCAATCTTATTAATCTTCACAAGGTTCCAATGAAGAGTCATCTAGACTTGAAACATTAGCTTGGTTCCTCTCCATGGATGCTGCCTGACCCATTGTGATCTCCAGCATCTTTTGTTTTCAGTTCAAGGGATTATCATTCTTTTGCCAGTCGGACATTGAAACTCTAAAGACCTGTCCAGTCATTGGCTGCTTCAATGACTTCTCCTGTTCTGTTTGAACTTTGACAAATGTAATCCGATACATTTTCACAAGCCGAACCGCAGCCTTTCACTGACATCTGGCTTCACTGATTCAAATATTTTATCGTACTTTTTCCTGAGCCCTAATTACACAGCATTATTCAACTGCTTGGTGATTTCTCACTAAATCCCCACCAACATATTTAGTGTGCTTCAATTACCTGAAGTGTAGCTAAAAATCAGCACTTCTGACATGGAATCTTTCCCTGCCTTTGTCTCATTCTATCTAAATATTTATGATCCTGAAACTACTTTTCAGTGACTCCAAAACTGTCCAAAATTAAAACTTTGTAATAAGCATCACCCCTGTTGGAGGGCAGAGTTGAATGCAGCTACACAGCGTCTCCAGAACTGTGTTTCACAATGTTAGAATGTCACTATTTTCACAGACTTTCAGCGGAAAGAATGTTTGCAAAGAGAAGGATTCATCATAAGTCTTGTGCAATTCTGGACTGTCGTAGTTCTTCATACTCCTCAGTCATGAGTACAATTACAACTGTATATAATGACTAAGAGTAATAAATCTTACTTGTTATCAAAGATAACTGCCTCTCTTCCCCGAGGCAATACAGATTTGATGGGTGGAAGAGCCTCTATCTGCGCTGTAGGGATTTCTTGATCCTCTTCTACTGAGACTTTGTTATTCTTCACCACAACTTACCAAGAAGTCTTTGGACTAACATAGAAGGAAGTGCTGGTGGCAGCATTCTGCCTAAGGTACACAGGCTTTATCACCCCAAGATAACAAAATGTATTGGTGCTTGACACTCTATTGGAAGTATGCTCCTGTAACACAATAGCTTAATATTAGATTGGACATTTATGTGCCTGAGAAATATAATTTTGTATCTAATAGTGAGTTGTAACACATGTTTGTTGGATTCTTCGATACACTAATATCCACACCCAGTATCTTATGTTATGGGAAATACCATAAGCTTTGGCACATCAACATCCTGTTGCAGGCAAAAGTACACCAGCACCTATACTTAGACATACAGAAAAAGTCAGTGTGGCTGAAAGATAGTTACAATCAGGCAGTATGGGAACTCTATTCCTTCTAAATTTTCCTTTTGCTGTGCGGGCTGCAGTGAATGCAATGAGGTCAGCCAGCTGGGCCTCACAGAGTATGAGCTCCCTGAGTGGGGCTGTTAATTTAAACTGGTCCAACAGGGTGACATATTAAAAAGGGTGAGTGTCAGAGATGCTGACACTTTAGTGCCTGACTCGTATAAGACAATACTGTAGCCAAGCACTGTCCAGATGTAAATAAAGGGTGACTTGGTGACAGGATACTAGCCTCTGCGGAGTTATTTCACAGCACTTTAATGTCGGTGCATGGCAGTGACTTTGAGAACTGGAAGTCAATGGGTCTGCATGGTCCCTCCAAACGGCTGCAAAGCTGGGAGTGGATCCAAGTCACATTCTGGCAGAGAATCAATGTCAGGCTCTTTGATTAAGTCCCAAAGAGCAAGAGGAGCAAACCTTCTGTGCAATGCAACCTTGGGCTAGGAAGCAGGAAAAAGGGAGATGGCAACTTCTTCCCATTAAAAAAAAGTATTGCTACTGTATTGAATAATGCTATAGCAAACCTGCAGAGAATCTCTTAAAAATATGCCCATAGTTTAAAATTGTATTCAAATTGAGTTGAATTGAATTGCATTAGCTTTATTGTCAGATCTACTCAAATGAGTACAGTAAAAAGTTAGTAGTCACTATGCTACAGCACCATCATAGGTACAAAGGTACCTAGGTACAGATACCTCTTAGGAAACAAAAAACAAACAAATTAGGAAAGTAAAGAAATAGGTAACCCAGCATTATAAGTCATAGGAATAAATTATAAAAATAAAGTAGTAAAAAGTTCACAAGATCAGTCTTTCTGGCCCAGTTCTTGACAATATTGGGAACATAGGGCAAGTAAGTCGAAGGCAGAAGAGGTTTTAAACCAAATAAATGAGGTGGATTTTGGAAAATTGTTTTATTACAAAATAGGATATATGCAATGATGAAAAAGAGCACATGGTTCTAATTTGAGGAAAAATGTTGTAAATCATTCCAAAAGGAGAAAAAGGTGTAAATCCTCAGTTTTGATTCCCAAAAAACAAGTGCATTAAAAAAAAACTACAGAAAAACATATTTCACAGAATTTGAAAACATTGAAATGCTTAAAATAAGTTTGAAATCTTTATTAGAAGAATATTGCTACAGCGTTAGAATTTTAAAGTTGTAAACCATTCTTAAGAACAAAAGTGCCTGACAAGAAAAAGACGTTTTGAGGTAGAAATAGTAACTCACCACAGAACAATCAGTAAATTCAATTAAAACCTTTATTAAAAGAATTTGATATGGTTCAATAGAATTAACAAAGACTGGTAAATAAAGAAAAAGCTGCAATGACACTAGCAAACTTTAAAGTAATTTAAAACATAACAATACTCCTGAATACAATAAAATAAGTTAATAGAATCAAATTTAAAATAGCTTTGAAGTTATGCACATTTAAAATACTTTCACAGTGATGAGTTTATCAACACTTTATTGCAAGATGGAAAAAGATCCAAATTCTAGCAATTTCAGCATCAGAGATCATTCTAATGGAGCATAAATTTGGTATTCATAGAGAAAACATTTCCCAATGTACAGAAATACTTAAAAATTAATAATTAAATTAGAAGCAGACCAAGTTAGTACACAACTATATTCTATAGGTCCCGTAGCAGACAATGTTATAAATCACCGACACAGACACATTTGACAATGTTGTAAAAAAATTAAAGTAATAGTTTAAAGTAAGAGCACTTTAACAGTACTTTTGAATAGACAAGAATTAACAGAAGAATTCAACTGCTCGGAGAATTTATACACAATTTTATTAATTACTTGTACAGATTAGTTCTAAACTTTGAATAAAGAGCCTATCAAATTAGAAATCATAAGAGACAAAATTTTATTTAGAATTCTTAACCGGTCTTTGTTAGATTTTTTACAGTCTAGGAAGTATTTAAATTTGGAAAAAGCTTGTTTTGGAAACAGACCCGGGAAAAATGCACTTACTTGGAATTGGCTGTATGCGTGAGAACAAATCTTGCATTGAAGAACATTTCAGATGTAAATTTATATGTTGTGTACTGCTGGATTTTAATAGACCCCATTTCACTATGGTTCCAAACAGTTTACAATTTACAACATTTATGACTGCTACAGTTTGTCAAGAACCTTTTGTGGATGCAATTTTTTTTTGGAAAACACTCCTTTTGTGACTTGAGAGCACAGAAGTGGATGAAAAAATGCTGCTTTCCTTATTAATCAATAGCTCGACACAATAATCGATAGATCAAACCATAAGCTTAATAGATGGGACACAGAGCTCTAAACAGCGCTCATTACAAATAAAGTAAAAAAAGGGGCTAATGGAAACAAGATACAAGTCAGCAATTATTCATCCTGTCTAACTCCTATACCTCATCTTGCCTATGAGCATATCTTCCATCGGAGCTCACAGCAGGCAGAGTAGGCTGAATCATTTATCATCCTCTAAACAAATTGAAATTTAAAGGTCTGTATCTCTGAAACACAGAAAACAATTACCATTGAATTTTAATAGTGACTTAATTTATTGGATCAGAAATGATGGATAGTGGAGGAAAGGAGCCTTACAACATAATAGCCTCTCATTCAAAATATCGCGCAAATGGTTAGGGTGATACCTGTAGTATCCCTGGCAATCGCAAAGCATTGACTGTACCAAAATCATTGCCCTGTGTGGATTTTAATAAAGTGTGCCACCATTGAACAAAAGTGTTAAGAATAGAGATGAGTTTGCCAAATGATCACAGATAATTAAAATACTGGTGATATGTTCTGTTTTTGAAAGCCTTTATCACCAATATTCCCTGAGGGGACACTACTACAGCCAATGTTTTGCTCAGTAGTTATGTGGATGTGAAATAGAGAATAATGGTTGTGATACAGGATTATTATTTCAGTGAGGGGCCTTGAGGTGGTCGCATAAACCTCAAGCTCAATGGCCGGGTAGTTTATAAATCAACAGAACTCCGATTACCTTTTAGTGTTGACCTGACTGTCTAAATGACCATCTTTTTTATCTCCTGCACTATGATTTCTGAAGCATGTTGTACTATTGTCGTCACTGCATGGTGATGTCCACAAATACGTATTACTGTTATTGATAAAATTAAGAAAAGTTTAATGCGTCTTTTGAATGTCAGTTTGCATGGGTTTTAAGTTATTTACTGGATGTAATGCATGTGTAAGTTTAGCACATTATTATTGTGAATGTGTGAGCTGACTAACACACTCGCACGTCATGATGTGACAAGGGGGTATTTATTAGAGGCAATTCATCAGACGTTATCAAAAGCAGCCTTGAAGGCAGAGGTAGCAGCCTCCAAGAAGAGGGCAGACAGTAAAAAATGACAGCTCACAGACAACGTAGCCTTGGTTAAATACTGCTGAGATGGATGGGGAGATTTTCCTTGATGTTCTTATAGCAGATTAGATAAATGTTAAAGCTCCCAGTGCAAATCAGTCACTCCTATTATCAACCTTTCCTTGCCAAACATGAGGGAAAACAGCTAATATTACAGTTTCATTGCTTGAAACAGCCATCTAGCATGGATTCAGTGCCACTGGGTTATCTCAATTGATTCCTCCCGATTTTGAAGCCACTTCCCAAGTCTCAACTAATATCAGCAGTTGGTATCTTAAGAGCTGCCATGGAAATCTTCATGGATTCTACCACACTTTTGTACCAAATGGCTATATTTCCATTAGGATCTCAATGCAGCAGATTATCTGACAGCCATTTTCCTTGTCATTCTACCTCAAAAGCCTAAAGTGCCACTTCTGCCTCAGATTTCCCTTAGTCCTAAAATTCGAGCTGCTATCCATCACTTTATGATTGTTCATGTCTTTTCTTCCAAATGGTTAAGAAACAACAAACAATGACTTTGATAAATAGGGCTAGCATTTTCATTACAACGGCCACATCAATAGTCTTCTTCTGCACAGAATTACACACTGCGCAGCACCACACATTAACAGTCAGCATAAATACTTCCATAAGTAAAAAAATTGTTATTTACTTTCTTTTTATGTATGGTCAGTTATACTGCAGATTAGATTCCCCTGCATGATTACAATACTTTTAACTACATGCTGTATTTGGCTTGCACTAAAAGATGTGAATCTGCATTTTATTTAGCTGAAAACATTATGTTTATGGCTCTTATCATAAGGCTGTAAGAGACCAGATGCAGGGCATGCCTTTAACTGTCTTAATATGTGAGCTGCCTATTGGATTATTATAGGACAAACATAAAGGTAAGTATAAACGCTACGTTTAATGCCTCTTGTAAGCTTTATGAGCTACATACACTGCTTTATTGTGAGCTGATATATGAATGCAATGGCAGATCAGAATGGAACTGTAAATTGTAGAAATAAAACAGGTAATTAAGTAGAATGAGAATGCCTCAGATTTTGTCCTCTGTGTCCTATACCCCGACTTAGACTGCAAATGATTTTAATGTAAATGTAAATATGCCTGTAGTTTTTCATAACCTGGCCTGCCTGAGTCTAAATCCAACCTGAACTTAGCACCAGCTCACCCATTGCCATACCTCAACAAAGCAACAGAAGCAATTTTTTAAACTCATTTATGGAATGAATGACTAGGTCATTCCTAGATGCCCAGAAGGCAGTTAAGGCTCAACCATATTTCTGTGAGTGTGGAGTCACATGTAGGCCAGATCTTTCTTATAGGACATTAGTGAACCAGATGGGTTCTTCTGACAATTGACAATGGCATCTTGGTCACCACTAGACTCTTAATTCCAGATTTTTTTTGGAATCTGCCATGGAGGGATTTGAACTTGGAACCATATGATATTGTTTGGGTCTCTGGATTTACAGTCTAGTGATAGTATCATGAGGCCATCACCTCTCTATATTTCATATGTCTGATGAAAGGTGACAATATTACACATTAACAACAGTCTCACTTGAGTTAGTTGGTAACACTTTTGCCTCTGATACAGTGAGTTGTGAACTCAAACTACAATGTATATTTGAATCCCTTTTTAAAATAAAAATATTATTTTATAAGACATCGGCATCACTGAGAAAGTCAGTATTTGTTGTCCATCCCACCTTTTAGGTTGTCAGTTTTGAGAGGCTTCAGTTTTTCAGAAAAGCAACATTAACCAAGTTGTTGGAATAGAAACTGATGTGCGTTTGAGCTTTTCCTGGTTGTGTGCAACTTTGACCAATTGAACACTGTTTCACACATGGTCATCAGCCCACTTTCAAACTTGTCAGAGTTAGCCAGCTTTTGGTCTTTTATTTGTGCTAATTTGGGGTCTAACATCTGCTCATGGTCTCCTCTGAAAAATAATTCCACTTTTTTTTTTAAATTGTTTCCACTAAGCTGGGTGGTCATCAAATCCAGACTAAATTCTGCCTCATTTTCTATCTCAGGTGGGAGGAAAAAAAAATCTTCTGTCATGTCAGTGTCAGCCTTTTACTCCTAGTCAATGCCACCAATGAATCGATCAGGCTTATTCAAATATTTGTTAATTGTTACCTGGTTGCAACACAACAATAGTGCTTCTACCTTAAAGTGAACTATTGGGTGCAAAGTGTATCTGGAAGATGGGACATGTACAGCAGCAATGAAAAGAGCAGGAGATTTTCTTCATCTTAAAACAGATGATTCCTCAACTTACATTTACTCAAACAGCTGTAACAGAAAACAGAAAATGCTCAGATAACAAGTGTAGAGCTGGATGAACACAGCAGGCCAAACAGCATCATAGGAGCAGGAAGGCTGGCGCTACACCTTGTTATCTCAGATTCTCCAGCATCTGCAGTTCCTACTATCTCTGATACAGAAAATGCTCAACTGGGCATGTCAGGCAATATCTGCAGAGAGAAATCAAGTTAAAATTTCAAGTTGATATTCCCTCAACATATGGTTATGTGAGATTTCCGATATCTGCAGTATTTTGCTTGTGTGTCACAGCAATATTTGAACTCCTATTTATCTCCTGGCTAGAAGTGAGACCTTACTGTGTGCAAAATGGCTGCCCCTAGACAGCAGCAGTGAATTCAGTTCAAACTAATTTTATTAGCGCTAAGCACCTTGGGATGTTGTGAAGCCTTAGAAGACTCTAAATAAATGCAACTTTTTTTCTCTTTATGCTTTTAATTTGAATACATATATAATTTTACTGGAATGTGAGGACGAATTTATTGAGAACAGTGCTGAGTGTTGCTACTTAAAATGTTTATGCCGCCTATCTTTCAGTTTGTTCTTGTTGAATAATGAGGTTTTAAGCCACTCTGTTGAAAGAAGGGTTAACAGATTCACACTGACAAAGATGAGAAAGGTGTCATTCATTTTTTCCTGAAAGAAGGGTTATATTTATGGAATTCAAAGCCACAGCTTTGTCGAGACATGCTGAAGAAAGCTCTCAGGCTGTCTTATGCTTCTGCCAGTGGGACATTTACAACTAGCCCGGTTTGCCAGAGAATGTCCACCTGCTAACATTGGGAACTAGCTTTTTGTAACCTTTTGATACCATTAGATTGATGCAATGAAGATTTTTGTGATGCGTATACATCTTTTAGCTAGTCATTTCTTACTGCCAGAGCAGTTTGACTCTGATTGCCAACTCCTACATGACACACACCATAGTCATATTAGAATCTAAACTTGTGTGTTCCTACAAGTGACTCATAAATAAGAATTGATGGTCTCTAAATGGTTTGAATCATTTCAGCAAGTCTGTGCTACATGCTCATAAATAATGAGGCAAAAATACAAGCTAAAGGAACAGCACCTCATCTTCCGTTACTGTCTTTTGGACTCAGCATTGAGTTCAACAACTTAAGACCTCACGTGCAATCCTCTACATTGATATTTTATTCCTCTCCTCAGTGATGGTAACTCGTTTTCATGGTTTTGCTTTCAATGGGAGCTGACATTTATTCTGCCATGACACCTACCCTGGATCAATGCTTTCTCCCATCTGTACAACTATTACCACTTGCCACTTGTCCTTGCCTTTTCTTCCATCTCTTTATCTCCAACCTTTCTATATATTATCTCTATAAGAGTTTCATTGCCTTGTCTTTTGATCCACTTGCTTGCTCCCAACTCTTTACATTTTTCCACAGTATAATACCCATCACTTTTCTTACCCCCTTCAGTTCTGGACTGGATGGACTCAGTCATACTGGGTTCATAGCATTAACTTTTTCTTCAAAGTTGGTGCTCCAGAAAGTTGCTACTTCCCCACCCCCCACAAAAAAAATCTCCCGGTTTGTTACGTTAAGAGTTCCAGCATTCACAATTTTTGCTTTTAGTTTATAGAGTCATACAGCACGGAGACAGACCCTTCAGTCCAACCAGTTCATGCCAACCATAATCTCAAACTAAACTAGTCCTACCTGCCTACATTTGGCCCACATCACTCCAAACATTTCTTATTCATGTACTTATCCAAATGTTTTTTTAAATGCACCCGCATCCATCACTTCCTCTGGAAGTTCATTCCACTCAGTGTAAAAAAGTTGCACCTTGTGTCCTTTTTAAATCTTTTCCCTCTCACCTTAAAAATATGACCCCAACTTTGAAATCGCCACCCTAGGGAAAGTACACCTGTCAATTACCTTATCTATATCTCTCATGATCTCAAAAGCCTCTATAAGGTCACCGCTCAAGTTCCCACACTCCAGTGAAAACAGTCCCAGCCTACCCAGCCTCTCCTTATAACTCAAACCCTCCATTCCCGTCAACATCCTGGTAAATGCTTTCTGAGCCTTCTCCAGCTGACTAATATCCTGATCACAGGGAGACCAGAACTGGGCATAGTATTCCAGAAGAGGCATCACTAAAGTCCTGTACAACGTCAACGTGACTTTGCAATTCAAAGGTCTGTTTTTTTGTGAGGGAAGGTACAGATTGCTGCAAATCAAGTGGGGCTTAAAGGTACATATTTACATGTGATGAGAAAAACAGGATGAGAGGGGAGAAAAGACAGAAGAGCTATCCAAATTCAATTTCTCATCAAATATCATGTTATTATTTTATGAAATTATTTTACAAAAACAACAGACATGAAGCAATATATCTGAGTCAAACTGGTTCGGCATTTATTCATAAATTCATTGAAATTTCATGTCCCATGTGGCATTCTTCACCATGTAAATTAAGCAGATGTCATTTCATAAAATATCAAACAAATTGCCTTGAATAAATCCATCAGCCAATTAAGCAACATAATTGGTACAATAAACAAGATATACAGCTGCCAGATGTGGTATAGGTTCATGTAATCAATCATAGGTTTAATCATTGCAAGACCAGCTTTAAGGCAGATAGGTACAGGTAAGGGGAGGCCTAGTGGCATTATTAATTAGTGGTATTGTTAATCTAGAGATCCAGGTAATGTTCTGGGGACCCCAGTTCGAATCTCACCATGGCAGCTAGTGGAATTTGATTTCAATGGACATCTGGGATTAAGAGTCCAATGATGACCAGGGAATCTATTGTTGTGGAAAAAACCCATCTGGTTTACTAATATCCTTACAGGAAGGAAACTGCTGTCCTTACGTGGTCTAGCTTACATGACCCACAACAATGTAATTGATTCTTAACTTCCCTCTGGACAACTAGGGACAGGCAATAAATGCTAACCCAGCCAGAGATATCCTCATCCTGTGAATGATTTTTTTTTAAAATGGAGCCTGGGGTTAAATCCATGATCACCCTATAATATTTTGGTTTTCCAATGGTAATTATGCTGGAATCATTGTAGAGTTGGTGATAAAACAAGTTCCACGTTCTCTCCCAGGGGATCAGATAGCAAATGCCTTCTGTATGGAGCTGAGGCATACTAATGAGGGAAGTTTCTGATATTGTTTCCCATTCTGTGCTGATCTCACACAGAACAGCAGCAGATATTTTTCGCTTGGCCTTGCTGAACCTGAGCCAGGTATAGGAAATCACCTGATTCAATCCACTTCCATTGTCCAGGCCCAAAAATAGCAGGAGCAGCAAGCACACTGCCAGAGGAAATTCAATGCCAAAGGACTGAAGGGTATGCAAAGAAGGACTGACTCAGTCAGTGTCTCACAGCCAACTGAATGATGCTAAACAAACAGGAACTACACAATGTTCACAGTGCCTGCTCTGCCCTTAGACCCATCATAAATTGCACTCAGAAAGAAATTCTTCCCTTCTCTACCAGGTAGCATTACCATTGGTTTGACAAGAATTAGGGCAGCATAGTGGTTCAGTAGTTAGCACTGCTGCATCAGAGCACCAGAAATCCGTGTTTGATTCCACCCTCAGGCGACTGTCTGTGTGCAGTTTACACATTCTCCCCATATCTGCATGAGTTTCCTCCGGGTGCTCCAGTTTCCTGCCACATTCCAAAGATGTGCAGGCTAGGTGGATTGGCCATGCTAAATTGCCCATAATGTTCAGGGATGTGCAGGCTAGGTAGATTAGCAATGGGAAATGCAGAGTTACAGGGATGGGGTGAGTCTTGGTGGGATGCCCTTCAGAGGGTCAGTGTGGACTTGATGGGCTAAATGGCCTGCTTCCACACTGTAGGAATTCAATGATTCCAAGAATGAACTGCCGATCCAGGAGCTGCTAACTCAAAAGCATAAAATGTGTTCCTAAGTTAGAAATACCGCCTGTACTCAAGGGGGAAAAAGCAAGTCTGCACACCAATGAAGGCAGAGAAAAGAATTTTTCACCTAAAGAACCAAAATATCATGGAATGGCTATCGATTCAAACTTCCTGGCAGCTATGAAATGAATGGATTCTTTAGCTCAGTCAAGGCCAATTGCAGCACAAGCATCCAAGGACATACCCCATCTGCAGCTAAGAACAGTGTAGAACTCATCAAGGACAGAGAGCCAGTCAATATTCATCAGAAGGACCACTTCAACGATCTCCTCAAACAAGACATAGTTCCTGATGTCGCTGTCATATTCCAGAGCATGCTACTTATCACCAACTCAACACCAGCCCAGCCTAACACGAAAAGGGTATGCAACAGCTGAGAACTAAGGTGACTACCAGCAGAGATGGAATTCCTGTTGGTATACTGAAATACAGAGAGGCAGAACTCTTGGCGTGAATATATAACCTCATTCACCTCATCTGAAAGGGTGAGAGAATGCCAGCAGAACTCTGAGATGCAATAATTGTGACCTTCTTCAAGAAAGAAGATAAGAATGATTGTGGTAGCTACAAAAGTCTCATCCTGGAGTCCACGACATGGAAGGTCATTGTGAAAATTGTCTTCTCCCACTCGCTGAAGTGTTCCTACTGGAGTCCAGACACAGATTCTATCCATCAAGAGGCACAGTGGACATGATCTTCACAGCAGGATAAGCCTAAGAAAAGTGCAGAGAGCAGCAGAAAACTTTTTACAAGGTATTCTTCAACTTTGCAAAAGGCATTTGTCTCTGCCAATCGGAAAGATAGAGATTATAAAGTTCCCTACGTAAGTTTGGAAATAGAAAAAGACACAGAGGTGGGGAAGTTAAGAAGGGAATTACAGAACTTAGGGTCTAGTTTGCTTTAATATGCTGACACTGCTGCTATCACTTTTTAAGGAGGGCTATAGTATCTTACTCAGAGTCATAGAGTTGCACGGCACGGAAACAGACCCTTTGGTCTAAATCATCCATGCCAACCAGATATCTTAAATTAATCTAGTCCCATTTTCCAGCATTTGGCCTATATCCCTCTAAACCCTTCCTATACCTATCCAGATGCCTTTCGAATATTGTAATTGTACCAGCCTCCACCATTTCCTCCAGCAGCTCATTCCATACATGCAACTACTCTGTGCAAAATGTTGCGCTTGGGTTCCTATTATATCTCTCCTCTCTCACCTTAAACCTACGCCCTGTAGTTTTGGACTCGCCCACTCCAGGAAAAGACCTTGGCTACTCACCCTACCCATGCCTCTCATGATTTTATAAACTGCTATGAGATCACCCCTCACCCTCCGACACACCAGGGAAAATAGCCCCAGCCTATTCAGCCTCTCCCTATAGCTCAAACCCTCCAACAGTGGCAACATCCTTCTAAATCTTTTCTGCACCCTCTCAAGTTTAACAATATCTTTCCCTATAGCAGGGATTGAATTGAATGCAATATTCCAAAAGTGGCGTAACAAATGTCTTGTAAAGCTGCAATATGACATCCCAATTTCTATACTCAATGCACTGACCAATAAAGGCAAGCATACCAAATACCGTCTTCAATATTCTGTGTACCTGTGATTCTTCCTTCAAAGATTTAAGAACCTGTACCCCAAGGTCTTGTTACTCGGCAATATTGGTTGTCAGCAACTAAGATATTTCCAGGAACAAAAACAAAGTTACTGGAAAAGCTCAGCAGGTCTGACAGTATCTGTGAAGGAAAAAACAGAGTTAACGTTTCCAATAACGTTAACGTCACCTGGCATGAAACGTTAACTCTGTTTTTTCCTTCACAGATGCTGCCAGACCTGCTGAGCTTTTCTAGCAACTTTGTTTTTGTTCCTGATTTACAGCATCTGCAGTTCTTTCAGTTTTTACTAAGATATTTCCATTTATCCAATCATAAGATTTGTTTATATTGGTGTTCAGACTCCACCTGATGTTAATACTGGACAAGTCAAATCCCAGAGTAAAACGTGGCTTGCTAGATTCTAACTTTGTTTTGCTTTCAACTGCGGAGATTCATTACTGAAGACATTCACTGGACACTGCTAGTGTACTTTTAACATAAAGAGTAAACATCAATTCAACAAAATATATGTAAAATATTGCATTTGAAAAAAATGTTCAGAAAGATATCATCACAGACATGAAGAAAGGATTCAAATTCATATTGTTCCTTCTATCATAGCAATATCCTTACAAACGCTCAAGCCTTAGTGAATACCATTACCTCCACATAAACGATCCTTGCCCAGACTCAGTCTGTTACAATTGCAGACAAAAGTAGAAATTACTTGGAAAAGCTCAGTAGGTCTGGAGGAAGCTGTAGAGAGAAATCAGAGTTAACATTTCGGTCAAATGACTTTCCCCAATACTTGGTGACTTGACCCAAAATGTTAACTGATTTTTCTCCACAGATGCTGCCAGACCTGCAGAGCTTTTCCAGCAATTTCTGTTTTTGTCTTTGATTTACAGCATCTGCAGTCCTTTCAGCTGATATTATTGCAATTGGTTTCTTTGCAGCAAATTTCTGCGCAGTCATCAGATCCTGTTTTCATTTAGCCAGTATCTCTCCCAGGGACACCTAATGCAAACTACAAACGAAACTTACCACAACTTTAACTTCGAAGCAAATGTAGGAGTTCACTAAACCCATTGTCCTGTAACTTTGCCTCCCTTCTCTGACATCTACAGACCAATATTGACTCACTTTCTAAATTGTTCTGGCTTTCTGTGCCACTAGATCCCAACAACACTTTGTTTTTTCTCTACCTTTTCTTTAACAATGCACTTTATTATTCAATTCCAGCTCCTCACTTCAAGATGGTAAACGTGACTGATACTTATAAATAAAAGAGGTATTTAGACTTCTTGAAACCACGGCCCCGACTACACAAATGAAAGTCCAAAAATCTAATCGCGTTCTCTCCTACTTAACGCATAAGTGTCTCAATTGACTTAAGGGCATGCTGCCAATACTGGGCATCTTACCCAACTTCTTATCATGAGGCCTGGTGGAAAGGCAGTAGGCTGGAACCTGACATATCTAAAGCATACTCCTGCCACGGACATGCCCAGTGGAAGAGGGGAGGGGAAGGGTGGATGGCTGTAAGAATCTAAGCCAGTGTGCTTAAAAAACTGCATTTAAGGAACTTTGCAAAAGCTTACTGTGACAGATCATATATTATGACATTATCATTAAAATGTATTACAAAACAAAGTCACAAAACTGCTTCTGAATTTTTCTTTAAAAGTACTCAAAAATCAAACTTTCGAAGAACAATTTTCTTGAACATCTGTTGGTAGTGCCTCAATTTCTGTTTATTTTATACTTAAATGTCTTGTATTGTTCACAGTATTTCACGGATTTTTACTTCATTCTTTTAAAAAAAAAATCCACGCAGGGTCCACTTAACTGTCCAGACCTTGGCTCTCACCAGATTTCACCACTGCATTCAGTATTTGTAATATTACAAGGGCAATATTGAAGCAGTTCAGGTGGAAACCATTCATGACATTGTACTTGTCCTGGGACTTTGCTGGAGTTAACTAATTAATCGCACTCCTTTCCCATAGGCCTGCAATTTTTTTTTCTTTGAAGTATTCATCCAAATATAAATAAAATTATTTAAGCTGTTTCTACCAGCCACTCAGACAGTCCATTCTGATCTGTCAGAAAAAATTCTTCTGTCAATCATTTTAATTTTGTATCCTTTGTTTACCAACTCTGCCTCCACTCAAAACAATTTCTCCATAATTATTTTCAAAACTATTATAGTCTGACAACAAACCCAACTTCTCCGAGGAAGGTCCTCATCCCTACTCCACTAAATTGTTTCCACGTACTTAGCAATGCCTTGATTTCCTTCCTACAGTGTGGTGCCCAGAACTGAACACAGTACTCTCACTGAGATTGAAACAATGTCAACAATGATTAACATCTAGTCACATACTGAGCTACTGAACCGAGAACAGCCATTGGCATGCAGTTTTAAAGTGAGGACACAGATGTACTTGGGTCTTCAATGCATGATAATGGATCTATCATCATGAATTTACAGAGCATTCTGATGAAAAACCATCAACCTGAAACATTATATGCTTCCTTCTCCAGAAACACTGCCAGGCCTGCTGAATAATTCCAGCATTTTTTGTTTTCAATTCCAGAACTCCAGTAGCTGCTATTTTTGCTTTGGTATTATAATTTAAAACCCTGCTATCCTCATCCTGTTCCTCAGTTAAGTCTCTCTCGCTCACTGGTCTTTATTCTCACAAACCTACTTTGACACTCTCTTCCTTATGGCATTGAATTATAAGTCCTCATCTTAGCCTTGCTTCACAGTCACTCCCTGTCCAATATCTCAGCTTTGTTCTGTTCATTCGTTTCCTTCCTATATACCATCAGCGCCAGAGTCTTCAGATGTCTTAACCATGCCGTTCAGCTACCTCTTCAACTTTTCTACATCTTTTTTCTTTTTTGCTGGAAAAAAAACTCCTTTAAAATATATTTTTCCATTAGTACACTCCCCCCCCTTAAACTCTTGTTGGTTCTTTTTGTCCATTTCTTCTCCCTAGAGCGCCTATGGGCATTTGTAACATAAATTAATCTTACAATTTCCTTTCAAAATTCCTTCCAGAAATCTCACTTTTCACAGCATATAAGTATATTTGAAACAAATACAGTTGCAGACCAAATGCTAAATACACCATAGATAGATAAATTAGATCCTAAAACATCTGATCTTTAGCACTTAATTTGCATTTAAATTCTGCTGATTCAGCCTACATATGTTTATACTAGTATCATTCTGCTAAGTTGCTTACTTGTGTGTTTGTATTGCAATGCTATAAAGACTTGAAATGTATTTCATATTGCTTAGTGTGACACTTGTGCAGGGGAGTTTAGACTTTAATGGCAAAACAAATTTATGCACAAGAAATTTTACTAACAAACTTATGGACAAAAAATTTTACTAACAATCATGCTTGCTCAGAAACTAAAGATAGAACGGGGAAAATGGAAATTGAGCATGAAATACTCTGAATAAAAGGATTAAAGTGTCTTAAGGGATTTGCCAGAGCTTGATTGAGAGTGAGTGAGGACATTTGATGAATTCCCACATTCAAACACAAAAAGTTGTTCTTCCTTTGTAACTCCAGGCTAAATCTTAACTAAATCTGTTGCCTTATGTACCATCTTTGAAGCAGTGTTTTGTAGCAGGAAAAATATTAATGAGATTGTTCTAGTATTTTGGTTGGTGTCTAAAGGAGTTTTCTTGTATAGGTCCCCATTTAGTGATCAAACATGCTAGATACAAGGAACTGCAATAACGTTTTGAAAAGTTGTCAACAATTCTTAGTATAATTGAGCAACTCAGAACACCAGCAGTTAGATAAACCACCCTCTGTGTGAAAAGGTTGTCGCTCAAGTCCCCGTTAAATCATTCTCCTCTCATCTTAAAATTACTCCCTCAAGCTTTGAAATACCCAACCCTAGGGAAAAGACCTTTGCTATTCATCTTATCTATACATCTCATAATTTTATAAATCCCTATAAGGTCACCCCTCAACCTCCTCTGCTCCAATGAAGAAAAGCCCTAGCCTATCCCGCCTCACCTTGTAACTCAAACCCTCCAGTCCTGGCAACATCTTTGTAAATCTTTCTCTAAACAATCTCTAATTTAATAATATTCTTCGTGTAGCAGGGCAACCAGAACTGTACACAGTACTCCAAAAGTGGCATCACCCATGTCCTACACAACTGCAACACAACATCCCTACTCATATATTAAATGATCTGAGCAAGAAGGCAAGAATGCCAAATGCCTTCTTCACCACCCTGAAGCTCTTCTGTGTAGAGTGAGTAAGTTATGTTCACCATCTAGTTGTTTCAGTGCTCCAATCATTTTGTGTAAGCAAATTTCCCAAAATAATTTTGAAGTTAAAATGGCTTAATTAAACAAGCTGGTTGCATAGACTTGATTTGAATTCTTTTGAGGTACAAGAAATAGAGGGAGATATAATTTAAGTACTTACAAGTCATAACAAAATTCAACTGACAAATACAGAAAAACTATGGCCAGAATTTTCCATTGCCTTGAGCAGTAACTAAAAAAGGCATGGATAGGCTAAATAGACAATGTCTTTTCCCCAGGGTGGGGGAGTCCAAAACTAGAGGGCATAGGTTTAAGGTGAGAGGAGAAAGGTTTAAAAGGAACCTAAGGAGCAATTTTTTTTACCTGCAGAAGGTGGTGTATGTATGGAATGAGCTGCCACAGGAGGTGGTGGAGACTGGTACAATTACAACATTTAAAAGGCATCTGCATAAGCATACGAATAGGAAGGGTTTAGAGGGATATGGGCTAAATGCTGGCAAATGGGACTAGATTTATTTAGGATATCTGGTAGGCATCGATGAGTTGGACTGAAGGGTTTGCTTTCGTGCTCTATGACTCTAAGCTATACCTAGGTACGTTTGTGCCTAAGATGGCATTGTAAGTGGTGACATATAAACTTTTCACTGTAATCAATTGAGTATGTGACAATAAAGCTAATTCAGTTCAATTCAATTCAGTGTGGGAATTGCAACAACATTGGGAAAATACAGCAAAAATGAGGAATTAGATTCTCGATATCACGGGCACAGGGACGGTGGAGAATCTAGGCACCTCCTGAGGTGCCCTGAGATATGGGGGTGGGCAGGGAGGTGGGAGTGGTGGTCGGTTATTCCTCCTCCCTATGAGTGGCCACCATGTCACCCTGATACCAAAGGACAGTTGGAGTGTTGTTAAGATCCCTTGTCCCATCTCACCTTGGCCTTGTTGATGATTACCTCTGGTCAATGTGATGAAATGCAGGTCTGTGCACATATCTGCCAGACACAGAGAGTGACGGATCTGGGTCTCCAAGGCAATCTCCAATGTCTCCATGGAAACAGCCAGAGCACACATGCTGGAGCCACAAGTGCCGAAAATATTGCCGGATACCTCTGTTCTTCACTCCAGTTTACTGACTGCTTTGCATATGCTGCCTGCTGTCCTTGTTTTGACAAAATGACATGCTGCATTTTACTGCAAAACCTCCATTTGGCAGTGTACCAGTCTAGTCAGACCAGTATGCTTCATTCAATAATTTTACTGGTCTTCCCCTCTTGGGTGGTCGAGGTGAGAATGGATCTAAGTGTTGGTTGTTATCCTCTATACCACCACATCTACCAACACCTCCAGGCCCTTGTTGGCAAAGTGGGAAGCTTAATTCCCTTTCTGATGCATTTCCTTAGGGATAATGGTACCAGACTACACTGCAGTTCATCGCCTACAGCATCTGAAGTGTTGTGTAGACGGAGTTTAAATATGATGCCAGCGGGGGGGACCATTGCAAGTATGGCTGCATCCCTTGCCTCACAATTCCAAGAGATGGGAGCTGAAGAAGCTATTGGATGATTAATGAGCGGAGGATTGTGTGAGGAAAAAAAATCAATGTGGTTGGCATAGTCAGCAGACTGGCTACCATAAATCTCATTTGAGAAAATCACTGTCAAAACAAGGGAACAAACAGCCTTATTCCTTATTGTGGGAGAGTGCAGAGCAAGAAGTATAATGTCAAATTAGAGCTGCAACAGTCAAGGGAGCGTGATATTTGATTCCAGCAGATGTTACTACAGGATAATTCATATACTAGACTGAAATTAAGCTTGATAAATTATATGTTTTTCTTAATCTGACAACATGGTCTTTCACTGCAACATAAATGCAATGCTGCAGATTTGGCTTCAGCAATAAAACAAAAAGTTTATTACACCAAAGAAATGAGAATAAAATGGAATAAACCAAACTATTTATATACCAAAATTTTTAAAAATTCAAAATACCCAAGGCAAAATAGATTCCTTTTTGCTCCCAACACCATCACTTAACTGTGCTTAAACCTTCGTAGCTTTAAATATCACTTTCAGGGTTCTAACTAAGCACTCCTGGTCTATAATTTTCCAACTAAAATCCTTACCCTGAGGTAACCTATTTCCTAACCGTTCTGAACTCATTCCTGTCTCCAGGACAAGCTGTTCTTACATCTGATTCCTGACAGCTTTTTGCAAATTGAAACAAAAACTTTCCAATTTTGCTTTATCCCCTGAGTAAAATTAAGTTTTTTGATTCTTCTAAACCAGAGGAAATTTAATGCTTTTCGATGTTTGCTGTCTCAGATCATAAAAAATTCAAAATGCAATCAAATTCACATTCTCATTTCATGAGAGCCAGAGTCACTGGTTCTCTGATACATATTGCTTTGAAATCATGGCTCCAGAAAGGCCGACAAGCTAATTGTTAACGTCCTTCATATACATATAACGAAACCCACATGCCACTATTTCAAATGCCAACCTCTAATATAAATGACATTATGCATTACACACTATTCTCCCCGTGTCTGTGTGGGGTTCCACTGGGTGCTCTGGTTTCTTCCCACAGTCCAAAGATGAGCAGGTTAGGTGGATTGGCTATGCTAAGTTGCCCATAGTGTCTAGGGATATGCAGGCTAGTTAGATTAGCCACGGTATATGCATGGTTACGGGGATAGTGTAGGGGGCTGGGGCTGGGTAGGATGCTCTTTGAAGGGTCAGTGTGCACTTGATGGGATGAATGGCTTCTTCCTGCACTATAGCGATTCTATGATTCTTATGTAATAAACATTATCATGTAAAGAATTATAGATATCTGTAATAGTGTGCTCCTAAAAGACTATTGAGGTTGTTTAATTGAAAATGTTAACTTGAGGTTGATGCATTTTTGTTAGGTAAGATATAGGCAGATATAACCAAAATCAGAGAATTTGATCTTGGTACAGATCAGCCTCAATCTAACCGTGTGATGGAATGAGCCCAAAGGACTTAATAGATTTTTCTTGTCTCTATATTCTTATGTACACAGCAACAAATTTGGTGCATGCAATGGCCAAACTATAAGTTGCTGAAAAGTAATATTTGTATAAGCTTTCAATGGAAATGGTTTTCTGCCATAACTCACATGAAATATTCTTCGGTTCACTGCAGTAAACATATACTCCCTCTGTGAATCATTTTCAGAAAAAGAAATGTTTCTCTGTGCTTTTTAGGTCACCTCTATAATCCAGGATAAATCTTATCCTTTATTCCCCATGTACAGATGAATGGCTAGATGTGGGTGAATGTAGAGAAACGGTTAATCTTCCAGAATATGTTAGAAGTAGCTTCAAGAAAACACATAATCCAACCTGTTTCAGTCACCGACAGTATCTGTGGAGGGAATAAATAGAATGCTGTTTCCTGTACATACTTTTCTTTCAAAGAAGTTTCCATAACTCAAACAATTCTTCTATTCCCAACACAGATGCTCGTTGGCATATTATTCATACCACACTTATTCTGTTTTGCTTCTGATTTCCAGTATTGTCAGGATTTTATTTTTTGTTGGATTCAGCTGGCAACGTTCTCACGACATTCAACAATATATGAATCAAGATGCATCCTGTTTCATAGAAGTCACGGGTTTTTTATCCACTATCTTACATCTAGTTATAGGGACTGATGCAAATCATGGGCTAATTAAAAATGGAATAGCAACATGACAGGGCTGTGTTACAGGTACCATTGTAGTGCTCTGGGGAATGAACAGGAGAACGTGATGAATTGGATCATTTTCAAAATGTCAGCACAGGGAAGGAAGGGCTGGATGTTCCTCCTTTGTTCTACATGATTCAATCAATTATATTCTGCCCTTAGTAAAAGTTCTGCTCATCCAGCAAATACCTACCTTCTATACAGAATTTCAAGAGACTGTTGCTTCTTGCAAATACAGCATCTGTAACATGCGTGGGGTATCTATGTACTGCAGACTGGATGAAATGTAAGGTGTAGCCTGTGGTGGGTGGAAGGAGTCATAGAGACGTACAGATATACTGCATGGAAACAGACCCTTTGGTCCAACTTGTCTAAATCTAGTCCCATTTGCCAACATTTGGTCTATATCCCTTTTAACCCTTCCTCTTCATATACCCATCTAGATGCCTTTTAAACGTTGTAATTGTACCATCATCCACCATTTCCTCTGGCAGCTCATTCCATGCACACACCACCCTCTGTGTGAAAAAGTTACCTCTTATGTCTCTTTTAAATCTTTCCCCTCTCACCATAAACCTATGCCCTCTAGGGAAAAAGGCCTTATGATTTTATAAACTTCAATAAGGTCACCCCTCAGCCTCTGGCACTCCAGAGCCAATTACAGAGATGACAAAAATGTGAGTCATTTCTGAATTTCTGATACCACAAGACCATCAGATTGGAGTTTGGACATGGTTTTAGTACCCAAATCTACGTGCATTATTCATATTTGCTTTGACTTTACATAACTCAATAAGGTGACAGTGAGAGAAATTCACCCTACATCAACTGTTAATATGAATAGTGTTTCCTCCCAAAGCAGTGTTTTCAGAAAACTTAGCACAAGAAGCTGTTTTAGTAAGAGCCATTAGATGAGCTTCAATATTGCTCACATCTCCATTTATAGTTATAAACTCCAGTTATAATTCCATTTGGAAGATTTTGTTCGGACGGATTACTTGTTGGAATTGCATTTGTGCCAAACATTTTCCAAAGAACAGTATAAAATGTCTTACAACATCTACATGGATTCACATGTCACGTGGATATATGGGGGAAGATTTAAAAAACATTATCAGAGAGCTAGGAACCAGGCCACGGGTGTGCATCAGGGATTTTTTTAAAAAAGATAAGACTACTCACAAAGATGTGTACCAATGAGATCATACACCATCCTTACTGCTGAAGAATTTATACAAAGGAACAGTAGGAATGTCATCACATTTTGGCTGAGCTATCCACAGATCATTTAGTAGAATGAACCAAATTATGGGCCTGGCAACAGAGGAGAGCAACTTACCTCTGATCATCAGAAAGACCGTCCAAGTCAATTGCTTTCTATCCAACAAACTGCCATTCTTTCTATTACAAAGAAAGTAAATCCATGGACAATAGTGAAACATCTCGATCATCTAATGTTGTAAAGTCAGGAGATAGGGTGGGGCTAAATGTAAATATATAAGCAAATACATAACGTTATAATAATTATCAGGAAAAGAGGACTTGGGTGGAGATGCTGTTCATAGGTCTGAAAGGATTGGAAAAGGTTAATACTTGACTGAGTGCAATAAACATTATCTGCTGTAATGATTTAAATGTGAACTTGGTCAGAGTAAAGAAGGAGATTGTAAGAAATAGGCATGGGCTAGTATGCTTCTAACAGTCTCTGTAGTAACTGGGAGCATATTCATGTAATCTATAAATGATTGCTGTAATTCAATAAACTTCATATTGTTTACTCAACACAATGCTTTCAGTTAGTTTGGAAAGGTGGATATTGTAATCCACACTAGACCACTTGGTCGCTTGTGAAGGAATCTAGACATGATGGTGATTTCATTAAAATATACAGACCACTTACAGGGTTTAACAGAGTAGATACAAAGCGGATGTTTCCCCTGAGTGGGAAGAGAATGGGAGATTGGGAGGAGAGAGGGGAGGTTCTTAAACCAGAGCTCAGTCTCAGGATAAGTAGGTGACTTAGAACTGAAATGAAAGTAATTTTTTCTTTACTCAAGAGGATGAAGGAGATTTGGAATTCTCTATGCCAGGTTCAGTCACTGAGTGCATTCAAGATAAAGATCAATAGATTTCTAGTTATTGAAGATATCTAAAAATGTAGGGTGAAATAGGAAAATGATATTAAGCTGGAAAATCAATCATGATCTAGTTGAAAGGTAGAGCAGGGTTGTTGGGCTGAATGGTCTATCTTTTTTCTCCTTTTTCCTATATTGCCCTGAAACGGTGTGTGTGTGAAATTTGCATCGCGTCGTTTTCTGCTTGACATTCCTTTGGGCTAGTGTACCAATTTCACTGCTGGCCAAGAATTGTTCTGATATTACAAGAGCAATTGCTCTTGTAAGAATACTTCATTAGCTGTAAAACACTTTAAGATATTCAATGATTATGAGGCACACTGTAAAAATGCAACTTTTTCTCCCAATTATTGCTCAATAAATGTTGGTTACATTTTAACATTAAACAAAGACTTGTGCTGTAGGTGGCACCAAGTTGAAGTAGTTTAGGTCATGATCATACCCCATGTGTAAAGTGGCTCAGAGACATGCCACACATGCACTTTGCTTTAATTCCATACTCATTCTACATTGATGCAAAATATTTATTATAATGGCTTTCTCAGGTTATCAATGGGTAACGTGGAGTCATCAGTCATGTGATTGAATTAAACCAACAACATTAAACAGAATCATGCACGTAACTAGCAAGTGGTGTAATTGTGCAAAGACTTAGTGTATCATTTTGTTATGTAGCAACAATACTCGCAACTGTGTTATCTTATTCTACCCTTACTGAAGCCATTTTTTTTCTTTTTTATATTACTGAACCCTTTCTCTCTACATTCCAAAATTGGATTCAGTTGTAAAGTTTGGCAGCAGTTAATCAATTCATTAGAACACAAATTAAAAACAAATTGAAACCTAATTGTAGCTGTAGTTTTCTAAACTCAGCAATTAAACCAAACTGGTGAAAATTGCAGTGATAAATAAAACCATAGGGTCCCTGCTGGTCTATGAGGTTGTATTGATGTTTGCATCAGAAATTGGGATTTTCCAATTGTAATCAACCTGTCTATTTTATAAGGACCGAACTAAAGGATTTAACGTAAAATAGTGGAATATAAGTGGCATTATTAAATTGAATATGTGGTTCTGGCAAATTTTATCTCAATATTAAATTGTATTATAAAATTTTAATTACTCATTATTTTAATCATCATTTAACAGCTTTCTAATAACATTGAGGAGGCTGGTAACTTATTTGATATTTCTTTAAGTTGTGCGTGCTTGTTTGTACGAACTAAGCTTTGCTTTAGCAATGGATCAATTGTGTGAAATGTGTTTATAACTGATAAGATAAAGCACCATGAGAATGCCTCTTCCTTCAGTTCTTTTGGTCTTAACGTTGAAAAATAGGCATACAATCTTTGTGAAATGCCAGCACAGGATACCATTTTATGGTGCATATTATTTGTGGTAAACCCTGACAATCAGTGATAGATTGAGCAGAGAATTAATGTTAACATGAGGTGAATTGTAAAAGTGGAACGTGTGCAAGTGGTTTAGAAGAACCTAAGGTGTGAAAGGAAAGTTTTGATATAGGCATGCTCGAAAGCTTTGTTTTCATTTTGTAATTAACTATTCTTTAAAGTACATGAATACTCCTTTAGAAATAAACAATGTCAAAACATTTTTTCCTTGTATTCATCAGGATAGAATCTCAAGGACCTCAAATCTTCAAACAGTTGGTACTCTTACAATTCTGTCCTGATGAGTATAAAACTAAAAAGCTTCACACAGCAAGTCTTTTTCTTCCAGCAATACTAATGTTCTGTACTAAGAAACCACTATTGAAGTACCAGAAATGCAACTGCAGGTCAGTCAAAGTCTGTTTTCTTAGTATTTCTTCTCCATATACTGCATTTTATTGTGAAAACAGTTAATGTATCTGAACTTTTTTTTAAATGTCCTTTATTTTGGAAAGTCTTATAGACAGCTAATTTATGTTAATTCTGTCAATAGGTCTTACCAAAACACTAATCAGCATCTAAATCAATACAAAATTGTACCTTTACCTAAAACAAGCTTCCTTTCCACTAGAAAAAGAATTGAGACTGCATGTGACCCCATGTTATGCAAAAACAAGTATTTGTGCTAAAAGCACAGTGAAACATATGCTTGTAATGTAAACTTATAAATTCTTCAATTTCTTAATGCCAATTTATATGAATTATAAGCGTGACTCTCTGAACAAATAATTTCTATTGGTGTTTTCTTTGGTGTTTAGTACATGTGTTAACTCTTCTCTGTATTGTATGTGGTTAGTCAGGCTTGGGTGTAGTGAAGAGAAAACTACACTGTAGGCAAGAGCTAAGTGTGAGAGCAGAAATTCCAAAGCATTGAAGAAAGCTCCTGTTTGGACATTAACTTGGAGTGTATCATCTCTGCAAATTTGAAGCACAAAATGTAACAGTCAATATTTCCTCAAGATGTCCCAAGTTGCTGCTTTTTTTTCCGTAAAGTGCCATCCATTTGGTTTACAAATAAATGCAACAGTCAAATTGTACCTAACAAGTTCCCAATGACAACAAATTGGATGAAAAGCCACAGGATATGTTTTTGATGGTGGTTGAGGGTGAGTTTGTGTCAGAAATTTAAGGACATTTTGAAATGGTGTTGTCAGCAATTTTAATGTTTAAAATTGCATCTAAAAGATGAAGATGGAAAGGTATCGATTTCTGATTGGAAAGTCATACACTCTACAAAACAAATGACAAATTGCACTCCATCACAAGTATTGACTCCAAAACATAAACTTCAGCTGTGCTTTTCCAAAGCAGCCAGTGCACAGTTATTGTCTTCCTGCATATATTGGTTTTACATTTCCTGTTGAGAGAATTGACAGTATTATCTCTTTGTTTACTTCACTTCCCACCGGGATATCAGCTGCTTCTGCCAGCAGGTTTTTACAAATACAGCTGTATGAAAATGCATTCTGTTCTTAAGTGCAGTCAGATTGCTGTTGCTGGTATGTTACACTTGGTTTAACCTAAATTTACATGGATATCACACCATCACACATCAATGTGGTCTTTCAGTTTGAAAGACAAATACTCTATTAAAAGCAAAAAAAAAATTCTCATATCATTATCTCCAAGAGCAAATTCATTCATGGCTATGATTTAATCTCAGAATTTGTTTGATATTTATGAAACATTTTAACTTTTGTCGCTTCAGATGCCATCGAAAATGCTTCAATCTGATTACTTCCATGTAGCTCCCTACCAGGTAACTATTAATCACATCAGAAACCAGACTATTATCAATACTATCAATCAAATACAGTTTTGTAAGCAATCATTCCCCAGTACAATTCCCTCTGGGATTTATTCTGAATGGACGTGAATTCATGTGTACAATTTGTGTTTCATGTTATTACTTACATTTATGAATAGGGTGTACATTCAATATTAAAATGTAGAGGTTTTAATTACAATCCCCCTCCAGGACATGGAGGTAGCATTAAAACGAGCTCTGCCAATAAAAAAGCTGTTGAAGCTCAATCAATTAAGAATTTTAAGTATAAAGTAGATAGATTTTTGTTAGGATAAGGATGTAGGAAATGGTGCATAAGTGGAGTTAAGGACAGATTAGATAATTTTTTTTTGTCTGAAAACAATGCTTCCAGTTCAGCCCTCAAGTCTGCTCCACTATTCAATTGGATAAATTTGATCTGTACCACAAGTTTATTGTCCATGTTTGCCTGGTGTACAGTGATATCCATACGTGACAGGAAACCCCAAGTTTTGCCTGAAAAATTGGGTATTTTTTCAGAGCTCTTTGTCTTGCACTCATCCGTAAAATTCTCAAGAAAAATCCAAGTAAAAGGTCATCTGCAACAACATGTATCCTGAAACCAAAAGAAATTGCTGGTGAAACTCCGCAGGTCTGGCAACATCTGTAGGGAGAAGGTACAGTTGATATTTCAAGTCCAGGGACTCTTCATCAGAACTGGTAGCATTTAGGAAATGTGGTATTTATGGTAGAGATAATATCACTCCACTTTTTTACCACCCTTTTACTATTTATGTGGACATAGAAGAGGTTGGAAAACCTCTTTTATATTGGCTGCCAGTCTTCTCATAATTGTTCTTTGTTTCTCTTATTTGCTTTTTCACTTCTCACTAGAACATGTAGAAAGAGCAGTAAGTAAACTAGATGGTTTCCTTAGCTTTATTAATAGGACCATAGAGTATAAAAGCAAGGAGGTGATTTTGAACTTGTACACAACGCTTGTTAAACATCAGCTGGAATACTGTGTATAGTTCTGGACAGCAACTAAAAGGAAAATTGTGAAATCATCGGAGTGAGTGCAGACATGATTTACAAAAATGGGTCGAGGATGTGTAGGTCAAGCGATGAGGGTAGATTGAAGAAGATGGTACTCTTCTCCTTGGACAGGAGTAGGCTAATAGGATATCTGACAGAGGTTTCGAAAATCATGAGTGGGATGGGTGGAGTAGGTAGGGAGAAATTGTTCCTGCTCATGAAAGGAAGATGAACAAGAGGGCAGAGTTTTAAAGCAATCTGCAAAAGAAGCAAAGCTAAGGTGAGGAAAAACACATTCAGTGAGTAGTTGGGGCATGGAAGTGTGCAGGAGACAGGTTCAAATGAAGTATTCAATAGGCGATTGGATTATCATTTAGATAAAGATAATATGCAATCGTTTGGGTAAGGTCAAGTCGGTATACTCTTACTAGACCATAATGCTGCTCTCTCATGAGAGAGAGATGACTGATGGTGATTTAATCTGAGTGTTGTCACCTTCAGGTGAGGGGAGAGTTTGAGAAGGAGAGTCCTTCATGGTAACCTCAGCTGGTAAGGGAATGAACCCACACTGTTGATATCACACTGCTTCGAAAACTGTCCAGCCAACTAAATTAAACCGACCAACCCCCGTTTGGGGAAAAAGCAGGAGATAGGTAATGACACTCATTTAATGAGCCAGTACAAACACAACGGGTTAAATGGTGAACAAAAACAGAAGTTGCTGGAAAAGCTCAGCAGGTCTGGCAGCATCTGTGAAGAAAAAGATCAGAGTTCCTCCACTCTGAGGAAGGGTCACCAGACCCGAAATGTTAACTCTGATTTTTTTTTTCACAGATGCTGCCAGGCCTGCTGAGCTTTTCCAGCAACTTCTGTTTTTGTTCCTGATTTACAGCATCCGCAGTTCTTTCAGTTTTTATGGGTTAAATGGCCTCCCTCTGTGCTGTAACACATCTGTGATCCTGCTGAAGGGGGAGCTAGATCCTTTTTTTTCCAGCTGTACTCTATACTACCAAATAATTATTTCACAGGAAATTATTGACCTTCATATCAATTGACATCTGGGACAGAAAATTCCAAATTTCAAATGCTTCATGACTAAAATTGTTTCCTGATTTCCCATCTAAATGGTTTAGTCTCTAATTTAAATTTGATGCCAATTTATTCTTGTTCTTGCCCATCAGAGAAATTTTATTTACCTTGCTGAGTCCTGTAAACATCCTGTTTAAACTTTATTCAGACAACCATCAATCTCCTATAATCAAGAGAATATGAAAGGTTTTTGTGATGTGGTCTTAAAATTGAACTCTCTAAGTTCTGTTATTACTCTGGTAAATCTATATTGCACCCCAGCCAAGGTCAAAATTTCATTTGCTAATTATGTAGTCAAAATGCAGTTCTCCTGATGAGTTCTGACAAAGGTTTACACAACTGAATTTTGTAAACTGCTTTGATATGCAGTCCTCCAGAGATGAAAGGTAACAGGTATTCAGCAGATTGTTCATTTCTTCTGCGGATGCTGTGAATCAGGATCAAAAACAGACGTTGCTGGAAAAGCTCAGCAGGTCCGGCAGCAGCTGTGAAGAAAAAAATCAGAGTTAACGTTTCAGGTCCGGTGACCCTTCCTCAGAACAGTTCTGCCAGACCTGCTGAGCTTTTCCAGCAATGTCTGTTTTTGTTCATTTCTTCTGTCTTGTTGCTCAGTTAGTGATCCAAGAGTGTTGAGTAAATTTGTGCTGCTGCTGCAAGGGCATTGTTATGGACCAGACCAGACCCCCTCAAAATATTTTAAGGCAGCCTAGACCCTAATGTTTTTCTTATTCTATAAGTAAACATAAAGTGCTGTATTCCAGATGCAATTAAACTGGTCAAACTACTCAACGTTAAGGAAAACACAATTTATTCAAACACTATGGTTAAAATACAACAAAAGTAAGAGGGACTTAGAAGAACTTAACTATTAGAAAACTTAACAGAATAATAGATAAGGTAACGATTACTAATTAACTGTTCCAATATAGTAACATCCCATGAACATACCACTTGACAAAAAGGCAGAGTCAGAAACAGATTGTCTCACATGCAACCCAGCAGAGAGAGATAAAAAGATAGTGATAATTCAGAGAGTAGCAACTAGGAGACATTTGCTGCAGCTTCCAACACTGTTGAGGCTCTAACAACAACTTCTTAAAGCTAAAGAAAAACACTAGAAATCCTGGTCTGTGAGAGTTGGCCACACCTATCCAGGCTGCTTCTATTGTTCCAACTTTTGAAAAAACCAAGGCCTCACAAGGTGTTTATATTATCACAGAATGAACGAGAAGTGCTGAGCAATCTCTCTTATAAGTAACCAGGACAAAATACACCTCCTAAAATCACCATAAATGAACAAGGAGTAAAATTAATTATCATTTAATTCACGAGATGGTGGTCTAAGTGAAAACAAAATCTCAAGGCAAATAATGTTCAGAGGTTTTCTCACTGAAATCAGTTGAATACCCTAAACAGGGTAATTGTCTTCTTTTCCACTTTGAGGAGTTACTTTGCTGACAGGGCTCATTTTCTTTTTATGAGGTTTTCTTTCCTCGATTAATGATGATTTTTTTTGCTACTCAAGGCTGCTTAAAGCGGTGCTAACATTTGTATTATGAGGCACATGGTCTAACAAAATGATTGTGGAACTCTTGGGCAAATCCCCAAAGAGAAAGTGATTGGTGTTGTGCAGAGTCCTGTTGTGCTATCCCAGTAAGATTTTATTTTAATAGTAGGAAATCTGAAGGAGCTCTCTCAAATTGACCATGAGCATTGTCCTCTCATCATCTCTTCAAGCTTTTAATCGTTCTGCCTTCGTTCTGCAACTGACACAGGATCTGGAGATTCGCAGATGGCAATGGGACATAAAGCTACAATCTGTAATTTAAAAGCACTAAATGTAATTTAATTCTAATCATAATGAACTTTAAAAATGCAAATGCTTGCAGCAAATCACATCATTGTATGTTCAGCACTTGGCCTGTTCTTGTCCCAAAAAAAACATCAAATCAAGTCAGACAAAAAGACATTCCTCTCCTTCCTAACATTGCACTTAAATAAATTTGACCTTTGCTCAGAGTGCATGTTTAAAACTTTGGCCTTAGTATCAGACACACCCATTTCTCAGGATATAGGAGATTCCCCAGTGCAATTCCAATCGTTAATGGTGAGATCTCAGATTGCTGCTCAATCGATGGGCAATGTGCTGGAATCATGGAAATGCAGAAAGCAGCCATTCACCCCATCAAATCTGCACCAACCCTCCAAAGCGTACCCCACCATAGCCCCTGCACTTCCCATGGTTAGTCCACCAAACCTGCACATTCCTGGACACTGTAGGAAATTTGGCATGGCCAATCCACCCAACCTGCACATCTTTGGATTGTGGGAGGAAACTGGTGCAGATGCAGGGAGAATGTGCAAACTCCACACAGACATTCACCCAATGCTGGAATTGAACCTGAATCCTTAGCACTGTGAGGCAGCAGTGCTAACCACTGGGCCACCCTGTGCCAAGTGTGGTTGGAGTTACACATAAATGAGCATGTAGAGGTGTAACACAATGGCAACTGAGGTAGCTGCTCAGAAAGTGACTGCTGTGACTGGATCTTTTTAATATGGGATCCATTGATGTTCACTTTTAGGGACATGCATTGTATGGGCCACAGATAAACTTAGCAACTTGGTCAGCCTCAGGATAAACTGACCTCATAGTGAGGATCTCAACACTCCTCTGTTCCCTATTGTGTTTATGTACAAGGCCTAACCTGAGATGGATTTGAGGATTGTATGCTGATTTTTGGATGCTTTGGGCAGCATGCACCCAGCTTGCAATAAGAATATGTTACGATTCTACTATATTGGCAGACTTGGGAATCAGGCAAGCAACTGGAAGATAGGCCCTAGGATTTGAAGCCTGTAGAATATTCTCTGAACTAAGAATTGTATGTTGTCTTATTGTGAACTCAGGATCTGAAAGGCAACCCCTTCATCCCAATCAGCCCCGATACACTGGAATTACAGCTCCTTCAGGACAATGTTAATATAATCTTATGAGCCTCTCAGCTGAAAACTAGACATCAGCAACATGAGAAGAGATAGTAAGAACAGCCGATGCTGGAGTCAGAGGTAACACAGTGTGGAGCTGGAGGAACACAGCAGGCCAGGCAGCATCAGAACAACAGGAAAGCTGACCCAAAACGTCAACTTTCCTGTTCCTCTGTTGCTGCCTGGCCTGCAGTGTTCCTCCAGCTCCACACTGTGTTATCAGCAACACGAGAACATATTTTCAGAGAGACACTTGTTAATGCTCACTGGGTGCTTCCAGCTGGTTAGTAGCATTTGTGATTCAGGGTTGTTAAGGAGTCCACAGCACCAATCTTTTCCATCTATTACTCCGAATAGCAAACAGTTAGAGTCTGCTTAATTATGATTATAATGTATTGCTGTTTTCTGCATGAGTTTAAAAAAGGTTATCTTGGAATGAAACCACAAATCAGTTCTTGATGCCCACTGTTATGATAAGGTGTGCATATCTTCGATTATGTGACAATACTATCACTTTTTAAAAAAGACAGAAAAACCTTCTTAAATAGAGTGTTTAAGACAGAGATGAAGAGCTGTCTATTTGGAAAACCAAACAGCTTGTGAGGCTTGCTTTCTTTTTAAAAGTTGAAACAATGAAAGAAGCCTGAATGGGTGTGGTCAAGCTCTCACAGAACCAGGATTTTTAGTTTTAGTTTTTCATTAGCAGTTGCTGTTGAGGTCTTGAAAAAGTGGAAACTATCTTTTCCCTCTCTCGGTTACAGCTAAAAACTGGAGTTCTTTTCTTCCTGCTGCTGGAATTGCATGTTCAACAATCTATTTTCTGAATTTGCCTTTTGCCAAGCATGTGCTTAAAGGATGTTGCTCTATTGGAACAGTTACTGTTCAGTAGCTAACTAGTGCTTGTTAACCTGTTAAAGAATGCTAAACTGTTAAGGTTTATTATAGCTTCATAACTGTACACAGGTTAGGGCATACCAATGATAACACAAAAAGCAGAAGACATGAATGACTCTAATCACAGCTGCCAAGAATGCCCCAAAACTCTCCAGACGTCTTGTATGCTCCACCTAGTGATATGTTATATATTGGAAGGGATGGAGCTTCACACTATCCTGACTGATTTATGTGGGTTCAGTTTATAAGCTCAGATATTTAGTCTTGTCAGGCTGACCAAGTCTTTTTCTCTGGTTGCATTTTCCGAGGTCATTTCTTATGAAGTAGTTGAACCAAATCAATAAATTGCAGGATGTTGAGCACAAAATACACTTTCTTGCTTATGAAAGGATTACCACTTTTTTTGCTACTTGTAAAGCTTCCTGCTGCTTTAACCAAAATGGAGTGTTTTTGATCTTTTTCTCTTCTTGGGATGATGCTTGCCTTTTCTTTCTGTAAAACGGTGCTGTTTTCATTCCTTAAATGTTTTCTGATTTTTGATTTAAAAGAAAAGATCTTGCCTCTAACAACTTGTTTCATTTTAATCATTTTTTCTGCCTCAATTCATTGCTCCCATCTGTTGGAATACAATTCTAAATGAGGATGCTGTCTTTAAGATTTCTCTGCAACTTGTTATAGCATTGTTCATAATGGTAGCAATGTTCATTTCAATGATAGGCAATTTTTGCTGCCTTTTTCTTGTCACAGAGACAGGTAACTTTTCTCCCATTTCCTTAGGCACTTAACTTACAACTGGAGGTGAATGTAGTCCACTGCTGTATAGGTTTGTGGCTTGAATCTACTCACATACTAACCAAGAGTGATTGCCCATAGCCTGTGATGGCATTCTGGCTTTTTGAGCTTTTTCTCCCCAGTTTGACTACCTTTTAGCTCAGAGTGCAGCAGCAGCTAGTAGCTTCAGCTTCCATGAGCCTATGCTGACTGATGTCCCTTATGCATGCTTTTTCTCAGCAACTGACTGCACAGCTACTCCTTTCTTAAAAGGTGTATGCACTTCAATTATTAACTGTTTTTGTTGCAGACGTTCTCCATTCCTTTCCATTTGGATGGTTCTCAGCGATGGTCTCTTCACGGTGGGGGCAGAGTCAAGGCTGCCCACATGTTGCTTGGTTGGCTGGGCAGTTGGTTTGCAATGCAGAGTGATGCCTACAGCACAGGTTCAATTCCCACACTGGCTGAGGTTTCCATGAGAGACTCTCCTTCTCAACCTCTCCCCTTGCCTGAGGCATGGTGACCCTCAGATTAAATCACCACCAGCCATCTCTCTTTAACGAGAGAGAAGGCCTATGGTCTAGTAACATAATGGTGACTTTATCTTTACCAAAGACCCATGTATCTTAGGTAAAATGCTGCCACCAATCAATCTTCCAACGTGGATCTGGGGACTTTAGTAATTTGCAGTGAAGGATGAACCACAAAAGTGTCTCAGCAGAAGCGGCATTTATGTTATGGTTCGTTACATCTTAGCAACTTTATACAGGTTACACTTTACAGATAACATAGTGATGAAGAGACAAGGCAGTCTCCAACTACAACTGCCCATGACTCCACAAACACGTTCCAATGTTCCACCAGTGGCTGTGTTGTGTCACAGTAGGCAGAGCTTCATTTTACCTCATGTTAATAGTTTTCTATCCATCTAATATGTCCAATAAAACTCTCACATATTAGTTAGTAAAATCAACTTCAGTTCCTAGTTGTCACATAAACTACGCACCCCCACACCCCCGACCCCCCCCTATTGAGGATGGATGGAAGATCACACATCACTGTTCAAAGAGGCTAAGAGTGTTCTTCCTGTGTTCTGACCGATTCTTTTTTCCATCAGATATTATCATTAAAACATCATTTCAATGCTTATCATTGGATATTTCTGGATACAAATTGATTTTTAGTTCTGATTTTTCAACAGTGACTCCACTTCCTTATATTTTATTGTCTGAAAAGCACTTTGTGATATCTTTAAGCCATGAAAGATACAATAGAAATACATGATCTTTCTAAACGATTGATATTATTATTCACAAGACAGAATGAATAAATTGATGGTAATCAACATGAATTGATGCTTTGATGTTTGTATTAAGGAGATTTTTCATAAAAATTTGTATTCTTTCCTTGGTGAAGATCATGCACTAGTATTTGTCTGAGGTGGGGAGGTAATTCCCCTCAGCTTTAAAACTGGGACAAACTTAGCTCTGATTATTTGGCTGACCCCACAGCCATTTAATGTCCATTGCGGCATTAATTGTCTTGAATAGGCCTTCTTTGACTATCCTAAGAGTGTACAGTATTGAAAATTACACTGTGTACTTTGCTCACCAAGGCTAACCCTCAATTTAAGGTCTGTGTATCACCAAAAAGGGTCTGAAAAGGGAAGGAAGCAATTTGTTGCATTAACAGCACACGTGGAACCGTTCTGTGTCTGAATGTTTCATGCTGTTAGATTTCTTCACAAGATCTTTTGTACCGGCAAAGTGGAGCAAATATGAAGCATTCCCGACTCGTCTCTTTTCTGAGCACAACATTTTAAGTTGGTGCTCCAGGAAATATAATGCAGCTTTAACCTATTGTTAAATAGAAATGAGGTACTCCAGCTGAAGATAAGCAAAAGGGAGGAGTACTGGTTACCAGACATGTTCACACCCGCTGATCAAAAGGGAAAAAAATCACTGATCATTACTGAGAAGTTTTGCTTTGAATGGAGCGTGACCCTGAATCCTTTGTCGTGGACCATTGCTGAGTTTCTGATGAATATGCCATTGTTTGGACTTGATCTATTCCATTTTGATGTGTACTTTGAGCCATCATCTGTATTCTGTATCTGTAGAAATGTCTGCAATATTTCCCAGATGCAAAGGCAACTTTTGAAAGCAGACATGACAAAAAAATGACCTTACTTTTCCATTAAGGAGGTGAAGAATTGAAAGATTTCTTTAAGGCACTTAAATCTGCACAAATGAGTATGACTCAGTGAAAGTCACACTATCAACCTGTTTCACATCCAGGAAAAGTGCAATATTGGAAACAATTGTCTTCTGATGTTCTAATGAAACAAGACAATTGAGCCTTAATGCAAGTGATTGAAGCATCTACCAAACAAATGTAAATTTGGCAATGTTAACGTGAAATCAAAATCCAAATAATTAAAAGGTGTCAGTCTACCAGGAGGGAAAAGCAGTGAAACTTGCAAAGAGCACATACTGGTCCAGCTCATCTTGTTTACTTCGAAAAGGGAGCTCCAAGTATGTTCATTTCCAAATATTACTTTGTTTATTCCCCTCTGGTCATCAACTATGCTGGAACGTATTTGAGAAAAACAGAAATCTGTCAGAGGTGCTGGAGTTAACAAGATCTCTATCATTTTCAGATAGGTCCAGAGACCCTAAAGTTGAGGCTGCCGACAATAACTGCGACTCTCCAAGTTCAACTCTTGTGAAAACTGTTCATAACTTAAATGCCAGGAATCCACATTCAAGGCAACAATGGCAACTTTACAAAAGGACTTGTGTCTTGACCAATGTTTCCACAGTGATGCACACCCGCACTGAACAGATATGTCCTACTGCTGGCAAACAGTATAAAATTTGTGCAAACCTTAACTATCATGCTTGCATTTGTTCTTCATCAGCAAACTCAGCCTAAAGATCAATACCATCAGAATGGTGTCACTTGCATGTGCCTTAAAATAAAAGTGGCAAAATAAAGCCTCATTCTCTCTCCATCTCTCTTTCTCTGACTCAAACAAACATAGAGACAAAAGATCCTGGATATTCTTTGTGATGCCTCACTTCAACTGACCAAGTGTCTGTTGACTGCTCAGACATAAATGTTCTCAAAAATACAGAAGCATCTGTTAATGTCATGGGAGACGAAAAGTCCAACAAGCTTCAGGATTATTCTCTGCAAACCAGGGAATACAAACATGTTCCCTTGCAACAGTACTAAATCATCCCTCTTCCATACCTACACCGGCCCTAAACCCCACCTCTTCCTCCGTTACATTGATGACTGTATCGGCGCCGCCTCGTGCTCCCACGAAGAGCTCGAACAGTTCATACACTTCACTAACACCTTCCACCCCAACCTTAAGTTTACCTGGACCATCTCTAACACCTCTCTCCCCTTCCTGGACCTCTCTGTCTCCATATCGGGCAACCACCTAGAAACCGATATTCATTTCAAGCCCACCGACTCCCACAGCTACCTAGAATACTCCTCCTCCCACCCACCTTCCTGCAAAAATGCTATCCCCTATTCCCAATTCCTTCGCCTCCGCCGCATCTGCTCCCAGGATGAGGCATTCCACTCCCGTACATCTCAGTTGTCCTCGTTTTTCAAGGACCGTAACTTCCCCTCCTCGGTGGTCGAGAACGCCCTCAACCGTGTCTCCCACATCTCCCGCACCTCATCCCTCACACCCCGTCCACGCAATAAAAACCAAAAAAGAATCCCCCTCGTCCTCACGTACCACCCCACCAACCTCCGGATCCAACGCATCATCCTCCGACACTTCCGCCATCTGCAATCCGACCCCACCACCAAAGACATCTTTCCCTCCCCACCTTTATCTGCTTTCCGGAGGGACAACTCTCTCCGTGACTCCCTTGTCCGCTCCACACTCCCCTCCAGC
>NC_063350.1:48681710-48757039 GCF_021869965.1 Rhincodon typus | reverse complement strand
GCCCGAAACATCAGTTTTCCTGCTCCTCTGATGCTGCTTGGCCTGCTGTGTTCATCCAGCTCTACACCTTGTTATCTCAGATTCTCCAGCATGTGCAGTTCCTACTATCTCTGAAACATTTATATTGGTCTGGATTACATAAAGATGCGGTTGAATTTTACCAATCCTGTTGTATGTGTCAGATGGCAGGAAAGCCACAGGCAGTAAATAAAAAAGTGCCTTTGATACCAATTCCCACATTTGGAAAACCTTTTATCTGGGTCATAATTGATTGTGTAGGTCCCCTCCTGAAAACCAAAATTGGGAAGAAATATTTGCTAACCATAATGGATGTGTCTACCAGGTTTCCGGAGGCAATTCCATTACGGAATATCAAGGCAAAAAAGATTGTAAATGAGTTGCTTGTTTTCTCTACCCATTATGGACTACCCAGAGGGATTCAGTCAGACCAATTTTACTGCCAAATTATTTAAGGAGGCCATAGATAGTTTAGACATCAAATACTTTAAATCAAGTGCATACCTTTCAACAATTGGAATGATAGTATCAGGCCCCAAAGACAATGTTGAGGGGTTATTGCCAGGATTACCCAAATCATTGGGATAAGGGTATCCCATTTATAATATTTGATATTAGAAATGCTCCAAATGAATCAACTCAGTTTACTCCACTTGAATTAATATTCAGACACGAAGTAAGAGGGCCTTTAAGAGTAAGGAAAAGTTGACAGGTCTGAAGTCAGAGATCTCACAGTTCGATTATGTATCTGAGGTGAGAGAAAGATTAAACAGAGTAGATGAATTATCTAGACAACATTTGAAGGTGGCACAGCGCCTAATGAAGCAAGAAGCAGATAAGAAATCTAATATTCATACATTTGCCCGTGGGGATAAAGTATTCGTGTTCATACCAGTGGTAGGAGATCCCTTCAAAGCAAGGTTTAGTGATCCCTGTCAGATTGAGAAGAAGTAAATTCAGGTGAATTATTTGGTAAAGATGTCCCATAGGAAAAAATTTATTGCGTATGTCACGTGAACATGCTGAAACATTACTATATCAGGGAGAGGGAACTGGAGAAGCAGGTATCAGTTACTGCCACTCAGAGTGAGGAATGAAATCCAGATGGTTTGGATTTTGATGTGCCTCAGAATAAATTGAATAATGAGGAAGTCTATAAGGAATTGGATAAAGCAGTGAGCTATCCGTCCCGGGAAGAAAGAGCTTAATTGAAAGACTTGTTACAGTCCTATGAGGACATATGTAGAAATAGAATGGGGAGGACTGATGTCATAGTATGTGAGGTTGACATAGGGAATGCTGTTGCGGTTAAACAACACCCCTGCACCAAATCTGACTCATACCCAATTCCAAGGCTGGAGGACTGTTTGCAAAAAGTTGGACAAGCCACTTACATCACAAAGTTGAGCTTACTTCACGGTTACTGGCAAGTACTTTTGTCGGAGAGAGCAAAAGAAGTTTCTGCACTTGTAACCCTAAATGGGCTGTATCAATTTAAAGTAATGCCCTTTGGAATGAAAAATGTTCCAGCCACATTTCAAAGACTTATGAACAAAGTTTTTGCAGAATTGACTAATTGTGCCACCTATATAGATGACTTAGTGGTCTTTAGCCATTTGTGGAAAGATCACATGGACCATTTGGCAGAGTCCTCTGAGAGACTATAGAAGGCAAAGTTGGTCATAAACTTGGCAAAAACAGAATTTGCGAAGGTGGAAGTGACATTCTTAGGGCACAACATCGGATACAGATGGATGACACTGAGTACATGAGGACAAAAGTCATCAAGGAATTTCTCAGACCATCCTCGAAGAAGAAAGTGCTCTGACTTTTAGGATTGAGCAGATTCTACAGGAAATTTGTAGCAAACTTTCATAGTGTGGTGGCACTGTTGAGGAATTTCTTAAAAATGAACACGAAATTTCGATGGACAGAACAATTCCAGGAGGCATTTGAAATTTAAAAGCAGCATTAACCATCGCATCAGTTTTAGCCACGCCAAATTTTTTGAAATCCTCCAAAGTCACGATTAATACAATTGATGTAGGTGTTGGAGCTGTGATGTTATAGGAGGGTGATTGTGGAATTGAAAGGCCAATTGGTTAGTATTCAAAAAAAACTCAATATCCACCAGAAAAAAAATTCAATCATTGAAAAAGAGTTAATGAGTTTAGTAATGGCCTTACAAAATTTTAATGTTTACTCTGCAAACAACACATCAGAGGCAATTGTGTATACCGATCACAATCCTTTGACTTTTCTGGAAAATTTTCAGGACAAGAACATCAGATTATTTGGTGGGAGTCACATGTTACAACAATGTGACAACACTGTCATAGGTACTACCATATTCGTAGGTTTTGTACATTCTTTCACAGGGACATCTCAGTATCAAATGATGGCTTGCCCAATACTCAATGGTTTCCTGTGCTTGTTAGACTGACTCTAATCTGATTGCTTGATGTAGCCATATGATAAACTAATATCAGTTCACCTAATCAGGAGTTAGTCGTTTGGAATTTTGGAGCACCCTGGGCAACATTTTTGTTGGATTTGTTAATCTGCTGGCGAAAATGGCTGACATCTTCAACACAAACTGAGGGTTGGATCATTTTAATTTGGCTAATCATGATTCACTGTCGATGGAAGATGGAATGCAATCTATACATTTTCAGAAGGTGTGACATAGTGTCCCATATGTCTTGTTAGAAAAGTTCAGGCATAGGTTATAAGGAGAAATTCAGAATAACAGATTCAAGTTGGTTGATAGACAAAACAAGACAAAGAATTAGGGTTTCACTCAGGCTCATTAGAGTTTTACTTAGATTGACAGTTGTGATCTCCAAGGTCACTACTGGACCATTTAATTCATCTGTTACACAGATGATTTAAATTTAAGGGAATACAATCTCAAAATTTACTGGTAAAAGAGCTACTTTAATAGACAGCAAGTGAAACTGTAGAAGACTTCAGGAAAGTTGATTAAGTGTGTAGTTTAAGGAGATGACTCACGGATGTAATTTAATGTGGGTATGTACAATACCACATATTTTGATGAAGACAAAAAAAAAATCATAAATATACACAGTGAAAAGATGCTAAAGTTTGTGATGAGAAAAAAAATTAAGTCCTAGAATAATTCCAATAAAGGAAAGAACCTCTTACATTTATATATCAGCTTTCATCAACATTATGCATTTCAAATCTGTCACAAAATAATAAATACTTTGGAAGTGTAGACATGTCTGTGACATGAGAAAAAAAATGGCAGGACATTCATGCACAAAAAGGAGACATAAGTGGAGATAGAAAATGTCAGTAAAAGGCAAATGGTATTTGAGGCTTGATACACTTACTGCTCCAAAGCAGAGAAACATTAGTTCAGTAGTTCAAGTACTGCATGCAGTTCCTGGTACCACATTAATAGAATTAGTATGAAAGTTATTAACAGTGTGCAGCTTTGATTCACCAGAGAAATGTCAGGAATTAAAAATAATAGTGACTTGACAGCATTTGAGATACTGGGAATAGTTTCATTGGAAGTTTTCAAAACTCTGAAGTATTTGTCAGAATGAATAGGGAAAAATTATTTCCTTTTAGATGACCTTGAGTGCAAACTACGTCTAGGCTGATACCTCAGTGTCGAACAGCAGGAGTGTTGCATTGGGTGTTGACGGTGTTGTCATTTGAATGACGCATTAACCATGACAGGTGAATATAAAAGAGGCCATGACACAATTTTGACAAAGAACAAAATTACACTCTCTATTCTGGCCAATACTTATTACTCAATTATCACTAAGTAAACAGATTATTTGGTCATCATCACGGTGCTGTTTGAGAGAACTTGCTGTGCATGAATTGACTGCCATGTTGCCTATATTATATCAGTCATGACACTTTTAAAGCACCTCACCTACTGTAAAGTGCTCTGAAATGCTCTGACGTCATGAAAGTCTTTATTAAAATAAAAGTTTTCTTCCCTTTCTTCTAACTTGGGTTTGGCAATACATTCCTGCACATGCTAATTGTATGCAAGGATGATGTAATTTAAAAATGCATTAACAAACCTGCAAAAGATTTTGTTACTATATAATGAAAAGGCCGAGGTACCTTTGGTTGAATGCTGTCACCAATCTTCCTAGGGCCTTTCTAGTAGTTTGAGGTGATCATGAACTATAAGTAAGTCACAGTAGAAGAGACACTGATCTTAATAACAAGATCAATTTTATTATATCATAGTAACGAAATGCAGGTAACATTTTACCGGTGGTAACACACTAACTACAAATAGCCCAAGAACTGCGTAAGCCTCCTTGAGGTTGTTTCATGTCTGCTAGTCAATACTTTCATGTCATTACAACATCTTCCCCATGTTTTGTTTTTCCTTAGTTAACCCATAATACAATGTGATAAAGAGCTATATAACATTTATCACCACACTTTCTCACCCTCAAGCCTCTGACTTCACGAATTGAAGCAAACTTGTGGTTTGACAGTTCATCCGAAATGTGTATATTTTCACTCGAAAGATCAGTAGCCCATTGGCTTGAGGATTGTCGATTTTGACATTAATCATACTTTTATTTCTCCACTGGAGGATGCTTTATCTCACAACATCTTTTCACTCAGGACTTGTTTTCACATTGATTTTGGTATTATTGTTGATTCAATATCTTATCTGAAGGACGTTAGATTTAATGGATGTGCATTGGAAGATAACTGTGTTGATGTAGGAAGTAGGTTTGCCTTTGGTTCTTGACATGTGACTGATCTCTCACATGATGTTGGAAGTTTTGGATTTCTTCCATCAAGCTTTGTGTTTTTCTGACAGGTATCGTAAATTTCTTTCACACGAATATCATCAGTGGTTTTGATCAGTGCATCACTGCCATCTGTAGTAGACTGCTGTGCTGTCAGTACTTGCCGGATTAAAAGTTCACCAATGATCTCAGGTGAACTGTATTGCTCAAGTGTAGCAAAAATACTGAGTTGTTGTCTCAAGATTTTCTGTTGGAATTCTTCATGGTATCAGGGATGGAAAACATTTCCTGTAGCACCATGAACTCTGTGGGTTCCTCCCTACTGATAATGTGAAATATATGTCAGATTCCAAAGTAAATGATACACCCGGCTGAATGTTCTTTTAATGAAACAGATTTTGGAAAGCAACATGATTGATTTCTGCAAATTCAATTTTCTTCATTGGTTTAGCCATTAGTCCTGAAAGGCCTCTGAGGTCTTGCTCAGGTTATGTTTACTTAGGTCAGTCAATGGTAGTTCCCTTAAGAAATGTTTGAACTACGTCAATAAATTGCAGGATGTTGAGTGAAAAACACACCTTCTTACTCCACTGGGCGACATGAACATCTCAAATACATGGTATTCTTAATATTGTAGTGACATCTGTAACCTTCCTTTCATTCCACGTGGCGAGTTGGATCTATATCTGTAGGCTGTACCCTTTTTTTGTCAAAGCCATAATATTTGGTTAAATGACACAGTGACAATTAGCCATGTATCAAGCTTGAGTGACTTGTCCATTGACATTGTTACATCCAGTCCTGCTGGATCATCAAGTCATTGAGTCATAGAGCACACATACAGACCCTTCAGTCCAACTTGTCCATGCCAACCAGGTTTCCCCAAACTCAACTAGTCCCATTTGCTTGCATATCCCTCTAAACATTTCCTATTCATGTACCTATCAAAATGTCTTTTAAATGTGTAACTGTACTGGCATCTACCACTTCCTCTGGCAGTTCATTCCACATACAAACCACCCTCTGCATGAGAAAGTTATCCCTCAGGTCACTTTCAAATCTTTCTCCTCTCACCTTCAACCTATGTCCTCTAGTTTTGAACTCCCCTACCCTAGGGAAAAGAACTTTGCTACTCACATTATCTATGCACCTCATGATTTTATAAACCTCTCCCATATTTCTAGGGAAATCCCTAGTTGCCTCCTCCAATGGACACATATCCTCAAATGCAGGTGTTGCTTCTAATGGAGGTGGATGCTTTACTGTGTAGAGGTTCTGTGTGCAAGTTTATACCCACTGTTCTGGAGTTATGTCTGAATTCTATATATCCTTTGGAAGTGACCGTTTGTTATAGCTAAATGCTGCCCTTGCCTGTCAGACCTTTTTTGTTGAACATACTGACATTGACTCCAAGGGAAGAATGTTTTGGCAAAGTGTCATTTTGTCAAGTTTCATGGGATTCCCTTTGTGAGGCCTAGCAAGTTTTTTTCACACTATCATCCCAAACTGGCCCGATTAATTACCTTCCTTGCCCCTCTGGCAACCCCCTCATCCCAGGCTAGATGAATTCTCCCACTTGACATGGTTGGAAGAACTTGCCACCAGCTGGGTATCCCAGAATAGAATGGTATCGTTGATACTGGAACCATCATTAAAACTCCATTGTGTGCCATGATAAGCATCAGCATTCCCTGTCCTGAAAGGCTGCACACATTCCAGGACGGCACGGCAGACAAAGGTAAATTGGCATTGTGATTTTGAATGGGTCTCTGCGCAGCTAAAAATACAAGCTTGTAGATACTGGAGTCAGCAGAAGAGGTACCGACCCCCTCTCCTTGAGTACCTCAACCAGATGCCTGTGAAAGGGCGGCATCGTGGGTCAGTGGTTAGCACTGCTGCCTTACAGCGCCAGGGACCTGGGTTCGATTCCAGCCTTGGGTGACTGTCTGTGTGGAGTTTGCACATTCTCCCCGTGACTGTGTGGGCTTCCTCCGGGTGCCCTGGTTTCCTCCCACAGTCCAGAGACGTTCAGGCTAGGTGGATTGGCCATGCTAAATTACCCATAGTGTTCAGTGATGTGTAGATTAGGGGGATGGGTCTGGATGGGATGCTCTGAGGGTCGGTGTGGACTTGTTGGGCCAAAGGGCCTGTTTCCACACTGTAGGGATTCTAAAAAAAGAAAGCTTAAGCCCCTGCACTGATATTGGAGGCAGTCCTTGACTACTGTGTTTACACCCCTGACTGATGGGTGTGTCTTCCTGAGCAACCTTCTGAGACATGGCCTTGTGCTTATACCGCGTACTGTGTGTATGCCAGCTGGCACATAGTGTAGGTGTAAATTGATGTAGCAATGTGCCATTTAGTAGCATGTTCAGAGCCCTGCAAGGTCCCACTGTTAATAGCAGATGTTGAGATGACTTGTGTTGCCAAATCATCTGTCTGTCTAGGTTGTTAGACCTATTATGGGCAGAATACACTGCTAATCAGAGCTACTACTTCACCAGTCACATCACTAGTACAACTGTGTTAATTCATTCACCACAATGGCCAAATGATCAGCTTTAGTCTTACTATCAAGAAGACTTTCACCAACCTTCTTTAATTAACTCAAAATATTCCATTTATTATAACACAAAACTGATTTATAAAGCAAGTGGCAAAGACTATGAAGCAGAATGAGCACTGTCTTCCATCAATCCAAACCATTCACGAGACAAAAGACAACAACGTATGCAGAAAAGTCAAAAGAGAAAAACATCCCTATGTTCTGAACGGAAAGGATAAAATGTGATGAGCTCTCGTGGTCTGACAAGTTTCTTGTCAACAAAATCAAAACGCTGACAGCCGTTGACTGAGGGAAGATCCTCAGTTTGAATTGATATTAAGTTTAACCCAAGTCTTTGGAAAATGGCCACAGTTCAGCTTTTCAGGGTTTGTATGGTGATCAGAAATACTGATATTTGTAGACTTTATTAAGTTCCCAGAAATTTTTGCTGAGTGAGGGTGAGAGACTACTGACTACTTAGGTTGTAAAACAGAAAACTAAGTTCAGAAAGAGTTCAACTCTCACACTGGCTGAAGTTACCATGAAAGATTCAACTTCTCAACCTCTCCCTTTACCTGACCTTTAGGTTAAACCATGACCAGTTATCTCTGTCTGATATGAAAGCAGCCCTATGGTCTGGTAAGACTATGATGACTTTACCTGCAAGAGAACCACTAGCATAGAGGCCCATAATCTTTTCAAAGCGAGGTTGTCCAGTGAATATGTGCCATAAACTCCAGCTCTTCTATCCCTAAAATCTTCCCTTTTTTTTATCCGAATCTGCAAACAGCAGGTAAACCACAGCACGTATTAAACTGTAAAATTAATTTCAAATAAAACAATGGGTAAAAGCCCTTTTCAATCCAGAAAATGTCTAGATCATTTGTTATCTTCAGAACTTTACTTAGTCCTTAAACATAATTCTGTGTTCCCAATAGGAGTGTTTGTACCTCATGAAGATATTAAGTTCCATTGCTCCATTGCTCTGCTGTGATATGGTTTCTCTTCCCCTCTCAGGACTTTCCTGTAATATTTCATGGTTTCTACTTCTAAGATGATTTGAATGACTTTTCCAAAGTTAGACATTCTTTGGACTGTAATAGATCCGATAAAAACTGATCAAAAGTTTCTACAGTAATTCTCATCTTTTATGAATTCTAATCACAAGGCTCCATTTTCATGGATTAAATTAACCTGTTGAAGTCACTAATGCAATTTTCTCTGGATTCCCCTGGAAGTTGAACTGTGTTTTAATTCTCGACAGTTCAAAAACTCTATTTGTTCTGAGTAATTGTTGAAAAGCTTTTAGAACATAATCAAATGTGTCAATCTTATTTTTGGAAGTATAGACCATCATCAGCTAAGAGTAATTGAATGAAGCATAATGTTAACTTGTTCTAAGATAACAAGATGTAGAGCTGGATGAACACAGCAGGCCAAGCAGCAGCAGAGGAGCAGGAAGGCTGAATTTTCGGGACTGACCTATCTCCTCCCTACCTCCCCACCTACAGTCACCTTTACTGGCTCCATCTCCACCTCTTTGACCGGTCTGTCTCCTCTCCACCTATCTTCTCCTCTATCCATCTTCTATCCGCCTCCCCCTCTCTCCCTATTTATTTCAGATCCCCCTTCCCCTCCTCCATTTCTGAAGAAGGGTCTAGGCCCAAAATGTCAGCCTTCCTGCTCCTCTGATGCTGCTTGGCCTGCTGTGTTCATCCAGCTCTACACCTTGTTATCTCAGATTCTCCAGCATCTGCAGTTCCTACTATCTCTGTTAACTTGTTCTGTTCTGATTTGGTATTTGATTTTGAAGCAATTCTGTATTTAATGAACTGAAGTCTAATGTTGTGTTCTGTTACAAAATCCACTGAAGTTCAATCTGCTGGGACATAGTATGTCTTCTTCCATTTATTCTTAATGTGTTGATCAATCTTCTGAATTTAAAAGTATTTTATATCTGTATGATTACAATATTGATTTAAATCACATGTTCTATAAGCTTATCTTCTTGTATTCCAGATTACAGCTAAGTGTTAAATTACTGTAAATTGCTGGTGCCTTCACAGCTTTTTATTTCTTTCCCATACTTGTTAATTCTGTAATGATTTCAATTATATCAAATTCTTCAAATGAAGCTTTAAATTGTGTTCACTGGTCGTTCTGTTGTGATTTACTGCTTCAGCTTGGAAATATATTTTTCTTGTTGATTGCTTATATTTTAAAAGAAATCTGCACAGCAGCAATATCCAAAAAAAACTTGGAAACATGTCAAAACTTGTAAACGTTAAAATATTTTGTTCAGAAGTTTGAGTACAATGTTCCTGTTTTCAGGAATCAAAATTGAGGAATCCTGCCTTTTTGGGAAGTTTCTTGTAGTGTTAAGATGGAATCTTTATGCCCTTGGATTGATTTCAGCCTTTTCATTCCATGATAAAATGATATCTCAAGTTCTCTTCATATTTTAAATATTTCCTGATTTATAATAATAACATTTTCTTGCCTCAAAATCACACATTAGTTTTAAATCTTATTCCGTTGGCAACTTACTTCTTTTAACTTTGCTCCAATGTTGCTTGGTTGGAATAAAATTTTAACATCTGGCTCCATATTTAATATTTTCCCTGCAGCCTGTTATAGCATTATTCACATTGCTAACAATGCACATTTTAATGATACATGCACACTTTCTCCCATTTTACAGTTTTCCAGCCCAGAATTATGCCATACAGGTCAGTTTTCTATACTTTCCCATCGGATCTTAATTTAACAACTAGAGCCCAATGTTGTCTACTTCTCTGTCCAACTGCACTTTGGATCTGCTTCCATACGTCTAGGCATGATTATTTGTAGCTCCAACAGTGGCTTCTGCTGTGCAGCTTTTACTTGTTTCAGCTTCCATGAGCCTATGCTGACTGATTTCCATTTTTAATCACTTTCAGTTGCTAACTGACTGGCTGTTCCTTTTTTAAAAGTGCATGCACTTAAAATAGAAAGACTTTAAAAAAAAATTTTCTTCAGCTAATTATCACATTTGGTCTCTTCATGGTGGGGGTCAGATCGCAACAATGCTCAAGCCTGGAATGCTGCCATTAACAATTCTTCCAAAGCAAATCCAGCGGTATTTTAGATGTTTCGATGACGGATGAATCACAGACACGTCTCAGCAAAAGAGGGTCTTATCTTACGTAACAAGATAAGTTTTATTACTACTTAGTCATTGCATGCAGGTTACTTTGTAATAATAGCGAATATGAGGATTTGAATACGTAACTATCTCCAAACACAACAGACCACAACTGTCTTAGCCTTCCTCAAAACTGTTGAAACACTCTCCAAGGCCAGGCTAAATGTCAGAGTAAGCAGAACTTCAACTTAGCTCCTAAATTAAGCCATTCATAACCATTAATTTATGCACAACAGAGGTGTGGCTTCATTCAGTTTTAATTAAGTTGACAATATGTTTTTTTTTTCTCTTTACCAAACATTGGACCAAACATTTGAAATGGAAGCTGAAGATGTCATAAGTGAATTCACATCTTTGAGAGTTGGCACGGAAAGCAAAACATATTCTTCAAACATTGTGTAATAATAACAAATATAAATCGGCCAAGCTACTGGTATTTTTAAACGATTAATTTCTGAGTTATACAAAGCCAAACCACAAAAGTTGCCTAGAGCTTGAAACTAATTTTGAGCTGCATAATAGTAACAATTGTTTAATTTGGAAATCCTTATCTGTCTCTGTTTTTCGCGATAAAAAAATTCAAATTGGGCTATTCTATACATGGGGAGAAACACGGTTTAAAATTTCTCTTTGATGCAATTTTGCATATCAAACAAAAATGAAACACCGTATAACCAGGTTGTAGTCTGACATCATATTTTGTTGCAGTATGATATAAATTCAGACCTTTTAGAGCTGTTGTGAGTTGTATTTTTTTGCATAACATTTTCAATTACACACATAAAAGACATTGCCAACAGTTGCAGTTTCATTGTCTATTTCATTGTATTTGAATGTATGGCATTTACTATTATGTCAATGCTGACTCATTGATAACACTTTTGCCTCTGAGTGTGGAGATGATAAGTACTACTCCAGAACATGAATATATAAGCATAATAACATACTTGACAATCAAGTGTAGTACTGAGTGCTGAAAAGAGAGCTATCATACATAACTCTTTGAAGTTTGTGTCACATATAGACGGTGTTGTTAAAAAGGCGTTTGGCACTCTTGCCTTCAATGCTTAGTCCTTAGTGTATAGGAGTTGGGACATCATGTTGAGGTTGTACGGGACATTGTGAGGTCTCTTCTGGAATGTTGTGTACAGTTCTGGCCATCCAATTATAAGAAGGATATTATTACGCTGGGGAGGGTTCAGAAGAGATTTACCAGGATGTTGCTGGGTGTGCAAGTCTTGAGTTATAAAAAAAGGCTGGATAGGCTGGAACTTTTTTCACTGGAGCGCAGGAGGTTGAGAGGAGATCTTATAGATGTTGATAAAATAATGAGGTGTATAGAAAAAGTTAATGGTAGTTATCATCTTCACTAGGATGGAGAATTTCAAGACGAGGGGGTCCATTTTTAATGTGAGAGGAGTGAGATTTAAAAAAGACATGGGGGCAATTTTTTTTACACAGACATGTTGATTGAACTTCCTGAGGAAGTGGTGGATGTGGGTACAATTACAACATTTAAAAGACATTTGGATGAGTACATGAATAGGAAAGGTTTTGGGGGATATGAGCCAGGAGGTGGGAGATGGGACAAGTTTAGCTTGGGATTATGTTTGGCATGAATTGGGTTGGACTGAAGGGCCTATTTCCTGAATGACTCTATGACTCTACGTCAGAGGTGCCTTCATTTGAATTAGATCTTACACCAAGGTTGAGATTACCATTCCAGCTGAGTGTTAAAGATTCTTTACAACTAGTTGAAATAGAGAAGATCAATTCTCATATCTGGTATCCAGGTGTAAGATACTGCATTCTGTCTCTGACAGGTTACTCTATTTTGGAGATGTGAGAAATATGAATTGAAAAAACCACTTAAACATTCCTAGATTTGAAAATATGGTAAATTTACTATCAATTACCTTGCTAGCAATACAGCTCTTAGTCACAATTTTCATAAGTAGTCATATACACAGTGAATGATTATTTTCATGCCAAAAATGTACTCCAGCACTAAGCAAGCTGTTTTAGTTTAAGGATTGAATCATCTTTTGTGATTATCATTAGACCCTTTCTTCCCAAGGTGAGCAGAACAAAATCCAGATAAAACCTTATCAAAATCCAGCTTAAACTACAATTATCAAAGAATCGCCTAGAACATAGAACATAGAACATTACAGCGCAGTACAGGCCCTTCGGCCCTCGATTTTGTGCCGACCTGTGAAACCAGTCTGAAGCCTATCTAACCTACACTATTCCAGTATCATCCCTATGTTTATCCAATGACCATTTAAATGCCCTTAAAGTTGGCGAGTCTATTACTTTTGCAGGCAGGGCATTCCACGCCCTTACTACTCTCTGAGTAAAGAACCTACCTCTGACATCTGTCCTATATCTATCACCCCTCAATTTAAAGCTATGTCCCCTCGTGCTAGCCATCACCATCCGAGGAAAAAGGCTCCCACTGTCCACCCTATCTAATCCTCTGATCATCTTGTATGTCTCTATTAAGTCACCTCTTAACCTTCTTCTCTCTAACGAAAACAGCCTCAAGTCCCTCAGCCTTTCCTCATAAGACCTTCCCTCCATACCAGGCAACATCCTGGTAAATCTCCTCTGCACCCTTTCCAATGCTTCCACATCCTTCCTATAATGCGGTGACCAGAACTGTATGCAATACTCCAAGTGCGGCCGCACCAGAGTTTTGTACAGCTGCAACATGACCTCATGGCTCCGAAACTCAATCCCTCTACCAATAAAACCTAACACACCGTACGTGTTCTTAACAACCCTATCAACCTGGGTGGCAACTTTCAGTAATCTATGCACATGGACACCGAGATCTCTCTGCTCATCCACACTACCAAGAACCTTACCATTAGCCCAGTACTCTGTATTCCTGTTACTCCTTCCAAAGTGAATCACCTCACACTTTTCTGCATTAAACTCCATTTTCCACCTCTCAGCCCAGCTCTGCAGCTTATCTATGTCCCTCTGTAACCTGCAACATCCTTCCACACTATCCACAACACCACCGACTTTGGTGTCATCCGCAAATTTACTAACCCATCCTTCTACGCCCTCATCCTGGTCACTTATAAAAATGACAAACAGCAGTGGCCCCAAAACAGATCCTTGAGGTATACCACTAGTAACTGAACTCCAGGATGAACATTTCCCATCAACCACCACCCTCTGTCTTCTTACAGCTAGCCAATTTCTGATCCAAACCGCTAAATCACCCTCAATCCCATGCCTCCGTATTTTCTGCAATAGCCTACCGTGGGGAACCTTATCAAACGCTTTACTGAAATCCATATACACCACATCAACCGCTTTACCCTCATCCACCTGTTTGGTCACCTTCTCAAAGAACTCAATAAGGTTTGTGAGGCACGACCTACCCTTCACAAAACCATGTTGACTATCCCTAATCAAATTATTCCTTTCTAGATGATAATAAATCCTATCTCTTATAATCCTTTCCAACACTTTACCCACAACCGAAGTAAGACTCACTGGTCTATAATTACCAGGGTTGTCTCTACTCCCCTTCTTGAACAAGGGGACAACATTTGCTAGTCTCCAGTCTTCTGGCACTATTCCTGTAGACAATGATGACATAAAGATCAAAGCCAAAGGCTCTGCAATCTCCTTTCTAGCTTCCCAGAGAATCCTAGGATAAATCCCGTCCGGCCCAGGGGACTTATCTATTTTCACACCTTCCAGAATTGCTAACACCTCCTCCTTATGAACCTCAATTCCATCTAGTCTAATAGCCTGTATCTCAGTATTCTCCTTGACAACATTGTCTTTTTCCTGTGTGAATACTGACGAAAAATATTCATTTAGCGCCTCTCCTATCTCTTCGGACTCCACGCACAACTTCCCATTACTGTCCTTGACTGGCCCTAATCTTGCTCTAGTCATTCTTTTATTCCTGACATACCTATAGAAAGCTTTAGGGTTTTCCTTGATCCTACCTGCTAAAGACTTCTCATATCCCCTCCTGGCTCTTCTTAGCTCTCTCGTTAGGTCCTTCCTGGCTAATTTGTAACTCTCAAGCACCCTAACTGAGCTTTCACACCTCACCTCTACATAAGCCTCCTTCTTCCTCTTGACAAGAGATTCAACTTCTTTAGTAAACCACGGTTCCCTTGCTCGAACACTTCCTCCCTGCCTGACAGGTACATACTTCTCAAGGACACGCAGTAGCTGTTCCTTGAACAAGCTCCACACTTCAATTGTGCCCAGCCCCTGCAGTTTCCTTCTCCATCCTATGCATCCTAAATCTTGCCTAATCACCTCATAATTATACCTATATATATACCTATCCCTTTCCATCGCTAAAGTAAATGTAGCTGAATTGTGGTCACTATCACCAAAGTGCTCACCTACCTCCAAATCTAACACCTGGCCTGGTTCATTACCCAGTACCAAATCCAATGTGGCCTCGCCTCTTGTTGGCCTATCTACATACTGTGTCAGGAAACCCTCCTGCACACATTGGACAAAAACTGACCCATCTAAAGTACTCGAACTATAGCGTTTCCAGTCAATATTTGGAAAGTTAAAGTCCCCCATAACAACTACCCTGTTACTTTCGCTCCTATCCAGAATCATCTTTGCAATCTTTTCCTCTACATCTCTGGAACTTTTCGGAGGCCTATAGAAAACTCCCAACAGGGTGACATCTCCTTTCCTGTTTCTAACCTCAGCCCATACTACCTCAGTAGACGAGTCCTCATCAAATGTCCTTTCTGCCTAATTATAATCGTAAAGACTCTTTTGACAGTGGGCATATGTCTAAATATTCTACAGTAATTTTTTACCCCTTGTGCATGTTGCCAGATTTCTATCAGTAGCAGTGACTTCTTAAGTTACCGAGTTCTTACAAACTGTTGCTTGGGGAATTAAAGACAGAGTTTATCTGACAAAGCATATAAACTAAACATACCTTCTGGACCTTTTGCATTTCAAAGGAAGATATTGTCAATCAACAGTAGTTTGCGTGCTCCCTCGGAGCTTTCAAAACATCTAAAAACTACTTTAAAAAAAACACATCAATGCCTTATCTTTGTCTTACCAGACATGAAGTCTCCCGAGGCTTTTTTTGTATGAAAAATATTTTCATTTTTAAACACCCGTGCTTTGCTTTGCTCTAAACAAATCTGCTTACTGGTTACACTCCATTTTCTAACTCTATGTGACACTGAAGTGCTTTACCAGTGACTCTGTTTATCTGTTCTGATTCCTATCCTACAACCGTAACCAATTGCCAGCATTCTGTATTTAATTTAAACTCTCGATGCTCACCCAGATTAAATAGCTTTCACAAACGTCAAGCAAAAATTTTAATTAAAAGTTTACAGCTTCTTTCTTACAGCCAATTTATCCCTCAACCAATATCATTAAAACATATTGTTTCCTGACTAATCTCAATGTGATTTTGTGAGACCTCAAGGTGCTCAGATTGACTGCTATATTCAAAGAGTGACTCCAGTTCAAAATTTACTTCATTTGCTGTAAAGTGCTTTGGGACATCCTGAAATTGTGAAAAGTACTACCAAAATTAAAAAGAAGTTTTTTTTAGCCTTCTTTATTAGACCAACTTATTGCAACCTGTGAAAGCAATAGGCCATCAAATCAAACCGTACTTTTAAATTTACAAAAGTAAGTCAATTTGTCAATCAAGCAACACGTGAGCAAATAATCTGACTATGATATAATCCAGTTACATATTCATAAAAAGGTCTTATATATAATAGCTCAATTCAACAAAATAATAATATTTACAATAAATTTTGAAATAAATTAATAAAGTAAAATAACAGTTCCTTTTTTTATCTAAATCAAAGACTTTCTTAGTGTTCTTGCTGACTGTGGAAATTAGTGACTCTATCTCATAATTTTCTGTCAAAGTTCCTTACAAAATCTTTCACAAACCTTTCCATATCATAATGCAACTCTTCTTCATCCTGTAGTTTAACAAAAGAACATTATACAAAGCTATGCATTAGGAGCAAGAGTAGACTATTCAGGCCTTTGCATCTGCTCCACCATACGATAAGATTATGGTTGGTCTGATATTAAGACAAAATTCACATTCCTGACCACTCCCACTAACCTTTCGTCCCCTTTTTTGGCAAGACTATATCCACCTCTACCTTAAAAATTTTCAAGCCCTCTGATTCCATCACCTTTTCAGGGGAAGAGTGCTGGGAAAGACGCACAACCCCACTGAGAGAAAATAAAAGCCTTATCTCTATTTTAAATGAGCAGCCCCTGATTTTTAAACAATCACCACTAGTTCCAGATTGTCCCGTAAGATGAAACATTGTCTCCTTATTCACCCTGTCAAAACACTCAGGATTTTATACATTTCAATCAAGTTGCCTTACTCTTCTGAACTCCAATGAATGAAAGCTTAGCCACTCCCACCTTTCCATATAAAATAACACTCACCGAGTTCCAGCTATTAGTTTAGTGATCCTTCTCTGAATTGCCTCCAACACGTTACATCCTTCCTTAAATGAGGCAGCCATTACTCTGCACAGTGCCTCTGATGCCATCTCACCAGTGCCTCGTATACTTGAAGCATAATTTCCCTACTTTTATATCCAAATGGTTTTATGATAAATTATGGTAATTTATTAGCTTTCTTAATCAGTTGCAGTATCTGTACTAACTTCTTGTGATTCATGCACAAGGACACACAGATCTCTCTGCCTCAGATTTATGCAATCTCCTACCAGCTTGATAATATATTTCTTTTATATTCTCCCCGCCAAAATGGACAACTACATATTTTTGACAATATACATCATTTACCACGTCTTTGCCTACTCATTTAACCTATTTATATCCGAGAGTCAGAGAGGTGTACAGCACGGTAACAGACCTTTTGATCCAACTCGTCTATGCCAACCAGATATCCTAAATTAATCTAGTTCCATTTGACAGCATTTGGCCCATATGGCTGTAAACTCTTTCTATTCAGGCACCCATCCAGATACCTTTTAAATGTTGTAATTGTACCATCCTCTGCCACTTCCTCTGGCAGCTCATTCCATACACGCACCACCCTCTGTGTGAAAGAGTTGACCTTTAGCTGCCTTTAGATGTAATTTCTTGTAACCTCTATAGTCTTCCCACCGTCCCTCAATTCAAATTTCTTGTTTTCCTTGACTTAATCAGTTTGATGCGCCACTCTTCCAATTGCCGAGCTCCAATTATGCTGGCAATCTCCTTTACCCAGGTACTACAGTTCCACGTCATGCATTTCCTTACGCCTCCCCATTTATACTTGCACTTGGACAGTTTTATTACTCATGTTGCTGTAAAAGTTGATGAGGATAAAGGTAGCTGGGGAAAGAAATTGCTGATTGCCTGAGGGTTTTTATACATTACACTGGTTTCCCTACAATAATTTCTACTTTTACAGCAGCAGCAATTTTTACTTTTTAGCCCCAGGGACACACACTGAGGGGAAGATGGATATTCAAAACTACACTTTTTTTTTTGTCGATGAATGCAGAGTTGAAAACTTGAAACCAAAGAACCTGGGTGGCATGCTGGCTCAGTGGTTAGCTCTGCTATTTCACAGGGCCAGGGACCTCGGTTTGATTCCACCCTTAGACAACTGTATGAGTGGAGTTTACACATTTACCCCGTGTCTACAAAAGTTTCCTCCCATAGTCCAAAGATGTGCAGGTTAAGTGGATTGGCCATGCTAAATTGCCCATAGTGTCCAGGGATATGCAGGCTAGGTGTGATAGACAATGGAAAATGCAGGGTTACAGGGATGGCGGGGGGAGGGATGCTCTTTGGAAGGTGGTGATGGGCTGAATGGCCTGCTTCTACACTGTAGGGATGCTATGATTACATATATGCTGAAGCATCTCTATTCTGAAAATTCAGATGGAGTCCTAAGGTTCAACTCTTGACCAAAAAACAAATTTGTTTTAACAAATCATTCATCACAGTTGTAGAAACAGAAAATGCTCAAAATACTCAGCAGGCTGAGTCTTACTTTTGTTTTGGCTATGTGCAACTTGTGTAGATTTTTTTCGGAAGGTTTCTTGCCATAAAGCCCAACGAGATTTATTCCTGCATCTTACCAACCAAACCACATTAACCACTTACCCCACCGCTATATCTTCCACCATATCTGATTTCAATATGAGCATGCCAGGAGGCGTTGAGTACATCAATATTAAGAGAGCATGCAAGCAGCTTGAAATTCAGTCTGATCCAAACAGGGAGCTGGCTCCCTGTCCCTACACACAAAGTGTCTTTGCAGCAGTCTTTACATGTTTGCTGCCTATACACATTACAATGCAACTCTGCATTTAATTAGTGGCCTGCCAGTGGATCAGAGATGTGCCATAATTATTGTGTAGGGTGGGCAAATGTCAGGTCCCAGTGTCCATGAATGAGGGATGTGTGGATCTTTTGCTGCTGGGCAAATGCATAAAACATGCAGCGAGTAGCTCCAGGCTCTAACAAAGACCTCAGTCATGTTCTTGTGTGATTTTGCCACAAATCTTGCCACTGTTGCCACAGACCACTTTAATCGTATCTTTACGAGATTCCACCCAATGCACCTGTCAACAGATGTGGAGACAGAAACAGAATCAAAACATTTCAGGTTGACATCTTCTTATCAGAACTTGTGCATCAGCTTTGATGAAAAACTGTCAACCCGGAATGTTACCTTTGTTATTGCTCCCCAGAACTGAATATTTTCAGAATTTCTGCTTTTATTTCACTTTTATACTTATCTCAGTTCTTGATTGTGACATTTTCTTACATTCAAATTCACTATTGCAAACATAGCTGGTATATAGCAGCAACAACTGTGCGACACAATGTGTTTAATTAAATGCAAAGTGTTTTGGGTTAATCTAGAGTGACGGGAGCTGTCTAACTACTCATTTTTCCTTCTTAAAAATATCTGTAAGAATATAAATAAATGAAATCATCACATCACATTTGTGACAAGTTACCCATGTGCTAATTGCATTGTGTACTGTGTAGCAATTGCAATGAGGTCAGCCAGGTGGACCTCACAGAAAATGAGTTCCCTGATTGGGGCTGTTAATCTGGTCCAGCTAGGGAGCCCTGGCTGACAGATAAGAACAGGAGAGTCAGACATTCTGTTTACTCTGACAGCCTGCTCTGAGGACTCTCCATGTGTAAATAAAGGGTGAGTTGGTGACAGGATACCGGCCTCTGTGGAGTTATTTCATATTGATTGGGCTCACCTCAAGAATGGTGCCTTCACAGCTGATGATGATGCTGTCCAATATTTCACAATAAGTACCCTGTATGTAATAAATCAAAATGAGAGGAATTCCTTCTCAAGACAACCATTAATATATTACTGATCATACATATCATTCTTATTGTTATTTAACTGATCTTGTATCAGTTCTATTGATGAATTAAGCGATTATATATTGTTCCTCATGATATATTGTAGATTATTTGTACTGCTCCTAATGATATATCACTGATCATAGGTGTGACTCCTGTTTAATTCATTTTCATATGAATCCTAAGATAATCACGGAGCTTTGACAGTATAACTTTGTTTCCAAACTTACAAAATGTTCTTTGCAAGGCAAATTGATAAACTATTCTAATTAAACAGACATTTCAGAAATTCATGAAAGTTTTATCCTTTCCCTGCCCTCATTAATTCATAATATGAGAGAAAACTGATGGCAAAATACAAAAGATTAATTTTGCAATACAAAATCTGTCCATGTTTTAATAACTATTGCTCATAACTTTTGTGTGATACTGGTTTTAATTTTGAGCATGCATAGTTGCAATAAACATTTAACCCATTGTGTACAAGAGGAGATTGAAGGAAGGAGGAAGTTAAAACTGCTTTTCAAATGTAGGAATTCCCATCATTTGAGTAAAGTTGTCGAATAGAATTAAAATATAACCTATACAGTTCTGTTCCTTTTTTTTATTTGTGGGCTCATAAAAAGTGCATTCTGATTTAATATTTACAATTGCTCTGTGAAAGGCGGAGCCTTTCCAACAAGACTTCAAAAATATTAAATAAAAACAAAAAATGCTTGAAAAGCTCAGCAGCTCTAACAGAATCCATGGAGAAAGGAATAGAATTAATCTGGAAAGGGTAGTGAGAGTTTAGTGACAGTGTGGGCAGGGAGGTCAGTGAAAGAAAATGGAGGTGTGTTACAAATCTGGCAAGATGCCACTAATTTCTGCCTTTGGCCAGTGTACATGTACCCTGGTTAGATTGCTGAATCAATCAGATACCCAAAAGTTAAAACATAGCTCAAGGTATTCCTGAGTACAAACCAAGGTCAAAATTCCAATGTAACCAAAATTAAGAGTATGGTTGAAAAGTCATATCACGAAGATGAGATTTGATGACAGTTCAAAAGTCTACTTTTAATGGTACTTTAATATTGCTTAAGTAATATTGAACATGTTTGAAACTATATGGATAGAGATGAAGTATGATGAGTAATGTTCAGTTTGCAATAACCCTTGAGTAGTGAGAATTGATATTTTGATCATTTGTGACGAAACAGCTACTTTCATTATTGGTCAATGTGACCAGAATTTAGAGTGCCTTCAGTCAGCAAGGATGCGCCTTTCACTCCAAAGCAAATGAGATAGTTCAATGCTAGTCTGAATGCATATGTTGACCCAATGTATGTTTGGAATAGTAACACAAGATAGTTCTATGTGCAGCATTTATTAAATTCAAAGTCTCCATAAGTAGTAGGAAAATGCTATGTTTATAGCAAGACCTTAAAACTTTTAAGGAGCAAATTACTGCAGATGCTGGAATCTGTACTGAAAACAAAAAAATGCTGGAAATCACAGTGAGTCAGGCAGCATCCATGAGAGAGAGATCAAGCTAACCTTTCGAGTCTACATAATTCTTCATCAGAGTTGAAAGTTTTAAGGGACTTAAAACTTTTAAGCCTAGTCATAATAGAAGATAAAGACAGAGTTGTATTTGTAATCTGAGCCATCTCAGTTTGATCAGACCGAATAGACTGTTATATTTACACCTGTAGGTTTAAACCTTCATTCTTGTCAATCATGGACCTTGTTCTTGTCTATCCTCCAAGCTTTCAGATTCTATACTATATATATACATACATATTTCAGCTCCTACTTTTCTGTACTATGATGAGATGGTGATGCATAACAAGAGGTAAGACACATATATAAGAAATTGTGTAAGCATGGAACAATCTACAATAATGAGAAACATACTTACTGAGAAATTTAAAAAGTATGCAGAAATCTGTCAGCCCAGCATGGAATCCCACTTCCATTAGAGATGTGGTAGAACATGTCCAAAAGGTTGATTTAAAACAAAATCTAAAAGAAGGTATAAGAACATAAGAAATAGTAGCAGGAGTCCGCCATCCGGCTGGTTTGAGCCTGCTCCATCATTCAGTAAGATCATGGCTGATCTTTTCATGGACTCAGCTCCACTTACCCGCCTGCTCACCATAACCCTTAATTCCTTTACTGTTCAAAAATCTATCTATCTTTGCCTTAAAAAGATTCAATGAGGTAGCCTCAATTATTCCACTGGGAAGGGAATTCGACAGGTTCACAACCCTCTGTGTGAAGAAGTTCCTCCTCAACTCAGTCGTAAATCTGCTCCCCCTTATTTTGTGTCCCCTAATTACTGACATACCAACTAGTGGAAACAGAACATCCTTCTTACCCACCCTGGTTCTAGTTTCACCCGCCAATGGAAACAACTTCCCTGCTTCTATCTTATCTATTCCCTTCCTAATTTTATATGTTTCTATAAGATCCTCCCTCATTTTACTAAATTTCAATGAGTATAGTCCCACCCTCTCAACTCTGGAATCAACCAAGTGAACCTCTTCTGTACCACCTCCAGTGCCAGTACATCTTTTCTCAAATAAGCAACAATTTAATTATTAATACAGAGGACTGGAAAAAAAAACAAATTGCGACGTCATCCCTCAGTGTTAAAGTAAAATACTGGAAACATTGGAATTAATAAGGATATCAAAGATTATTACATGAATACCATGAATACTTTAACACCCATAAAGACTGAGAAATGAAACATCTCTGCTGACTAATGTTTAATGAATGATCCTTTTAAGACTAAAAGAATAAGGGAGACAGGCAAAGAACATCTATGTATGAAAATGAAACATTATAACGGATAATATTTAGCAAGGGATCAGGCAGCATCCAAGGAAAGAAAGAAAGCTCACATTTCCAGTCTAGATGACTCTGGCTCCAAACATTGGTTAGCTTTCTCTCCATGGATGCTGGCTGACCCACTGTGATCTCCAGCAATTTTTGTTTTCAGTTCAGACTCCAGCATTGGCAGAAATTTGCTGCTATATTTAACAAGGATTCCTCCAAGATGGAAGGAACAAGGGAGAGATGAAGATAATATCCAGATACAAGAATGAAACTTCTTTACTGATAAATCTTCAACCCCCAGGATTCTTTTAAGTTTGAAAGAGTAAGGACGTGATAAAAGGAGTATAAAATTTTCAAATCGACTTGATAAAAGCTTAAACATCCTAAAGGAATCCTCACTGAATAATTCAGAAGAATTTTAAATGATACAGCTTCATGTGAAAGTGGGAAGAACCTGTGCAGGCAGATGCCACCCACTTCTACAAAGCAGGAGGGACCCAAAAGAAATTAAATATAGGACTCTTTCACTGAAATTTCAGAAGTATTAGAAACCCACAAATAATGCTTTCAAAAGGTATTCTCTCCTCATCTATATGTTGATAGATAGTCTATTTTTAGATATTGTTGGGTGTAATGTTCTTAGATGCTATTAGATACTTTTGAATAGCTATAAATAACATAAAACTGAATTCTATTAGATTTACGATTACAACTTTTGGTCCTTTTTAGCATGACCATATACTTAGCAATTTTTAAAATTTATTGCTTGTTAATTTCTGTTCATAAAATTGCAAAATCAGTAAGTCATCTCTTAACTTTTCCTGGTACAATTGAAACTAGCCCTGATATCTTATAAAGCTTTGAATGTTGGGACATTTGACGTTTAAAATCTGGGATGTTTACGGCACAAGTAAGGTTTATCGAATTTCAGCAGATTATTTGGGAAATGGTAACATCCTTGGGCAGATTCTTCTCCTTGGAATGGTTATCTAAATCATATGAACAAAAAAAATACCCAACTGGCAAGTTTGAACTCTGCAACAGAAGTCACCAGGGAAATATTCCTGATCGAAGTTAAATCTAAATAAGTATTAAAAGCTATAATTTACTTAAGATTGTGTGTAAGCTGTCAGTTTAATTTTAAAATTCACATGACTAGCCAGGTGAGAATTTATTTCCCATCCCCAGTTGCCCTTGAGAAGATGGTGATGAGCTGCCATCTCAAACCGCTGAGTCCAAGATGGCGGCGGAGTAGGCTACTTCAGCCGTAGCTCATCCACTCCATCCTTTCCTTTTCTTTTTTGACTCTTTTCCTTTTTCTTCTTTGGCTTTTCTTCCCTCCTCTTCTCTCTCCTCAGCCTCGGATGTTGTGGCCACGGACCTATTGGCCTCCAATCTCACAGCCTCCGACCTCCCAACCTCATTGCCTCAGAAGTCTCAGCCTCAGAACTCACAGCCTTAGCACAGGCCAGGCATGGTGGTCTCCAGGCCTAGTGTGGAGTACTCCCGGCCTGGTGTGGTGTTCTCTCAGCCGTCCAGCGTGGTGGTCTTCGGGATGTACGTGGCATTCTGTCGTCTGGCATGGCCTCAGCATGGACTTCCAGCCTCGATGTGATTCCAGAGCAATCTCTTGGCTTTGTCGTCGCTGAGGTGAAGCCAGGCATGGTGTGCAGTCAAGGCCTGGTGTGGACTGGAGACTAGGTGACAGCATGGACTGGGTCTAAAGACCATTGTTCTGAACTTATTTTTCTCCATTTTATAATTTATTTCTAAAATCTGCAATACTGGACTTTTTTACTTCTCTATTTTTCCAAGCACTATAATTTAAAAAGCTGTACATTTTACCTAAGATGGGACTGTAAGTAGCGACTTGTACACTATTGTCTATACTCATTTAAATACATGAGACAATAAATCTAGTTCTATTCTATTCTATTCAATCCATATGGAGTAGGTAGACACCAAATATCATGAAGAAGGGAGTGCCAAGATTTTGAACTCAGTGACACTGCATGAACAGCGATCTATTTCCAAGTCAGGATGCCTCACAGCTCCAAGGACTGGGTTGGATTCCAGCCTCAGGCAGCTGTCTATGTGGAGTTTGCACATTCTCCCTGTATCTGTGTGGGTTTCCTCCAGGTGCTCCGGTTTCCTTCCAGAGTCCAAAGATGTGCAGGCTTGGAGACATTGACCTTTTCTCCATCACCTCATATGCCAGAACCTCAATCATTCTCCATGAAGATGGGTGTCAGCTTGAATTTGTCCTGTGCCACAGTTGAGAAGTGAGCACCACAGTGTGTGGGGCGGTTCCTGGCTTGCAACACTGAAGTGGTGCCTATAGCTGGGTCTTAAATGTTGCACAAGAGCTTTGGAAGCTGGTAGGTCCCAACACCTATATCCCATTCCCCATGTAATTTGCCAAGTACTGCGCCCAACATCTCACTAGCATAAACAGTCAGGTGAGAAAGGAATGTTTGCATGAGGTCATTCATCCTGGGCTTTGGCAGAATCGTGCCTTGAAACTCTCTCACTGCTAGGTTTCAACATCAAATGGGAAAATCCCAGCCCAAGCCGAAGTAGCTTGGTCATTGTCTTGGTCAAGGAGGTAAATTTTGTGGATGATTTTAATGGGGGAGGAGAGACGGAGCTTTAGGAAAGCAATATCATTTAAAGATGAGCAGGAATATCCAATAGATGTGCACCTCCCACCTGGCCTCAAAAAACACAACACATAAAAGTAAAAGCATAATACAGTGGGTGCTGGAACTCTGAAATTAAAACAGAGAATGCGAGACAAACTCAACAGGTATGGCAGCATATGAAAACAGGAACACAATTACATGCTCCAAAGATTGACTGAATGGGCACAGAAAGGATGGATTGACAAAATAGATATAGAAAGGATGTTCCTTCATGAAGGGCAATCTAGAATGAGAGGTCATATGTTTTAGGATAACGGGTAGCAGATGCTACCAGACCTGCTGAGTTTGTCCAGTATTCTCTGTTCTTATTACCAATGATAATAAGCTAACTGATTATTTTCGGTACTATTGTGAGACTTAGCTGTGTTTGAAATAGCTTGTTATTTTAACATATCTGGCAGTGATAGTAATTGAATGTTCAATGTTTTCGGTTATCAAAAAAATGATAATAAGCTGAGATATAAATGCGGGTTATGCTTAATTGAATGGAAAGGATACATTGTGCAGCACAATATCAATAATGACCAGTCGATTTGAAATAGGCTAATACCCTTGGCAGTGTTATAGGTTCTTCAACATTTTTGTTGTTAGGGGGAACAGTAAGCACATATTTAACTGGTTGTCACAGGAAAAGACATAAGGAATGAGAAGAATGACCCATGCAAACATTATTTAAGTGGACCAGATATTCTCCAGACCAGGTTTATCCTTGGCAGGATCCTACACCTTCAAACTACATGAGGAATCGGAACTACAAAGTCAGCTGTCTTTTTTTAAAATTCATTCATGGGACATGGGCATCACTGGCAGTCCAATATTTTTATTGCCCGTCTCTAGTTGCCCTTGAGAAGCTGCAATCCAGGTGCTGTAGGCTGACCCACAATGCCCTTTGGTAGGGAATTCCAGGATTGTGACCCAGTGACACTGAAGGTTCGGCAATATATTTCCAAGTCAGGATGGTGAGTGACTTGGATGGGGACTTCAGGTGTTGTTGTTCCCATATATCTGCTGCCCTTGTCCTTCTAGCTGGAAGCGTTCGTGGTTTTGGAAAGTGCTGTCAAAGAACACTGTCTCTGCTGTTCTAAGAGGCCTAAATGTGCTATTATAATGGTTGCCTGTTAATTTGTCTAACCTGACTATGATTCAAAAACATTCTATCTGCCTCTAAGTTTCAGGATCAGGAAAAAAATACTATAGATTCAAGTCCTATTCGGGAGACATAAGCACACAAGCCAATCCGGCCTGCTGGTATGATACCAAAGGGCCCTTTGACTAAGATGAAAAAGTGACGCTCTGTCTCCCTACTCAATTGGATGCAAGAGACTGCATAGCACTATTTGAAGTGTTGTGTTTTTTTTTGCAGTGTTCAGATCAATATTTATCCCTGGGTTTCTCAGTTCATCCACAATCTTCAATGTCTCTCCAGAAACTGAGAAATTGCATTCATTGCTTCCCTTCCAGGATGGAATATCCAATCCATTAAATTGTACCCACCCATTCTAATAATCTATAAACGTATCCCACAGTTTTATACATATCTCCATTGTACTTGCCAATAGTTTTGCTTGAGGTGGGAGGAATGGTTAAGGAGGCGGGGAGATAAGGGCTGGTTTTGGGATGCCGTCGGGGGAGGAGAGATTTTGAAGCTTGTGAAGTCCACATTGATACCCTTGGGCTGCAGGGTTCCCAAGCGGAATATGAGATGCTGTTCCTGAAGCCTTCGGGTGGCATCATTGTGGCAATGCAGGAGGCCCAGGATGGACATGTCGTCCAAGGAGTGGGAGGGGGAGTTGAAATGGTTCACGACTGGGACTCCAACCTCCGAATCCAATGCATCATCCTCCGACACTTCCGCCACCTGCAATCTGACGCCACTACCAAAGACATTTTTCCCTCCCAGCCCTTATCTGCTTTCCAGAAGGACCACTCTCTCCATGACTCCCTTGTTCGCTCCATACTCCCCACCAGCTCCACCACCCCCGGCACTTTTCCCTGCAACCGCAGGAAGTGCTACACCTGCCCCTACACATCCCCCCTCACCCCCATCCCAGGAACCAAGAAAACATTCCACATTAAACAGATGTTCACCTGCACATCTGCTAATGTGGTATATTGTATCCGCTGTTCCCGTTGTGGCCTCCTCTACATCGGGGAAACCAAGCGGAGGCTTGGGGACCGCTTTGTGGAACACCTACGCTCGGTTCGCGACAAACAACTACACCTCCCAGTCGCGAACCATTTCAACTCTTTGATCTGTCTGTCTCCTCTCCACCTATCTTCTCCTTTATCCATCTTCTTTCCCCCTCCCCTTCTCTCCCTATTTATTTCAGAATTCCCTTCCCCTCCCCCATTTCTGAAGAAGGGTCTCAACCTGAAACGTCAGCTTTCCTGCTCCTCTGATGCTGCTGAGCCTGCTGTGTTCATCCAGCTCTACACCTTGTTAACATTTATCATTAACTTTATTTCTTTATCTTCCTAATTTACACTATGAAGAATTATAATGTAGAACTTATAGCTTTCGTCTTTATTTCTCTATTTTTGTATCTAATCTATTTTAGTACCTAAGATTTGTAACTACATACTTCGTATCTAAGATGACAACTTGTGTGGCAATATTGCACACATTTCACTGTAGTACTGTACTTTTTACTTGAGTATACATGACAATAAATCTCATTTTAATTCTAATTCTTTTCTATGCTCATAGCAATTTCTCTGAATTGTCTGTGAATTTCCAACTTTATCTCAATCCACTGCTGGGCAATCTTTACTGTGACTTGCATCATTTTCTGTTTCCCTAACATCATCATCTAACTAATAGAGGGATTGAGTTCAAGAGCCGTGAAGTTATGCTCCAGCTATACAAAACCCTTGTTCGGCCACATCTGGAGTATTGTGGCCAGTTCTGGTTGCCTCATTACAGGAAAGATGTGGAAGCATTGGAAAAGGTGCAGAGGAGATTTACCAGGATGTTGCCTGGAATGGAGGGAAGGTCTTACGAGGAAAGGTTGAGAGAGCTAGGGCTTTTCTCTTTAGAATGACGAAAGATGAGAGGTGACTTGATAGAGTGGACAGCCAGAGACTTTTTCCTAAGGTGAAGGTATCTATTACGAGGGGGCATAGTTTTAAAGTGAGTGGAGGTAGATATAGGGGAGACGTCAGAGGGAGGTTCTTTACTCAGAGAGTGGTAGGGGCATGGAATGCATTGCCAGAGAGGGTAGTGGAGTCGGCCTCTTTAGGGGCATTTAAGCGGCAATTAGGTAGGCATATGGATGATAGTATAAGGTAGGGGTGGAGGTTAGATAGACCTTAGGTTTAGGGTAAAAGTTCGGCACAACGTTTTGGGCCGAAGGGCCTGTACTGTGCTGTATTGTTCAATGTTCGATGTTCTAACTCTGTTTTGTATTAGCTGCCAAACTCCACTCAAAGTGTTTTCACAAGAATGTCAAGGTGACAATCATTTATCAAAACTAAGCTATTATCTCCCTTCAATCACATGGATAGGGTAAATAGAAAAGGTCTTTTCTCCTGGAGTGGGGGAGTCCAAAACCAGAAGGCATAGTTTTAAGGTGAGAGGGGAAACATTTAAAAGTGACCTAAGGGACAATTTTCTTCACACAAAAAATGATGCGTATGTGGAATGAGATACCAGAGGAAGTGGTGGATGCTGGTACAATTACAACATTTAAAAGACATCTGGATGGATATATGAATAGGAAGGGTTTAGAGGGATATGGGCCAAATGTTGGCAAATGAGATTAGAGTTTAACCAAAGAGTCTGTTTCTGTGCTGTACGTCACTGTTACCCTATGACTATTATGTTTTCACATTTTACAATTTAGACACTTGGTATTTTGATATACATAGTCATGACTTCAAACTTTTTGGAACACTGTCCCTTTTTGTCTTACCAAGTTTAATTCTTTTGTTATGCCCCACATCTTCAGCAATGGTGTTCTATCGCTCCCAGGATCATGGTCTCCTACCTTCCCTTTCTCCTCTGAAAATATTGTCTCCCTACCTATTTTGCCTTCTGCTTGTATATCTACAGGGCCTCTGAATGGAATCCATCCCTGTGTCAAATGACTTGTTATTTCATCATTTAATTGTTTCAATGCTTTTCTTGTGATAGAGATCTGAGAACAGCAGTTATGAGAATTGAAGAAGGTTGTTGAGGAAAAATTCTGGTGTTGGTAATAATGGAAAAAAAGAAGGTCTTCTGTACAGGTAATGTTTGTTTACAGACTGTGAAAGTGTTTATCTTATTAAAGCCCTTCTTGGCAGAAAAATTAAAGATTATTAAAGAATTAAAGAAAATTTTATTGACCCTGAAATTCAGATGCCATGCATAAGTGATTAGTCTAATATCCAGAGTTCATCATCTGTCGTGTCAAGTAATGTTGAATCATTTGGAATTGGGATAATAGGGAAGATGATTCCAAAACCTTTGCTGGATGGGATCAAAGTTACAAAGCTACAAAGTACTCACTTTGTCCTGCTGAGGACACCAATGAAACACAACAAGAATCTTATGCAACAACTTATTTGTATGAAAAACTACCAAAACTACACATTTTTCCCATTGTCAGGATAGCTGGTGTGTAACAAGTGCCTGATGCTGAACTTGTAATCAAATCTGGAGACCAGACATCTATCTACAGAAGATCTTATTAGAGATCGAGGTACAAGAGGAGGTAATTTCTTTCAATCTGCAAGTTTATTTCACCATTGATGTTGATGACACCACACACCTTGCTGAAGTTTCAGAGCTGTTCTGGTTTGCTGAGGAGTAGACTCACATTGAAGAGTGTATGTACAAATGGGTGCATACAGAAAGAGAAATTCCAACAGTATTAACAGGAAAATCATCATTTGTTTTTCAGATTATTCTTTGTTCCTCTCTGAGGTATTCCTGGATAAACCATTCCTTGTTTGCTGTAGCAGTAAAAGATACAGCTGTCCAGCTCCTCACAGGAGCATCAGCTGACAGCTACACCTTGTCAAAGACAACACCAATCACGATGGTCCAGACACCATGTTTGGATGGCTGAAAGGCATTTCCCCACCAATTGCAAAGGAGCATAAAGAAAACAATACAAGTGCACTCTGAGACTTTTTTTGAATGTAGTAGCCATACATTAACAATTAGGAGGAAATTTGTACCTATCATTGAAAATGGAGATAATTTGTCCATCAAGCTGCCTCATGATTTGAATCCAAACATCTTAACGATGTGGTAGGAAAGTGGTGGCAGAGGAGTAACAGTCTGGCTGTCCAGGCTCAATGGGCTGAAGGGCCTCTTCTGTACTGTGTGATTCTATGAGAAAGAAGCAAATTGTGGACATTGGATTCCAGCACCTTGTCTGAGGTCCTGCCCCATCTACGTAAAAATCTGCAGGTTGAAACTGACAACATTGAGCAGGCATCATCCTCAAATTGAGGGATAGCCAATGAACCCTGAGTGAGAAAGCAGAAGAAAAATAAAGTTAGGGAGATTAAAATCTCCATCCATCACCTTTCTGCAACAAGCAGAAATCTTAGTCTGGATAAATTAAAGCCTTTCAAGGAGAACAATCTGGATTCTCCAAGAGAGATGGGAACACATTTGACAATTTATACCACTGACTATTGGCCATGGGTGGTAAGTGTGAGTGACTAGGATGTCGGGCTTTATCAGTCTATCTTTAGCTCTGCTTCTTTACAGAGATGGAAAAGAAAAATCTGTTTGTTAGGTATACTACCTACCTTTTTAATGGCCATTTTTACTAATAACTTATTAACTTAATTCAACAAACTTATACTTTGGATTTTTTTTTTGTTTACTTCATGTTTATTGTTTACCAAACCTTAGATTTCTGAAATTTGCTGACTAGCATGACCACTCACATGGAAGGATAAGAGAAACATTGAAATGTTGCTCCCTAAGCAAAGGGACAAATTTGCTTTAAATTATCATCTGGGTAAAGACAACTGAGGAACATTAGACAGGGTCTGCTTCAAAATTTCCAGACGAGATGGACTATGTGTCTTTAAGGTAATGAAGTGACATCATGACACGTGACATTCCAGTACAAAGATACCCATTTCACCTTTGGTCAGGTTCTCAGTGCAATGGAATCGGTGTAGTGTGTCCATTCAGTCAATAATGCATGTATAATGTACAGTAAGATTATTAAGTATATACCCCAGACGATGTGTAAGCCTGTGGTAAATGCAAATAGCGTTGCTAATAAACTTCAAGACATCTGTCTCAACAAGTACCCATTCTTTGTGTTAAATGTTATGCCAGATAACATATAAAGAAGCACTCAGGACATATCCTACTGGCATTTGTGCTTGACACAAGAAACATTGGCATTGTGGCAGCTAGTGGGCTCTAAAAGGTGATAGCAGCATTGACAGTTAAATAGACATTCCTCATCACCAGTATGAGCTCAGAGTTGAAGTTACCACTTAACCAAGTCCAAAGTGCTACATACATTCCAAAGCACAGTAATCTTAACAGAGGAGTACTCTTTCTCTCTTTAAAAAGAAAGGGAGGCCACAGCAATCTGCTTCAAATAACAAGACTTTACAGATGCTGAAAAATAGTTGCAATCTAACAAAATAATTCTTGAACAAAGTACAGAAAATGTGGAAAAGAAAAATGTTTTCTATCTTTAAAAACAAAACCTTACCTGTGTCCAGATGTCAGTCAATTCCACTATCTTATTTTTTTGAAAAGACATGGAGAAAAAAGCTATGATGTGACTACTTTCTTTTTTGGTATAAATGCCACCTATGGGCATAAGTCTGCTATGTTTAAAGCAATATTGCAACAAAAAAAAAGAAGGAAACAAAAAAAAAAGAAATAACACTACACTGCAATACAACTTTTTTTATTCTGGCAGTTGCAAGAGCACAGTAAAGTAGGAAAGCAGACATCTGAATTTGGGTTGAGACTTCATTGAAATTCTATCAAAAGTTTGGTTATTTAAAAGCAGAATCAACTTTTATTTCTTGGGCCAAAAAATAACTGATAAGAAATACAAGAATCAAACTCCATGTTGCTTTGGAAACAAAGGATTAAGAAGAATCAAATCCTTTGGTGATAACTGCAGAGGTTCTAACAAGAAAATGTCGATCTTTCAGATAGCAGCTTAAAGATTAAAGCTTAAAGAGTAAACTTTTGAACACATAGGTTTGAGTTCATGCGATATTGACAACAGTCAAGTGAAACAACAGGACAAATCATAGACAAGTTTTAACACAAAAGTACAGAATGTGATTTCACTGAAACTAACTTAGGCTTCTGTAACTAATCAATGCCTGTATGCTGTTATATACCAGAAATACACTTCTAGGCAAGCTCAAAGAATATATCATTGACCCATTGTGAAAAGAAACATGCAAGTTTGAAGAAAATGTAAGTGATCAACAACATCTTCAAATGTTTGACTCAGCAACAACTGTTGAAGCTCTCAACAGGCTCACAAACATTCCAAAATTTTGTATGAGATGTGGATTACTTTCCCAACAGTGTCCAACATTTCATGACATATTCAAGCTTTGTTCTACAAGTAGACTTTGGGTTGAAATGTGCAGGAAATTTAACTGCCTAGTGAAACACAAATTGAAAAAGCATGTGAAGGAGAACCAACCATGGAACAATATCAAATACATTTCCAAAATTCTACCCATGACACACAGTCATGTCAATACAGTCTATAAGGTTTCTGTAACATCATAGTTTACAAATCTCAGTCAGATAGTCCATGTGGTAATTTAATAGATTATATCAACACCATCAAAAAAAGTGATGATGTGGAGGTGCCAGCGTTGGGCTGGGGTGACGGAGTCAGAAATCACACAACATTAGGTTATAGTTCAACAGATTTGTTTGAAATCACAACCTTTCAGTGTGACGCTCCTTCGTCAGGTGAAGTCAAGTCACCTGACAAAGGAGAAGCACTCCGAAAGATTGTGATTTCAAATAACCTTGTTGGAATATTACCTCCCTCCAACTAATAGATCCCAAAGGAAAATGGTCAATATGCACTAAATGCCAAAACCGAGACAGGTACAAATGCAATTATCATTCATTTACACATCTTACGAGAGATGCACTCAGGAAATTGGTACAATTTGACACAGTCCAAACAATATAAGTTGTTTACAACAGGTATAATGTCCCATGCATTGACATTATCCATCTTAAATATCAATACAGCTCATCGAGATGGATGCCCAAAACTTTTCGTATAATTAATACAGCAGCAACTTCAATCATTGTTCTATGTGCCTGCATACATCTACGTAGTATTAAAATCTGCAAGGTAACAAATCGATCAGTTGCAACGCCAAAGATTCCAGATTGCAACATTGGTTTCATTCATTCATTCATTTCATTCATTTTGGTCACGGCCAAGGAGAGCAGATTCAGCAAATGATGTCAGATGATGATGAGTTGCGACAGCTCAAAAAGATTATCATTAACAGATGACGTGAATACATGTCACATATGCACACCAAGATCTCTCTGATCCTCAGTGCATCCCAGGGTCCTACCATTCATCATGTATTCTCTTGACTTGTTTGTCCTGCCCAAGTGCCTGAACATTTATCAAGATTGAATTCCGTTTGTTCCTGATCAGTCCGTTTGATCAGCTGTCGATGTCCTCCTGTAATCTAAGGCTATCTCCCTCTATTTACCACCCAACAATTTCATCTATGAACTTAATGATCCGTCTTATATTCAGGTCTACATTATTGACTTAAACTGTAAACTGCAAGGGGTCCAATACCCCATATGGTCCCTGAGCTAGTTCCTTTCGAGACAAACTAGGCCTCTCTCAAAGACAAACTAGTGGTAATTCCGAAAGTTCTACATCAAGACTTAGATGCCAGATCATATGATGATGGGTGCACAAATAAAAGTAACTGGCTTATAAATCCATTTATCCAGCCTGTTATAAATAAGGACATTGATCAACTGATCACGTTGTGTGCAATGTGTCAGTTCCATTCGCCTCACCAATTGAGAGAACCTTCCACATGATGATCCTGCTTAGTTGCAGTTCAAGACTGTGACTGATATTTTTCAAGCCCATGAACACATTCTGACTGACTGACCACTTTACTAAGCTCCCTTTGTGCAACAAATCAAAGGTATTACTCCTACAATGGTTGTTGACTCAAAAACTACCATATTTAGTATGTCCAATATTCCTCAGCAAATTGTGTCTGATAATTGTTTGCGGTATATCAATGCACCATTCCAAGATGTGCAGAATATGGAGTACATGTTTTGCGAAATCCCATGCCCTGTTGACCTGACACTCTTGCCTTGGAAAAGTCAGAGTGAGCAACATCTTTACTCCACACTGCCTTCTCAGCACCTATTCCCTCTTATTCTCTACCTACTTTTTAAATCGACTTCAGCAACGTTATTGATAAAGTCCTGCATGGGAAACTGATAGCAAATGTAAGAATTCACGGGATCCAAGGAAATTTGGCAAATCTGATCCATAATTTGCTGAGTGACAAGGAGCAGAGGGTGACGGTTGATGGTTTTATTTCCAAATGGAAGTCTGTGTCCATTGACACACCATGTGGGGTTTTGGACCCCTTGCAGTTTACAGTTTAAGTCAATAATTTAAACTTGAATATAAGACGGATCATTAAGTTCATTGATGAAATTGTTGGGTGGTAAATAGAGGGAGATAGCCTTAGATTACAGGAGGACATTGACAGCTGATCAAACGGACTGATCAGGAACAAACAGAATGAAATCTTGATAAATGTTCAGGCACTTGGGCAGGGCAAACAAGTCAAGAGAATACATGATGAATGGTAGGACCCTGGGATGCGCTGAGGATCAGAGAGATCTTGGTGTGCATATCCACCAGTCCCTTAAGGTAATGGTACAAGTGGATGAAGTGTTTAAGAAGGCATATGGAATACTTGCCTTTATGCACTGAGCCTTAGAGTCTCAGAGTATGAGAGTTATGCTGGAACTGCATGAAATGTTGTTTAGGCTGCTGTATCCAGTGCTGGAATCCATACAATTAGCCAGGATATTGCCTAGGCCAAAGAGTATCCATTATAAAGCGAGATTGGACAGACTGGGGCTGTTTTCCGTAGGGCAGAGGAGACCGAGAGGTGACACGATTGTGATGGATAAAATTATGAGGGCCTTAGAGAGGGTAGAAGGAAGCAACTTTTGTCCTTGATGGAGAGATCAATGACGAGGAGCCATAGAATTAATATAAGGGCAGAAGGTTTACAGAAGATGTGAGGAAGACCTTTTGCAACCAGAGATTGGTGGAAATGTGGAACTCACAAATGTAAAGGTGATGGAGGAAACATTTAAGTATTTGGATGTGTAGTTACAATACCAAAGCATACAAGGCTATGGATTAAGTGTTGAAAAGTGGGATTAGAATCGTTAGATAGTTCTTTTCAAACAGCACAAATGCAATAGATTGAAGGGCCTCTCTCTGTGCTGACGATCTCTATGACTCTATGAATGTACGAGGTAAAGCCATGGGTGAGAAGATTGGGTGCCCTGTCGCTAATTGACTCAGCAGAACCTGCAACTTGTAGGTGTCTTTCATCTCCAATATCAAATATTGAATGACCAATATAGTGTAAGATTTAATCTGATAGTAGGCATGGTGATGCAGCACTGTTGGTGATTTGCCAATGCCACTTTGCATGGACAGGGGTTCGAGGACAATGGTGGACATGTAGGAATGTTGTGCGGCTTTTACAGTTGGATAACGGCCAGAGCAAACAAGCAGTGAGCTTACCACAATGAGCTCTGTCTTACGCGTGAGAAATTTGTACCGTCCACATTCATAGGGAAGCAGAAGACAATGAGAAGTGGTAATAAGGTGAGTTGAGCTAATAATGAGGTGCAAACGCATGAAAATAAGGTAGCTGCTGCTTTGAATGGAAAGATTCTGAGGTTGCCATTTTAACGCTTATCCATGTTGAGATTTTTTTCATCATTTCCATATTTCTCAACTTTCTCAGCATTGCTGATGCCAGGCCAGGAAAGGGAATTTTCTGCATCCGGTCGTTGTGGTCTATACCATGTGAACTAACACTCAGACAATATCATACCAGCATCGGTGTTTGATTTGAGAAAGCATGTCAAGTCTTTTGCTGCTGTGTGATCGTCCGTGAGAAGATATTTTGCCCTCAGAATCAAAAAGAATTTTTATTGTTTCTTTTCTCTATTTAATAGATGTTAACCCTCCCTGAGGTGATGACTCACGCTTGACATTTCTGGACTCTTCCACATATCACCAAGTAAATCTTTAGTTTGTGCACAAGGCTTGGTTTTGACTCGTACAGCTACTTTTCAAAACATTGGTGAGAGCACAACATGGAGATTATTTCTGCTCATCATTTATTGTGAGGTTTTAATGTACTCTTTTAGAATGATTTTACATTTCCACCTGGAATAACAAAAAAATCTTATCTCAATGTTGCTGAGAGCTTGCCATAAGAGGTTACTCCCTCTCTTCTGTGATAATTGTGGTTGGTTTCCCTGCCCAATCCTTCCCGCTTCCCTAAGGTGTAAAAATACTACTGTAAGTTAGGACCCCTACCACCACTCTGATTCTTATTAAACTTGCTTGGACTATGGTTCAAACTTGCCTTCTTCCTGATCTATAGGATACAATTCCATACCATACAGTGAAAAGGTAGACAAAACTAATTTGTAAAAGCTTAATATAGAGTCATAGAGTTGTACACACAGAAACAGACCCTTCAGTCCAACTCATCCTTGCCAACCAGATATCCTAAATTAATCTAGTCCCATTTGCCACCATTTGGCCCATATCCCTCTAAACCCTTCCTATTCATTTATCCATCTCGATACCTTTTAAATGTTGTAATCACACCAGCCTCTACCACTACCTCTGGCAGCTCATTCCATTCACATTCCAGCCTCTGTGTGAAAAATTTGCCTCTTAGGTCCCTTTTATATGTTTCCCCCCTCACCTTAAACCAGTTTTGGATTCCTCCACTCTGGGGAAAAGACCTTAACTATTCACCCTATCCATGCCCCTCATGGTTTTATAAACCTTTATAAGGTCGTCCCTCAGTCTCTGATGCTCCAGGGAAAATAGCTCCAGCTTATTCAGCCTCTTCCTCTCGCTATGTTCTCCTAAAAACATAATTCATATAAAAGCAATTGCATCGATTACCTTAATTACCTGTGATGTCTTTTTGTAGCACAGAGAATGTTATTCCCCAGCGCAAAATCTAAACCTCTTTGAGAACTCTTAAGTAATATTACCCAAAGCTCAGATTGATAACTCCAAAGCGAGAGCAGTTGATAAAAAAAATGTTTAATACTAGCTTTTCTCAGTTGTTGGACACTCAAACTTCAGTCAAGAGATTGTAGATACAAATTTTACTATGGACATAACACTGTAATCTAAACTGACACTTCAGAGTATTACTGTGGGAGCCATAAGAGCTGCATTTCAGTTAAAAATATTAAGTCAAAGTCCATCTGTCAAAACCTGTGGTATTCTTCAAGGAAGAAGAAGTTAAACACACAATATTTTCCAGCATTCTTCCCACAGTCAATTCTCCAAAAGCAATAAATTGATCATTCATTAATTTCCTGTTTGAAGGACATTTCTGTTTGCAAATGGTTTGCTGTATTTGCATACTTACAATGTAATCCATTAAGACTCCATGAAAGCAGATAATGAATGCAAATTATTTCTTCTTTGTTGATGAACCAATGTCAAAAGTAGTCTACTTTCCTTGAAGCATGCTTTAACTTCTCAATGTCCTGATTTTTCCTATATCAGCAAAGGGACAAAGATAGTGCAGGGAGTATTACCAGAGTTGATGTTCATTGACATTGCTGCGCTGAAGTTTTCTCACAGCCCATTTTCCTAGCACCAGTGGTCTTGACAATTCAAGTACAAAGTTCACAGCATCAGCAGATACAATTAGGATAGCACTGGATGGAAATCAGATTGTTATATTCTTGTCCCGACTCCCACAGCTACCTAGAATACACCTCCTCTCACCCACCTTCCTGCAAAAAAGCCATCCCCTATTCCCAATTCCTTCGCCTCCACCGCATCTGCTCCCGAGATGAGGCATTCCACTCCCGGACATCCCAGATGTCCTCGTTTTTCAAGGACCACAAATTCCCCTCCACACTGGTCAAAAATGTCCTCGACCGTGTCTCTCGCGTTTCCCGCAACTCATACCTCACACCCGCTACCCGCAATAACAACCAAAAACAGAATCCTCCCATCCTCACGTATCACCTCACCAACCTCCGAATCCAACGCATCATCCTCTGAAACTTCCACCATCTGCAATCCGACCCCACCACTAAAGACATTTTTCCCTCCCCACACTTATCTGCTTTCAGGAGGGACCACTCTCTCTGGGACTCCCTTGTCTGCTCCACACTCCCCTCCAGCCCCACAACACCCGGCACTTTTCCCTGCAACCGGAGCAAGTGCTACACCTGCCCCTACACCTCCCCCCTCACCCCCATCCCAGACCCCAAGAAGACCTTCCACATCAAACAGATGTTCACCTGCACATCTGCTAATGTGGTATACTATATCCGCTGTTCCCGTTGTGGCCTCCTCTACATCGGGGAAACCAAGCGGAGGCTTGGGGACCGCTTTGCGGAACATCTATGCTCAGTTCGCAACAAACAACTGCACCTCCCAGTCACGAACCATTTCAACTCCCCCTCCCACTCCTTGGACGACATGTCCATCCTGGGCCTCCTGCATTGCCACAATGATTCCACCCGAAAGCAGCAGGAACAGCATCTCATATTTCGCTTGGGAACCCTGCAGCCCAAGGGTATCAATGTGGACTTCACAAGCTTCAAAATCTCCCCTCCCCCGACCGCATCCCAAAACCAGCACAGCTCGTCCCCGCCTCCCTAACCATTCCTCCCACCTCAAGCCCCACCCCCATCTCCTACCTACTAGCCTCATCCCGCCTCCTTGACCTGTCCGTCCTCCCTGGACCGACCTATCCCCTCCCTAACTCCCCACCTACACTCACCTTTACTGGCTCCAACCCCACCTCTTTGACCTGTCTGTTTCCTCTCCACCTATCTTCTCCTTTATCCATCTTCTATCCGCCTCCCCCTCTCTCCCTATTTATTTCAGAATCCCCTTCCCCTCCCCCATTTCTGAAGAAGGGTCTCGACCCAAAACATCAGCTTTCCTGCTCCTCTGATGCTGCTTGGCCTGCTGTGTTCACCCAGCTCTACACCATGTTATCTCAGATTCTCCAGCATTGGCAGTTCCTACTATCTCTGTTATATTCTTAGTTTGCTTCCTCTAGCATCTAATCACCTAAAATTTAAGAAGATTTTGCCACTCCTGCCACAGGGATAAGTTTTTCTGTACGATGAGAGATGCAGCAATTCAGCAGCAGGAATGAAAGGTAATTTTTCAGATGGAAAGTGAGAACCTTTGTTGAGTGCTTATTATGGAGAAGGCTCACAGTCAACTCTGGAAATGTGTCAGACAAAAAGAAAAAAAAATTGATATTTTTGGGCTTGAAGTGTTCATTCAGAGAACTTGCCTCAATCCAGGACAGAGAATGTGCAGGATGAACCGTGGATGTTGATCTAAAAGTCCAAAATATCCATTGTCAGAGTATTGGAAAACTGAAAACCAACTTAACAATTGATTTCAGAAAGGACGCTTTTGCCTAATGATAATGAAGACTGATATATGGCAGATTCTGGCCACAATAACCAGCATGGCAACAATACTGATGGTTACAATTAACTGCATAGTTCATTTTGCATTAATGGGCTAAATGTAGAAGAGGTAAAAATCCCACATCTGCCTTTAATTTCTGAAGAAGGGTCTAGGCTCGAAACGTCAGCCTTCCTGCTCCTCTGATGCTGCTTGGCCTGCTGTGTTCATCCAGCTCTACACTTTACCTTTAATGTGGTGGGTCTTCACTTATTGAAATGTGACTGAATGAATGATCATTAGTACAGAAATAGGATTACAGATCCTTCAGCCTGATGAACCTTTATTTAATATTGATTTTATAAGGATTGCCTGACTTGTTTTGCTTCTGATTGTGCCCTCTTGTACCGTACCTAATTAATATGTGATAAATCTTAACCAATGATGGCAGATGATCAAAGATCATCTGAACAGGACAATCTGTTTCTGAACTCTTCCAATCCTTACCCATTCTTTTTGAGCATTTGCGCATAAGACAAACACTCAATTCCTTTCTTGACTATAAGGAGTTAACGCATCTATCCCACTGCCAGCATAAACTATTGATTGCAGGGCTCTTTTCTAAAGCTCATATAACTTAACATCTCAATAGCGGTGACGATGACCCCTGGAGACCTCTCAGTCCTATTTAAATTTAATTTTGCTTTAATAAACAGACTAAAAATCTCTGCCACTGCAAAGCTGTGTCATGTAGAGACAGGTGGATAGTAAGGCTTGGGCTAGGATTATTGGATTTCAATTGGACCTGTGCATCAAATCGATGACAGAAACTCATACTGCACTGAGGTACTGATGAAGATTAATCCACTGAATGTTACAATCTTGCTAGGCAATAATTGTAAACTGGTGAAATATCAGGACCTGGACAGACAGTATGCTACATCTAGACAGAATTAATGCTCAATTTTTTTATTTGATTTTATTACAGTAAACATCATGAAACTTTCATTGACAGTTTATAATGATAGTTACTGAAGTTAAAAAGCCAATGTCAAATCTCTGACATGTGTCACCCATTGTGTTTTGGAAAACTTAAAGCAACAGGTTCTTATTTCACACTGGTCTGCAGTTCAAATACATATTTGAAAGCACACTTGCTTTGGAAAGGTTGTATCCCACTGAGGATGAAGATATGCGATTCAAATATTAATTTTAAAAGGTTATGTGGGGCCATATAAACACAGCCTGAATTTTCAAATAAAGAACACTTTGCTAAGGAAAAGGCACTGGATTCAACAGTAATATTGTGACCACTACAAGGAGTGGTGAGCTTGGTTGGAATGATACAGTTTACCTGACTGTCAAAGAGATACCAAATAGCCCAGTTTGAGAATGGAATAAAATTATTACATTTTTGAACGCAGTAAGAGAGAATTTGAGATAACGAGGTGTAAAGCTGGATGAACACAGCAGGCCAAGCAGCATCAGAGGAGCAGGAAAGCTGACGTTTCGGGCCTGGACCCCCCTTCTTCAGAAAATATTCCAGGCCTGAAACGTCAGCTCCCTGCTCCTTTGATGCTGCTTGGCCTGCTGTGTTCATCCAGCTCTACTCTTTGTTATCTCAGATTCTCCAGTATCTGCAGTTCCTACTATCTCTGAAACAAGAGAGAATTTGATATCTGCCTGAGAAGTAATAATCATTGTTTCATCTCTCCCTTATCATATATCCAAACTAATCTTAATAATCTTTCAATCTTTGTTTAAATTAGTTTATTTTTAGTAATGAACCAGTTGTGTTAACTTCATAATACCGAACCTGCAGTCTGAGACCTGTACAATTGGCCATATCTCCAACTTAATTGAATTTGAAATTTGTCGTGGCCAATGGAGGAGAGGAATTAGAACAAGAAAGAGTTTCACTCGTCCAATCTCAGTTGTAGCGTGACCTATAAAATATTTCCCTCTGCCCACTATCTTATTGAAGCATTGAAGCCAAGCATAAATCAGAAACGTCATTTTGCACTGAGATGTTTATCTCTCAGAAATTAGCAAACTTTACACGTGTTGCTCATGAGAAAAATCAATGGATGATGATATTGTTTGTTTAGGAAGTGGGTGGCATTTGGAGTCGAGATGGTATGACCCATACTTGCCATCAATAAAGTTCTGCACTGACAGAAAGTTTGCGGATTTAAGTTTCCAAAAAAACAGTTGAACAGAAGAGATACATGAAAACAAGAGAAAAATACACAGTAGTTATCAAGAATTGTCATATTTAAGTGCATTAAAACTTATTAGACAAAGATCTGACATAAGGGAACTCCTTTCCCTAGACAGCATAATTTTTCCAAGTGGGTTGTAATTATTCCAGCTAAATGATGAGACATGTCCCAAATTTCTGGTGGTTTTGGATCCCATGCCTTCATCCTGTCCTTGGGAATTTGTACAGGATTTGGTATGGGATGCAAATGGCATGATATCACAGATTAACTGAGTTCAGGCTGAGATAACCAGATTGCCCATAAGCTGATGCATAATCATGCTTTTTTTTAAAAAAATTATTCATAGGATGTAGGCATCTCTGGCTGGACCAGCATTTATTGCTTATCCTTAATTGCCCAGAGACCAGTTAAGAGTCAACCATATTGCTGTGGGTCTGGAGTCACATATTGGCCAGACCACGTAAGGATGGCAGTTTCCTTCCCTAAAGGACATTAGTGAACCAGATGGGTTTTTCCTGACAATTGGCAATGGTTTCATGGTCATCATCAGATTCTTAACTCCAGATTATTGCTTGCGTCCAGACATTCAAGAATAGACAGGTGGATGGATACTTTGTGGAGGATAAGCCACCTAGTGAGAGAGTACTTGTGGCATTCATGTTTTTACTGCATTTCCAGATTTCCTGTCCAGATCTGCTTCATTAATGGCGAGTTATCAATGGTGCTGACCATTGTGCAATCATCAACAAACATCCCCACTTCTGGCTTTATGATAGAGGTAGTATTATTGATAGACATGAGGAACTCCTTCAGAAATGATCTGGAGCTGATATAATTACTTCCAACTATCACAGCCACTTTTTTTTTTGCTAGAAATGACTCCAGCTATTGACAATTTACCCATTGATACCAATTAACTTCAAGTTTACACAGGCTCTTAGATGTTACTCTTGGACCGATGCTACCTTTAGATCGAGAACAGTCAATTTCACCTCACTTCTGGAGCTGGACTCTTCGTCTATGTCTGTACCAAGACTATAGCAAGGTCATGAGCTGAAGAGTGACCTTGGCAGAATCCAAACTGGGCATTGGTAAGTAGGTCAATTTTGAGCAAGCGTAGCCTAAGAATAATGTTATTGGGACTTTCTATCATTTTGTTGATGATTGCGAGATGGCCATTGAGGTAAAAATTGATAAGATTGGACTTGTCCTTCTTTTTGTAACAAGGGTATACATGTATATATGGTTTTCTCTCTATACTGGATCAGATTGGCTAAGGTGTGGCTAGGTCTGGAAGACAATTCTTCAATACTATGACTGGAATCCTGTCAGGAAGTCTTTGCATTATTTGGTGCCTTCAGCCATTTTTTAACATCACTCGGAGTGAATCAATTGGCTCAAGGTTGGTTTCTGTGATGTTTGGAAATCTCAGAGGAAAGGTAAAATGGATCATCCATTGGGCACTTCTGCCTGAAGATGAATGTAAATGCTTCAGCCATGTCTTTTGCACTAATATGCTAGGTTCCCCCATCATTAATAGAGAAGGGCTTAGTTCTGAAGTATTATCCATTTAATTGCTGTTTAATTACCCACCATCATTCACAATTGTTAACAATAGGATTGGAGAGGTTAGACCTGATCCATTAAATATGGGAGCAGTTTGGTCTAAGTATGTTGCCTCTGCTGTATGGCATATGATCAATCCGGTGTTGGTACTTTACCAGATTGGTGCCACATTTTTAAATACGTACAGTCCTGGCATGAAATTTTTCACACTTCATAGAACCAGGCTTGATCCTTTAGTTTAATAGAAGCAAGATATTGAAGACGCTAGAAATCTGAAATTAAAATAGGAAAGGCTGGAAAAGCACAGCAAATCTGGCAGCATCTATGAAGAACTCAGAATTAACATTTTGAATCCTATTCATTTGTTTTTCAGGACTAAAAAAAGGTAGAACTGTAATGGTTTTTATGCTGTTGAGAAAAGAGGAGGGTCAGGTCGAACAAAGGGAAAGTCAGAAATAGGTTAGATGCAGAGAGAGAGAGATGAAATGACAAAGATGTAGAATCATAAAGTCATAAAATTGTAAAGCACAGAAACAGACCCTTCAGTACAACGCGGATATCCTAAATTGGTCTAGTCCCATTTGACAGGATTTAGTCCGTAAACCTTAAAACCCTTCCAATTCATGTGCCCATCCAGATGCCTTTTAAATGTTGTAATTGTACCCACCCCCACCACTTCTTCTGGAAGCTCATTCCATGCACGCACCACCCTCTAAATCTTTCCCTTTCATCTTAAACCTATGCTCCGATGCCCTCTAGTTTTGGACTCCCCTATCCTGAAAAAAGATACCTTGGCTATTCAGAGATAACAAGGTGTAGAGCTGGATGAACACAGCAGGCCAAGCAGCATCAGAGGAGCAGGAAAGCTGACGTTTCGGGCCTAGACCCTTCTTCAGAAATGGGGGAGGGAAGGGGGTTCTGAAATAAATAGGGAGAGAGGGGGAGGCGGATAGAAGATGGATAGAGAAAAAGATAGGTGGAGAGGAGACAGACAGGTCAAAGAGGCGGGAAGGAGCCAGTAAAGGTGAGTGTCGGTGGGGAGTTAGGGAGGGGATAGGTCAGTCCAGGGAGGACGGACAGGTCAAGGGGGCGGGATGAGGCTAGTAGGTAGGAGATGGGGGTGAGGCTTGAGGTGGAAGGAGGGGATAGGTGGGAGGAAGGACATGTTAGGGAGGTGAGGACAAGCTGGGCTGGTTTTGGGATGCAGTAGGGGGAAGGGAGATTTTGAAGCTATCTATGCCCCTCATGATCTTCTAAACCTTCTAAACCCGTCAGTCTTGGATGGTCCAGGGAAAATAGTCCCAGCTTATTCAGCCTCTCCCAATGTTTCAAACTCTCCAACCCTGGCAACATCCTTGTAAATCTTTTCTGAACTCTTTCAGGTTTATATCATGGAAAAAATGGCAAAAGCACAGGTAATATTAAAGAAACGAAGCATCACTCAAGTGGAAATATTCATTGCAAATTCAGTGCAGCTCTATCTGAAAGCAATACCATGAAACAAGTTCAAGTTAGACACTTAAGAAATAAAAGAAAACAAAATGAAAGACAGAGTTTACCATCAAAATTAATTGAATTTAGTTCAAATCAATCTGTCTGCAAATTTCAGGGTTCTAAGTATTAATATATGTAGCTCCCAATACATGAAAATGCACAGTCAGACCGTGATACTGACTGATAGTCATCAATTGGTTGTTGGCATACTTCTTCATAAAAGCAGGATTAGTTAGTAAATTCTGTCCAAACACAATCGCATTTAATGTTGAACACTGCTTCATGGGTTTTACAAGTGGGACTGGTCAGGTATGGTCATTAACTTGATTGTTGCAAACAGCCAAAGGGATATGCTTTATCACATGATTTGCTAATCTTTGGGATGCATCGCCTACATACAGGCACTGAAATTCAAGTATCACATTGCGCATTGTGCAATATCTGGAATATCTCTTTGGCTTGACAGCAGAATCCTGTCAGTGGCAAACATCACTCACGTATCTAGTTTCACATTGTGCACAAACTTTTGAGATACCATGGTCTACCTAGACCCAATGCACAGAAGGCCTACTTCAGATCCTATGTCTTAGTCTTACAAAAGGCAGGAAAGGGGGTTGAGGATTATCAGATCATCCATGGCCATACTAAATTGCACAGGAGACTCGATGGGCCAATTGTGTACTTCTACTCCTCCATCTTATTTCATCTACTTCGGGTATCCTGAGGTAGGCTGGGCAGGAAGTGTTGTTCTTAGACCCATTCATGAGTTTACACCATGGCAAATAATCTGATCAGGATTGCCATAATTCATCGTATGGCATTGGTGCACCCTACTTCAGTATCAAACCTGTACAGTGAACAAACGGCTCAGGTCCTATTTCTGAAGTTTTAATAAGTCCAGTTTTACATTACATACTGCTGTTTCCACATGACACATATATTGATAGGTGAGTCCGATGTTCTTTTGCAGTACAAAATATACAGAGATCTTAAAATGCAGGACAGGTTTCCAGTAGTTCAATAGACCACACGTACCGCAGAGCTTGCTTGCTTCCTGTGTTCTCAGTATAGCACCAATAATGGTACTTACACCTAAAGCTTGCTCATATCATTATCCAGTAACAATTTCTTTGTATGTTTTGCTATCTTTAATCAAATATCAATGTCTTGACTTTACTTTTTTGTCATGAGATCATTTTTGGAAAACTTTGATGAGGATTGAAGCAATAACTAGCTCAATTATTTGCTTAAACTTTGTAAAGTCACCTTTCTTACCCTTGTCACAGCAAATACAAGCAAACTGGGAAATTTATTCTTAAGGCAGTTGCTTATAAGGCATCAATTCTAGATGATAAATTGTAAAATTTCCTTTTCCACAAAGTTGATTTTCCAAAAGTTCCCCTAACTTAGCAGGTTCTCATTGGTGATATTAAGACAGCACTGAAGTGCAAACTTTCATTTCTAATGCCTATATCTATTTTCATCGCTTGTTTATCTTGCTTTGCAACAGCTACATTTAAAGGCAAAATACTGCCTTTTATTTAAGAGCCTAAGTTCAGATGGGATGTCTGTGTCTTTCCAATTCATGCTAGAGAATGAGTTAGTTACCTTTCTGATGCTTCCCATCTTTTGCAAATACTAAATGATGTCTCCAGGATTTATAGTCATCATTATCAGTAACAATGACTCACTAACAATGGTTGCCCACCTAGGAAATTCCATATTACTGCTTTCCAGAATTTATAGTCGTTTTGGCTTTCTGTGTGAACATTCAGCAATTCAGCTGCTGCATTCTTTTGGTCTATTTTAAAATTCTGCACTGTGCCATTTCCATTTGTATCTCGTTTTTCTGTCTTGCACACTTTTACAGCCCAACTCTCTGCATGAATATGCCTTTAAATAAATCACTCACTATTCCTATAGTGATTTTTTTTTTTATTTCTGTTGTCCCAATGTGAATGTAACATCTAAAGTTACTGTTCAGGTCTTGTCCTAAACTGTTTCCTGTGGTTTTCAAGCTTGCATAAGTCTTGTTTTGTTTTTAAAAATCCTCAGTCCTGATCACCATGTCGTATCTCCTATGCCATTGGTAAGTAATACAGTTTAAGTAACATACATTTTTGAAAATCTCATTCAGGTTTCTTTATTTAAACTCAGAAGCTCAGAATACAACTTGCAACTATAAAACACTAGATGTACATATTTTGTTTATTATACTTCTGCTAGAAGGAACATGGCAGTAGCAGTGTAGTTCCATCCCGGTACTTGGCTTATTAGCATTTCCAGCTCTTAAAGCAACAAAGCTCTTAAAGCTGTAATGCAGCAGATTTGAAACAGTTCCTCTTTCTTTAAGCTATCAGATGAGTGGAATTTTTCCATCACTTTCTGTTTCTGCATTTTAATCTCCTGAATTGATTGTAATGATAGAATGAGTGATATGCCAGACCATACGATTACAGAATGTGGTTGAAAACAATTTTGCTACTGCTGATGGCCCAAGAATCTCATGGCTGCTCAGCTTAAAATTGTTTGATTTTCCTTAATCTATATGGTTTAGCATGGTCTTAGTATAACACACAGTTGGGAGCTGGGACTTTGCCCCCATAGCACTTTGCAGTAATTACATCCACTACTACTGTCATGGACAGATGCCTGTGCAACAGCGAGATTGGTGAGGACAGGTTCAGATAGTTATTGCTGCTTGTTAGTTCTCATCTGCTTCAGGCCCAGCCTGGTAGATATGTCACCCAGGACTTGGCCCACTCTGTCAGAAGTGCTTCTACTGAGCCAGTCTGAATGATGGATATTGAGGTTTCTGACTCTTGACAGGAGATATGTGTTAAATGTCAGAGGATTAAAGGCAGTGGGATGAAGAAGGACATTTTGTAATTCTTTCGGCAGAGTGGAACAAGGAATGAGAGAAAACGGTATTTGCTACCTGTGTAAAAGTGAGCACAGTTCCCATTTAAAGTATTCCAGTTATTTTATTCAAGCCGGCTCACATCCTTACACATTACCAGCAGTTAAATAGCTTGTCACATTGGCCCTCAAACTGGTACAGCATTGATTTCTGTATTTACTTTACCGCCTTGTGCTCATTCTTGCTTTAGAAAACAGTCTTCTTTACACTGTGATTTAAGAACATTGCACAAAGCTATTTCAACTTAATTGCACAAAGTAGATAATGCAGACTTCATGCATTCAGAAGAAACTACTTACGTGCATGCAACACTTTCCCCAATGATACATGACTGAGACAAAAGCTACAATTCCATGTCTTTCAAAAGGAGATATAATACCGCTCATTAAAGGAGCAGGAACAAGATTTTTAATGTAATTGACAAAAGAAGTGGAAGTGATATGAGATAAGATCTGGTTGAGAGCTAGAATGTACTGCCTGAGAGTATAGTGGAAGTAGGTTCAAATAAGACATTCAAAGAGGAATTAGGCTGTTATCTGGAAAGGAACAATGCAGGTTACAAGGAGAAGGCAGATGGATATAAACGAACTGCTCATCCAGAGTCATGATGCAGACATAATGTGCTAATTGACCTACTTCTGAGCTGTAACAATTTTATGATTCTATGAGAAAAACTGCAGATGTTAGAAGTGCATATGCTTGATCAAAGTTTGAGAATCAAAATATGAAACATTTCAGCTGTAATGTTTATCAAAACTCTTTGAGAATGACACAATTAAAAACAGGTATTTCAGCTTTTTGGTTCTGGAATTGGACCAACACTGTACAAACTGAAACATGCCACATTGGTTTTATAGGGGTAAACTGGGCACATAAGATTCCAACATGAGAGTTGCCCACATTCTGCATTGGAGAAGCAATGCTCCTATCTCATTTTGGATCAGGCTCTATATAGGCATTCAGAACTAATTAAAACCTCTCTATCACATTTAAATAAGGTTCTTATGTTCATTGTAGAATTCTTTCATTGCCCCAGCTCTTCTGCAGTTGTGGGATAAAATTTTTCAACACATTATGGCTTTCAAGGCAGCAAGGACCACACATTAAACTATTTTATTTAGTGGGCTCTTCTGCTATATACTTTGCAGGTTAATTATTTATTTACATGCAAACAGCAGCATCTTGACACATTGGTTCATAAATGTTTACAGCAGAGAAGGAGGCCAAACAAAATATTAATAATAGTAACAAAATGTATAGACAAATCCCAATGTAAAAGCTGGGAAATTAAAGTTCAATTGGTTAATAAATCTGAAATATAAATGCTAGTCTCAGTAAGCGTGACCATGAAACTACACATCTTATAACTACATCTGGTTCACTAAAGTCCTTTTTCTCATTCATGGGATGAGGGTGTCACTGGCTAGACAACATTTATTGTCTAATTGCCCCCAGGGCTGTTGAGCATCAACCACATTGCTGTGGGTCTGGCAGCACATATAGGCAAGAATGACAGCTTTCTTACCTAAAGGACATGGGTGAACCAGATGGTCTTTTCCAACAACTAGCAACAAGTTCATGGTCATCATTAGATTCTTAATTCCAGATTTTTGTTGAATTCAAATTCCAATATCTGCCCTGGGAAGATTTGAACCCATGGCCCCCAGAACCTGGGTCTCTGGATAAACACTTCAGTGATAATATCATTCGGCTATCACCTCCTCCTTGCCTTAAGAGAAGGAGATCTGCCATTCCCACCTACTCTGATGTGTATGTACAGCTGGATTAAGTTGTGTGCAGATCCTCAGTGTGTAAATCCCAAATATTATGGCATGCTGAGGTACAACCTGTGCCCAGTGTTGTGAAAGATGGGTTTGGTCACATTTCCACAGAATGCTTCAAGTTGGTTCACCAAGTCTTTCCAATTGTCCCTCAACGCGACGTTTATACAGAAAAACAGCTTTGGCCACAAATCCATCAGGCACTTGTGGCAGGCGGTATCTGAAGGTAGTAAGGATGACTAAAGTGGTGCGTGACAACAAATGCTATCATGCCTGTGTGAGTCACGCTAACTGTGTTAGAGAGATACGGTAAGTGAATACTGTTTAAAGAAAATGTCTGTTTATCATAGTAGGGACAGGTAACCATAAGAATACCGTATGAACAAACTCCGACACAAGTTGCAATACTGCATAAAAAGCCACGTCTACTCACCATAAACAGCTTAAGCTCAAAGCTCTATTAAGAAGTGCTTTCAATAAAGACAACCTTTAAGACTTATACCCGGTTTCCATCTTGCTCCTATTTGCTGGCCTCGGAAAGAACCCAACAACTTGGCATAGTCGGCAGGATCACAATAAGACACCTGACCACCACCATCACTCTCGTTTCACTTTACTGGTGAGGACTCCTCTGTTTAAAAGTCCTCCAGTGAAAGTGATAGTCTATATGATGGAAAGTCCCATCTGATGTGATCCAAAGAAGATGAACCTAGTTAGTCCAGAATCTATGGTTAAATAGAGACTTCTCTGTTGGCAATCAATTAAATTATCTACAGCTCAAAAAGAGTCTAGTTTTGGTTCTGATCTAAGAGACGCGAGATGCAGCGTAAAAATGTTTAGCTCATTACCAACTACTGTCAAAGGCAGGCAGGCATCACCTGATATCCTAGAAGAGGAAGCCTTGCAAAAACTAAAAGAATATATTGAGCAATGATTCAATCTCCCTACTACCTTCATGGAAATTTATAAGAAATACGGAACATCCACAGGGCAATGATCCCTGGAAAATATCAAACGAGCTTGGGGAAAAACTACCCGACTCAAAGATAAGGAACAAACTCAATGGTCTCTTTGTGTTATGCAGCAATTAAGACAGAGACGAGAGATCATTGACAAGTTGAATCATGACCAAGAAGTTAACAATTTGAAAGACCAGTTAAAAGCGGTATGTAATGAATTAAAAGCAACTAAAATCAAATTGGCTGCCGCTAAAAAAGAGATAGAACACATGAAGGCTACTTCACCAACTCCGCCACCTTACCTCATGACACCTTTATATCCCGTTCTTACTCCGACTGTTCCCCCTCTTAAAGGCAACTTGGAAAACGATGATGATTCCAATACTAATAAGGGACTCCCAATGGCCATGCACCCAGTCTGACTAAAACAAAAAAAACGGAGAAAGACTAATGTCAAATAAAAGGGCAATGAGCCATGAGGGTTCAAATATGAATACACACAATTGGCTGATCATGATCGCGCCCCCCACCCCAGCCCAATCTGAAATTGGTCAAAAGGTGGGCAAAAGAATTGCTGCACCCTTAAAAGAGGGGTGTAAAAACATGGAGCCAATTGGAAAAGTTGGAAAATATTTTCTCTCTACATCCCACGGAGAGAGGTCAAATTTTATCTGTCATGGTGAGATCAGATATGGGAAATAAACTTCTCACTCAAGTAACAGCGCAGTTAGGGGAGAATGGACAGAAGTTAGACAATGGGAGGCATTCTATCTGCAACTGGCTCCATGATTACAGCCCTCCTAAGGCAGACTGGAACAAAATAACTCCCTGTCAACAAAACAGGTACTGAAGATGTTAGGGTCTTTGTGGAGCATTTTATAGATATTTGGATAAAACACACAGGGCTTGCTCATGATGACGGGGCATATAACATATAACAGCACACACAAATTAAGCGTCTATTGATGACCATGAATCCATTGTTGATTGTTGGAAAAACCCATCTGGTTCACTAATGTTCTTTAGGGAAGGAAGCTGCCATCCTTATCTGATCTGGCCTACATGTAACTCTAGACCCACAGCAATGTGGTTGACTCATAACTGCCCTCCGGGCAATTAGGGATGGGCAACAAATGCTGGCCTCACCAGTGACGCCCTCATCCTGCGAATGAATAAAAAAAACACTCACCCCATTAAAATCAGCCTTTGTGGCCTTGAACCGGAACTCGTGAAAACATTGAAGTTAGATTGCTACGATTTGGAGCAGGGCTACATCTCCCTCAGAGACCTGATTGGAGAAGGAAGTAAGCTGGAACTGGACATGGAATCAAAACTCAGAGCTATACAGACTGTAGACCCTACTAACACAGACAGACCTCCCAGAAAATGCCACAATTGTGAAAAGGGAGGACACCAGAGCAAAAAATTGCAGACAAAAGAAAAGAGATCCAGCAGGAAACAGAACCCCAAACCACCTAAAGAGACTTCTGGATGGGATAAATTTTCCCTAACAGAATGTCTGAACCCACTTGAACTTAAAGAGTCTCAATTGAAGCAATTCATTGACCTTACAAAAACTAACACACCCCCACCCTTCGCCTTTTAGCCCCATTTACTGCAGCATTAGGAAATTGACTGGATGGCTGCTGTGTTTTCATGGGGGTGGGCAATAAAGAACTTGACTGTCTCCTTGACACAGGTGCCGAGTTAACCTGTCTTCCTTTGTTTGCTGACTGTGGTCTGCCCCAAGAGGATGAGAAGAGGACCGCCATGGGGGGCTGGGGGGAAAGAACTCCACATTGAGTAAACCGAACCTCTTCTGATACGGCTGGGCCCCAGTGAAATAGTCGCCTCAGGTTTTCTGAAGAAGGGTCCCGACCCGAAATGTCAGTTTTCCTGCTCATCTGATGCTGCCTGGCCTGCTGTGTTCATCCAGCTCTACACCGTGTTATCTCAGATTCTCCAGCATTGGCAGTTCTTACTATCTCTTGCTGGGCATGGATGTCTTGGCCCATATGAACTCATCAAAACATGTTGACAATGGTCACGTCACCTGGTTCATAAGGCATCTTACCCAAGAGGCTCGCAAAGTACCACCAGGAAGACCTACCTTGGCTGCAAGCTTTACCCCTGGTCTTGTGCAGTATTCAGGTAACTCCCAATAGGACTATGGGCCTCAGCCCCTTTGAAGTCATAACAGGATGGCCTATGTGTTTACCCAGTACCATCGACTGATGTACTGCTGACTACCACCTGGTATGTGACTCTTTGCTCCTATATTCTCAAGATCTAACCACAGCTGTGAGCTTTGCTACTCAACAGGTATCGGCAGCCTGGGGAAATCCCCCAGATGGAGAACATGACCTAGTTCCTGGTACCTGGGTCTACATCAAAAAAAGTACAGAAAGAACTTTTGGGCACCAAGTGGGAAGGCCCACAACAAGTTCTGTTGACAACACAATCCGCTGTTAAAGTCCATGGCAAGAAAGCTTGGATCCACGCTTCCCCCATAAAAAGGACTACTTACAATATCGAAACATGAAATTGTCTGCGATAAGTCTGTTACTCACGTCTCTTTGTATTGTTTCTGTTGGTAATGTACCTAAACGGGAATTAAATGTAAACACTTCCCTTTACCTCTCATATGCCTATGCCTTTACGAATAACATGTCCAGTTGTTCATTGCATCCCAAAATTCCAACCCACTCCAAACGGGGAAATACAACCAATCCCCTTCAATGGCCCCGAAGTGGTGGAGTGCTTGCTGAAACTGAACAATTCCCTGCCCGGAAATCGGGAGGGTTTACAGACCGAAGCTGGCCGCTATATGGTTAACACCAACAGGCTAATGCAAGAGTGGCAGTCTGCAGGGTACCCCCCTCACTGCCTTCCATGGATGGCACCAGCCAGACTATCACACCACCTCCTCTACCCCTATTGTTACACTGACCAACATTTTGAAAGAAGGAAGGTGCAGAGTCCCTGTCTGTCTCACCAGAACTGCAATTCAGGAGAAGGGGATACCATGGGATTCAGCAGATCTTCCCAATATTATAATGTCTCTATTATCCCCCTCCCGGGAAAAATTTCCCAATCCTTTCTGATCAAGGAGATTCTTAATGGCTCTCTCCTCGTGCAGGGCTCCAATAGCCTTCTCACTTTTCTCAAAGCTAACCATAGAGGCACCTTTCAACACAATTGTTTCCCTGAGATTATTACTCATTTTTGCCCCTTTTAACAGTACCTATTGTGTTTGTGGCCACAAGGCGTATGCCTGGTTATCGGACAGGCTCCTGTTATCTTACTTGTGTGGTCCCGCTTATGTGTCATCTTACTAAACTAACCCATGTTTGCTCAAGTATGAGCAAGTGTGCCATCACTGAAACCGGACAATTCTTTTCTATTCTCTTTCTCCCACATGGCACTGCCAGCTTGGCGAATATATCCCGCAATATGGCTGCTGCCCTGGAGCAGATAGCCAATGACATGGCCCAGACCTTAGATAAAATCTCTGCCCAAAATGGTAGCCATTTGCACAACTGCCTTGCAAAACCAAATGGTCCTAGACTTGCTTCTCTCTGGAAAAGGAGGCATATGTGCCCTCAATGGGAAAGAATGCTGCACTTACGTCCCTGATAATTCGGAGAAAATTACCAACCATGCAGATCACATCCGTAAAGAGGCTGACAAACTCAAATACCCCGCAGAAAACACTCTTTGGAGTTGGGGCACGGGATGGTTATGATCCTTGGGCACTTCCATTATCCAAGGCATAATACCCTTTCTCATTATTTTAATTGCCATATACATCCCTGTGCAATGCTTCTCTGCTTGTATTAAAAGATTGATGCCTGCTAAAATTTGTTCTGCTCAGCCCAGTTCTCCAGCACAAAAGAAATTGCTTGGCTCCTATGTTTAGAGATTGTGATTCTGCAGTGTGCTTTGACAGAATCAAAGGGGGCTATTGTGGCAAGCAGCATCTGAAGGTAGTTAGAAGTTAAGATGACTAAAGTGGCGCATGACAGCGAATATGAAAGGGTTAAAGCGAATGACTAAAGTGGTGCGTGACAACAAATGCTGTCATGCCTGTGTTAGTCACGCTAACTGTGTTAGAGAGATACAATGAGTGAATACTGTCTAAAGAAAACGTCTGTTTATCATAATAGGGACAGATAACTGTAAGAATACTGTACAAACAAGCTCAGCACGCAAGTATCTGTTGTATCTGTTGCAATACTGTATAAAAAGCTGCGTCTACTCACCATAAGCAGCTTAAGCTCAAAGATGTACTAAGAAATGCTTTCAATAAAGACAACCTTTAAGACTTCTATCCGGTCTCTGTCTCATTCCTGTCCATCAGTCTCAAAAAGAACCCAGCACAGCTTTGGCCACAAATCCATCAGGCACTTGTCATCATGTAACATCACCAAGACACTGTGGGCAAAAGAAATGGTAGATCCTGTTTGATGATTCCCCAAGCAGACTGTCAAAGTTATTTGGAGGAATGCTATGTCACCAGAACTCACAATCAAGTACCAACATGGAGCTTGGCTAGTGGTGAGAAAGGCCCTTTCCATCAACTTCATCCTACACCTGGAGTCTTATGCCCATTTCACAATTGCCACTGCGGAGTAGAAGAGACAATTTTCCGTTTCATTGTAGGATGTTCCCAGTCAAAAAAGGTCTGGTGAGGGATGCCGCGCTTTTTGTTGAGATTCCTCCCAAACAGCTCCATGACATAGGACTCTCTGTTGTATTGGCTATTCCCAAAGATTCACACTGAGAGAAATATTAACTCTGCCAGGAGAAGTGTCAACTTTAAAAAGGACACTTTTTGGCCTGCCTGAAAATGCTGGTCTTGCAGTGCAAGGATGTGTCCTTGACCAGTTGCTGCAGGCTGGCATATTCCAAGGTTCAGGACTATGTGCTGAGGGGCATCCTGAAACTTGGATCAGTGGAATGGTGAAAGATGGCTGTCTAAGTTGAGCCTTTTAGCTATGATACACCAAACAGCTGAAAACTATAGAACCCTTCAGACTGTGTGTCTCTCAAAGAATGTACATTGTGAAGAGTAAGTTTTTGATGTCGTGTTGAGGTATCTCAGAGCCAAACATGGTCGAAAGTGAAAAGTTGATTTCTGTTGCACTTTCAATAATTTCAAATTAGAAATGTATTGTCCTTAGGCTGTATGCTGGTATAGAATGTATATTGTTTAAGTTATGAGAAGCATAGCTAGCCTTGACAGGTAGGAACGTTTTTTTTTTCCTTGATGAAGAGATTAATGACCAGAGCATGGATTTAAGGTAAGGGGCAGGAGGTTTAGAGGTAATGTGAGGAAAACAATTTCAGTCAGATAGTGGTGGGAATCTGGCATTCACTGCCTGTAAGGGTGGTAGAGACTGGGACAATCATAATATTTAAGAAGTATTCAGCTGTGAACCTGTGATGCCAAGGCATACAAGACGATGGGTCAAATGCTAGAAAATGGGATTAGAATAGTTAGGTGTTTTTTTTTAGTGTAGACTCAGTGCGCTGAGGAGCCTTTTTCTATGCTATGGGCTTCTTTGACTCTATATTGAGACTATTGCAAATATATTATGTGGAACATGTTATTTGGAGAAAAGTTGAACATTTTTGCAATTCTGCAAATTCAAATTGAAATATTTTATAAAAGTTTATCCTAATTTTATGAAAAAGAAACATATTGTCAAAAAAATTAGATATGTGGCACTAGAGGCCAGGTTGAAAAATAACCATAGGAGCTAAACATGAGTTTACTGACTCTCAAAGACATTGATTACAGATTTTGGACCATCACAACATTCATCTTTAAGCCCTGGTGGTAAGTAAATATCAGGATATTCTTTGTCTTCAGGGATGTTTTAGAGGCTACAGAGTAATAGAGAAAAATGTGCTGAAATATGTCCAGAAAATTTGCCAAATCTTGACAAGGTTCAAGGACAATCACCAAAAGCTGAGAATCCAACAAACACTACTCTTTACCTCAGAAGCCTCTAGGGTCACCTTCCTGTCCAGAGACAGCTCGACAGAGCAGGATGAGATGTGCTCCCATTTGTTGTGCCAAAAGTTACAAAGAAAGGATGGATATGGCATCAAAGACATCACTGCAGTCGGACATTTACAGCAACAGCCAATCAGTTTATGTGAGATAAAGCCCTTAGATGGTTGCCTTCCCAGTCTTTCCTATCACCAGTGGCAGAGGTCTTAGGCAAAAGGACACAGGAGAATCTGGACAAACTATTGAGACTTACCAAGTTGACTGAAGCCCTCAAGCTCCTTGAGAAGATTAAGTTGTCCCAGAAGTGACAACTTTCCAATAATTCATTTCTGTGGTACTGGATTGGCCCAGACCTGCTGAAGATGTATACAGTATGCTTTTGGCCAGCAGCATGTCTGAATTCACAATTTTAAAAAATCATCCTCAACAAGAGAGAAAAAAAAACAGAAATTGGGAATTCATCTCGCTGCTGAATGTGGACTACAAAATGCTGTGAAGGCCATTGATAATTGGTTTAAATCTGCTCTGGATTTGGTCATACACGCTGATAGAATTGGCTTAACTTGTCTTGCAACATAATCTCTGCAATGACAGTAAGCCCACATTCCAAAGTGTAATTCTTAAATAGAGCATAGGTGCCCATAAAGTCTCAAGACTTATGTTCATGGCAATGGAGTTGGGCAGGAAAGTTACTGCCTTGGTGCAGAGCTTTCCTGTTTGACCAAGAGGATTTTTTAATAACCCACCTATACCTGCTGCATTGCCAGTGGATGTTCCCCTATGCATTTTTTCCTTTATTCATTCACCGGATGTGGGCATTGCTGGTTAGGCAGCATTTATTGCCCATCTTTAACTACCAGAAGGCAGTTAAGAATCAACCACATTGCTGTGGGTCTGGAGTCACATGTAGGCTAGACCAGATAAGGATGACAGTTTCCTTCCATAAAGGACATTAGTGAACCAGATGGGTTTCTCCAACAATCGGCAATCAATTTACGGTCATCATTAGATTCTTAATTCCAGATATTTATTGAATTCAAATTCCACCATTTGCCATGGTAGGATTTGAACCTGGGTCCCCAGAACATTATCTGGGTCTCTGGATTAACAGTCCAGCAGTAATACCACTAAGCCATTGCCTCCCCGATATAGGGCTATATGTCATCAGGGCTTAGAATTTTAACTGTAATCGCAAGGGAAATGGGGAAAACGCTTTGCCATTCTGCCATTCAGGTCCTTTTAAATCATTGAAGGTCCCATTGATATTGTTTCACTTGTTGTACTGTTCTATATATTTAGGAGTAATTTTCTTCCACAAAAAATAGGCTCATTTTTGCACATCACAATGATCAATAGCTAATCTGAAAATTGCCGACTCTCATATTTTGTTGTGTTCTTTCTCTGTCTCCTGTAAGAAACTCCTTAAAACTTATTTCTTTGAGCAAGCTTTTTGTCACTTTACAAACATCTCCTTTAGTAGATTAGTTTTAAATTTTGTTTCATGAAGCACTTCAGACATTTGACTACGTTACAATGTAAGTTGTTCTTGCAACTCTCGTATGTTGAGGATTAACTTCTAGCATCCTTTAAGTAGTTCTTTAACAGATTAAAAATGATTGGATCTCATTATTAAAACTGACGAACAATTGGCTGCTCCTCTTTCAGTGGCACTGCACAGAAACCACTGTCATTAATTGTACATTTTAAAACTTCTTTTCCTGAGATTCATTAATTATAACAGGAAAATAATCATTAGGAATGCCCACAAGGATTTTCAGAATTGGCCATTGTAATTTTGAAAAATACTCCATTTACACATTTCTCTGAGGTTCCTGGCATTTTTGTTTTACATACAGTACATCATTTGGCTGAGAGAACCCAGCATGAATTTATTCCAAGCGGGGAAGATGTAGCTTCTTGACTATCAAGGAATGTCAGTGATCACTTCACTGCTGAGATTATCTAAATCCAACAGCCCCTCTCTCCTTCGTTGTGCCTCTCCCCTCATCTCACCTTTCGCATCCCTTACCCTCACCTTAATCCCTTCTGTTCCCTCTACTCTTCTCTCCCATTCACCTTCCCCTGTCCTTCCCTTTACCCTGTTCCCATCCAATATTCTCTCCTCTCCTGTTTCCCTCTCCTTCAATTATGCTTCCCACTTTTATACAGGTTTTTATAGGGATGCAAGCCACTATAATTTGGATAAATATTGCAGTGCTCTGCTACTTAAAACTCAAACAGTTAAGCTAAAATAGGAATTTTACATGAAGTCAGATTGATTTCAGCCTTTTAACCACATTTCCACTCATATAAAGGGGTTATTACACCATACATCACCCGACACCTCTTCAAGCTTTGAGAAGTTGAGGGTGTTATTTTCTGTTTTATATTATATGAGGCAATTGCAAATTAATAATGTTATTAATACAGAAGTCATTGTCTATTCAAACATTTTGTGTGAGTGTTTATTCAATCCAATCCCCTGATATCCACAGAGGTTCAGTGATAGCACTCATCAAGAATCAACGCTTCAGATCGAGAAGTTTATAGGTTTAATCCCACTCCAGAATCTCGACACAAATACGAAAGCTAGAACTACCATTCAGTACAGATGACTGTTGGAGCTGTAGCGTCTCAGATGAGATATGAAACCAACATCCTGTCTATCTTGGGTAGATGCAAAAAATCCACTGGAACTATGCCAAGGAAGAGTAAGGAACTTATTCCTGTTATCTGGGCCAATAAGTATCCCTCAATTCACACTATAAAGGCAGATTAGTTGTAGAATCTCTACAGTGTGGAAACAGGCCATTCATCCCAACAAGTCCACACCAACTTTCCGAAGAGCATTCCACCCACTCTCACCCCACGACCCATTTCCCTGCCTTTCCACATGCCAAATCCACCTAACCTACAGACTATGGTCAATTTAGCATGGCCAATCCACACAGCTTTGGACTGTGAAAAGAAACTGGACCACCTGGCAGAAACCCACACAGACATAGGGAGAATGTGCAACCTCCACTCAGACAATCACCCGAGGGTGGAATTGAACCAAGACAACAGTGCAAACAACTGAGCCACCATGCCAGTCCAGTCATTATCAGTATGTTTTTCATCAGAACTTGCTGTGTACAAACAGGCCACTGTACTTCCTACATGACAACATTTATTGCCCTTCAAAATATTTTATTGGTTGCAAAATGCTATGAGAGGTCCGGTGCTATATACGTTGAAATTTCTTTTTGGTTTTTATCACCTAAATGCAATGCTGTCCATTTATGGGAGTCAACAGCTGTATACACATTCACGGAAATCTGCAACATCCTACTGAACATTGCTACACTTCCTGCATCAGTTTAGTGTTCCAGACAATGCTAATACAATAAGATTACAAAATATGCCAATGTGTAACCATGGTTACAGTTCTCAATGCACAACAAAAAGCACATCAGTATTCGATGCAGATTAGAATGCCAGGGAATCACATACAATGCTGTAATTGCATTCATCACTCTCTTCATAATGTTGATTTATTCAGAAGATAAAGCTGTTAACCTGTCAGCTATCTAAGTCTAATCCTAAATTAATTTCAATAAATTACAAAACTAGGCACAGATGGAATAAGATTTAGTCGTTACCATGATATTATAAGAATCATTCCTGATGGGTAAAATATGGGAGACTAACGTACTCGTAGTATATTCCTGTGTTTTTCTTTATGTAAAGGGGTTAACAAATGCATTATCTGGGCTGGAATATCTGTTCAACACTGAGGTTCTGTTACAATGGGAAGGCTGGTGAGCTCGCTTGGTTGAAGTGGCTGAGATAGTTCTAAGGACTAATCCCTTCTCATGGTCCTCTTGAATTATGAGGGTATCTGAGATATAGTTTTGCAACCGTCAGATAATGAGGACACTGCATGGGAATTAAGGATTGTACAAAGGAGATGCTATTTTTCCAAACAGGTGAGTTAAACTGAAACCCTGTTTGCCCTTGGATGTGAAAGATCTCAATACACAAAAAACTGAAGGATAAGTCTCCCCATATCTCTTAACTAACAGTCGAAACAGTAAATTGGGTTACTGACCTCATGGCTGTTTGTGGAAGTTGGCTTGGTGCAAATTGGTTGCTCCATTTACTGCATTACAACTACAAAATTACTTAAGTGACTATGAAGCAACTCAGAGACATCCTGATATCCAGAAAAGTCACTGAATTAAATTCTACGTTTTCTTCTTCAATGTAATATTAACTCTCAAAACAGCTTCGAAGCTGGTTCTCACTTTGACAGTTACAGGAGAAGAATCATGCACAGAATGGACCCCTTCACATAGCATTCAGAGACCTCATCAGGAATTTCAAACTGGTCAATTCCATAAACTGGTGTGGGAAATGGGTTGCCCACCTAGGCACTTTCTTTCCTTGAGAAGATGCACAGCTCAGTCAATAACAATGGAGCAACATCAGCTCCAAGGTCAACAGCGGGATTAAGCTGGGCTGCATCCCAGCACCAAATCTCATTTTCTATATTTTAATTCATGCTGGTATTGAACACTTTTAGCAACACTACCGAATGTGTTTACCTTCATGCTAAGGCTGAGAGAAAGCTGTTCAACTGGCAAAATAATGCATTAAAACCAACACAGCAGTGTGGTGGCTCAATAGTTAGCACTGATGCCTCACAGTGCCAGGGATATGGGTTTGATTCTAGTCTTGGGTAACTGTCTGTGTGGATTTTGCACACTCTCCTGTGTCTACTTGGGTTTCGACTGGGTGCTCCAGTCTCCTCCTACAGTCCTTGGATGTGCAGATTAGGTGGATTGACCATGCTAAATTGTCCTTCGAGTACAGGGATGTGTAGGTTATGTGGATTAACCATGGGATATGCAGGGTTACAGGGATAGGGTAGGGTTGTGGGTCTGGTTGGGATGCTCTTCTGAGGATCGATGTGGACTCAATGGGCTGAATGGGCTGATTCCACATGTAGGGATTCCATGATTCAGTGTGTATATAGTCCTAGTTTGATTGAGGTTATTCACTGATGATTCACTTGCAACAGTCTGTGTCTTGGCTCCAGTGGGCCTTTTAGTCATTTGGACTGATAATCAGAGTCAAGGCAAGGTATAGAAATTACATCAAAATCAATAACCATATTCGGGAGGTCATACACATATTTGAACAAACAAGTACCAGCAATTTTTCCCTTTGTGTTGAAATCAACACTAGGATTGCTTAGGTTGCAACTATCATGTCAAAATTGTGAAGCCATGGTGTGAGCCAACACTAAATTAACCAAAAATGCAAAGCTCTGTGTGTACCAGGCCAGTGCTCTCAGTGAGAGAAGAGAAGACTTCTCAGTTCTGAGGAAGGGTCACCAGACCCAAAACATTAACTCTGATTTTTCTTCACAGATGTTGCCAGACCTGCTGAGCTTTTCCAGCAACTTCTGTTTTTGTTCCTGATTTACAGCATCTGCAGTTCTTTTGATTTTTATTTAGTGTTCCCAACACCATCCTCTACAGTAGAGAAGCATGACCAACTTACACAAACCAAAAAACAAAGTTCCTTTGCTGCTTCAGTTGGATATTGAGCATCTCCGATAGAGTGTGTAATATGGAAGTGGGCAGGCAGCGATCCCCAGTATGCTTGCTCTCTTGAGACAGTGCTGACTTGGATGGCTGAGTCTCGTTATCTGAATGAATGGTGGATGCATTCCTAAAGACAGACTCTCTGGTGAGCTTGCTATTAATGTGAAACCAACAGGCCATCAACGTCTGCGATGCAAGGATGAAATCTCAACCTGACCAGGACTATAGTCAATGCATGGGAAGGTCTTGCTGCTGACCAGAGTGCCAAGAGCAAACATAAAGTTGCTGGAAAAGCTCAGCAGGTCTGGCAGCATCTGTGGAGGAGAAAACAGAGTTAACATTTCGGGTCCGGTGACCCTTCCTCAGGGCCAAGAGCCATTGGTCAGGAAGAGTATGGAAAGAGCAAAAGACAAAAGAAACAGCCAGATGATGAAAAGAGAGGTTTTTGGGAGAAAAAGGATCAGTTGACTTCAGGCCAACATTATTCATTTGTGCCAGCTGCAGAAGGGACTGGCACTCTTAAATTGGCTTCTGCAGCTACAACAGAAGATGTTTAATTAAGAAGTAACGTATATCTGAGTGCGGTCCATCATCTCTAGTATGGACAGATGTCATACTAAAACAAGGATTTTTCATCCTATTGTTGTTCCGGAGGTACAACTTCCCTGTAAAGCAAACACTAAAACAATTAGGTGCAAATTTTCAGTAACTTACTTTCAGAAAATACTTTGTGTAGCAGAAATGCCCTCAGAACTGTACTTCATATGTCCCCAATGTGGAGATAACAGTGAATACTGGGAAAGGACAATCACTTATTAAACAATGCAGTCCTTTTTCATAAGAAAAATGTTCATTATCAGGGTTGAGAGGATTAGTCATAAAGATCACAGTGGAGGAGATGGCCCCATTGTGAGACCAATGACCTGCCTTATTAGGAACTGTGTGAGATCTTGTAAGTAAAGAGCTGAGAGACTTAACAGTAAATGAGTGACATGACATTTCTAGATACTAATGCCGGTGCTTCACTGAATCAGAGGTTATCCCAGCACCAAAGGAAATGTGTGAGCTGACTAAACCAGAGGGCCTGAACTCTTCTATCACAGGCATCACTCTGATTGATCGCTAGAACTTTGGAAATTAATGGTAAGCTGCAAGATCTATTCAAAAGTAAATATCCTCAGTTCTTGGATTTGATCTCATTCTTTCTCCAGCTGTGGCAGAAAGCGCTGATGGCTTGCAAGCCAACCGAACACTGACTGCTTGAAACACATCACTAAGACATTAAAATGCTGCAGAAATAAAGTCGGGGGTGCGGGGATAGATTTCAATCAGTGGAAACACCTACCAGCAATTTACACTAGAGCAGCAGACTCAGGAGGAACAACTAAAAGGTTAATCAAAGGTTCATCAGTCATGATCTTATTGAATATTAGAGAAGGCTCAAGGGGATGTTTGGGATTCTCAGAAGGCTTATTCCATTCTCCAAGAAGAAGGACAGATAGTGACTTCAACCACAATTGTTCATAAAAATGAGGTTGTATAAATTCCACAAATACAAGTAGAAAATGCAGTAAATATTCAGCATTTCTGGCAGCATCTGTGGACAGACAATGTTTCACTTCAATTATCCCATGTCAGAACCAACAAATCACAAGCCTGAAACATTAATACTGTTGCTCACTCCACAGATGCTGAGTTTCTCCAGAATTTTTAATTTCTTCTCAGATTTTTGGCATCCATAGCACCATATTTCTCGCAGCAAGTGTAGAAACTTTAATCTATTCTGCATATAATGGTGTTAACATGTCAGCTGTCTAAGCAGTCTGAACTTAAATTAATCTTCGCAATTTATCAATCAGCAATCTCAGCCACCAATCTCATAAATTTATAATCAGAATCTATTAATGTGTAATTACCTTGGTATAACTGAACTGCCTTTGTAACCTCGTGTCACTTATTTCATCAATTAACCCTGTCAGCTAATTACTTGTGCACTCAATGTTTAAGTTTAAGTGCTGATAACAATGATGCTAAGACTAATAAACAATTGTTAATTCATGACTTTGTTGTTTGACTTATTTGATAATTTACAAGCAAGTGCTAATTCATTCACCCAGTAGCTTGTATGGATTCTAATGGAGTTTCAGAATGTAAATGATAATTATAATCTAAACTGGTTGATGTAGGTATTTTATGAACCACATTTAGATATCATTAACTCCTAAACATAGGCTGGGTGGTAAACAATGAACAGCTCCTTGAATACGAGATATGTTGGAAGTGTTGAGGATGAATATTTTTGCCTGGATATTGAAGTCAGTTTAAAAATTCAAAATAGTTCAGAGATGAATGATGGATGATCCTGAAGTCAAGATGCTGGGTTTAAGTTTTAAGCTGCATCAAGTTGCTAGTGTTAATGATTCTGGTGACCCGCCTTCATGCTAGCCAGGGACAGCAAGAAGCCAAGGCAATTAAATCCCACCAATCACTTCCCAGTGTGACAAGGACATTTGAATCTTGTTCAGTGTGATGCCTGGGTGCAGGCAAATGGAGTAGAATGCTACCACCAATCCTCCTTCCTGTCCTATTCTGATGGGTTCTTTAGTACTCTGAGATGGGGAATGAACCATAAGTAAATCTCAGCAGAAGAGGCTCCAATCTTTGCCAACATGGTGTGACTTATTACGTAATAATAATTGTGTTGTAGAACAGAGGGACCCAGAGATTCAGGTATTCTGAATTCTTTGATGTTTGCATCGCAAGTAAGCAGGGTGGTTAAGAAGGTGCTTAGCATGCTTTCCTTCATTGCTCAGTCCTTTGAGCAAAGGAATTGGGACATCATGTTGAGTTGTAGAAGACATTGATGAGGCTTCTCCTGGAGTACTGTGTCAAGTTCTGGTTGCCCAGTTATAAGAAGGATATTATTAAGCCAGAGTGGGTTCAGAAGAGATTTATAATGATGTTGCCAGGCATGGAGTGTTTGAGTTATAAAGAAAGACTGGGTAGGTTGGGACTTTTATCACTGGAGGGTAGGAGGTTGAGAGGTGATCTTATACTGGTTTACAAAATGATGAGGGCTATAGACTGGGTTAATGGTAGTCTAGTATGGGGGATTTTAATACCGGGGGCATATTTTTAACGTGACAGGAGAGAGATTTAGAAAAAGACATGAGGGGCAAATATTTTACAACGAAGGTAGTTCATGTATAGAATGAACTTCCTGAGGAAGTAATGGATGTGGGCACAGTTAAAATGTTGAAAATGTGTTTAGATAAGTTCATGAATAGGAACGGTTTGGAGGGATATGGGCTAGGAGCAGGTCTCGTTTAGTTTGGGATTATATTCGGCATGGACAGTTTGAACCAAAGGGTCTGTTTCCATGCTGTATGACTGTATGACTCTATGTCCAAGTTACATTAATCATGAAGCACATTACCATTACTAACAGGAGGAAGATAAGACACATTTGCCTCCAACAAGAAACTACGCCAGACTGCAAATGACTCCTCTCCCAGAGGCTGTGTGATACCATCAGAGTGGGTAATACTCAGCCTAATTAACTCTTTCAGAGCCTTATATAATAATGCTGACAGCAGATAAAGATCATGGCACGGGAGACATTGCACGTTCTCCAGAAAACAAGTGAAACGTTGGAGCCCACATGAGAGGAAAAGAAGGGAAGAGTCTGGATCAGAGTGGACAGTGACCCTTGTTCCTTCTGATCTTGCAAAGAAAAACATCAGTTTTAGCTTCTATTGAAAGGCCTCGATTGTCTTCAGACCAGCTTCAGCCTAGGAAAAATGTTTTCTCTCTCAGACCATGGTTAAAATGGCATCAGAGTTTTACTGGTATAACAAGTCATCCACAAAGTTACATTTATGAGTTTTCCCCTTGTTTTTGACAAGTATGTAAGCCCAATACAAAAACCCTGCAAGTTAATATTGTGAATAATCAGGGTGTGAATAGCAAAGCAACCAGCTCATTTTTAATTCCCCAACATGTGACTTCTATACGTAAGTAAGGTTAAAGTCAATTCCATCTTATTACGAGATAGGCAAAGACTTAGCTTTTTATTTCATTGACACAACTAAGGTTGAAGAAAGTGCATCCAAAACTGTAAAATGTAAAGGAGTAGCATTCACTATTACATGGCCAACGTATTCAATATTAACTACATTCTAAGGCCTACAAGCAACATGATCAAAATACAGAAGCCTGTAATAATTCAGAAAATTAGAAGCTAAGATTGCTTTTAATCCTGTTGATTGAAAGTTAACTCAAATTCAATGCCAAGGACATATAACTTGACAAAAAAACAAAACAAATTACTGAAAGTAATCAAAGGTCAGGCAGCGTCTGTGGAGGATGAGATAGAACCAATGTTTTAAGTCACTGATCTTTTTTTCAGAAGTGGAAAATATTAGAAGTTACAACTTTTAAACGAGTATAGAGGCAGAGAATTGTGCGCATGGTTTTGGAAGAACAAATGGCAAGTGCTGTGATCGGGTGAAAGGCAGGATGGTTAAATAATAGAAACAAAGAGGATGCAAAGCAAAATCTATTACTTTGAAATATGTGCATGCAAATTTGTGGGGGTTGGTTTAGCTCAGTTGGCTGGATGATTGGCTTGCAAAGCCATGTGATACCAACAGCATGGGCTCAACTCCCATCTAATGGCTGAAATTTCCATGATGTACTCTCCTTCATAACCTCTACCCTCACCTGAGGTATGCCACTCTCTGGTTAAATCACCATCAAGTCATCTTTCTCTAATGACAGTGCAGCCCTTTTGTCTGATAAGATTATGGTGACTTGACTTGATACAAATCTCTAAAAGTTTGGGAACAAGTTGAGGAGGCCTTTAGAAAAATACAAAATCTGTGATTGTTAGCATTTTTAATCTGATTATTATTATTATTGTTATTAATAGAGGTATTCAGTACAAAAGTAATGGAGTTATGCTAAGCATTTATAGAGTCAGAGACCCGAAACACAGAAAAAGTTCCTTTGGTCTATCCCATCTGTGCCAGTCAAAAACAACCATCTAATGATTCTGATCCCAAAAATCACCGATTAGGCCACAGCTAGAGTATCGTGTTCTCTTCTGAGTGCCACATTTTAAGAAGGACATCAATGCCTTTAAAAGGGAATAGAGATTTATTAGCATCGTACCAGGGTTAAGGAACTACAGTTATTTGGAGATACTGGAAAGGCTGAGATTATTATCTTTACAGCAGAGAAAAGCAACAGCAGAGAACATAAATATATGCAGAAAAATGTATTTGACTTAAAACAAGTATAGCTGCACACAGAAAGATGCTCTTTAAAAATATTGAAGGCCATTTGTAAGTATTAACCAGAGAACTTACAATTATCAATCAGTTAACTCTTAAACATCCCTAATTTTGTAGCAAAGCTACCAGCTGATAAACTTTGCAAACCCGTAGTTGTGAAATGATACTGGAGCTCTAAAATGTGGAGAACAAAATAGACACTTATTTATTGCACTATATTCCTCTTCCTGCACACAACACCCTAAGACATTGAGCACAGATTTATTGAAGGACTCCGCAGGGCAGACACTTCATCGTCTGTCAAAAAGAGCATCTAAAGGGAAGCAGTATAAGTGTGGAAGACATGTAAAATGAAGGAAAGTAACATAAATACAATTGATCTATTGGAGATCACAAAGCTCATCAGAAATTCTGGGTAATGTCGAAGGCATGTCGTGTATTGACAAAGTAAGTTTCTACAGTTACTGCGCCCCCTTTGCTTCTTGTTACAGATGTTCGGAATCACAGGAGCAGCAAGACACGCAGAACCTGGTTGAGATTGTCAAAGCTCATTTGAAAGGCTTCAGAGGGGATTTTCACATTCTTATTCAAAGATCTCGAGTCAAAGTAGCAGAGAAAATAAAAACTTCAGCATTTTAACCCATCTATAATATCCTGCTTCCAAATAACATAAATTATTAGAAATTCAATATTAATGCTTTATTGTAGGTTAACTTTTCATTTATCAATGAACTTTTTTGGCCATTTAAAATTATAGAATCCACTCCATAATAAAAGCATTTTTCTTCACTTTGTTTTATTCTTCTGTTCTACAACCCAGAAAGTGTTGGCTCTTGCTGAGATGTTGACGGTGTTCTGATATAAATGTTACTTGTTAATGAGCCTGCGCCTGCTATTTAAGAAGGAGTGATTACAATTGCTGCTGCTCTCATCCTCTCATATGCTTTTGAATATTATTTAATAGTGAAAGTGATAGCTGATCGTTCCCTTTTGTACCTTAGGAATAACGAAGCCAATCACAACACTCAAACTGTTGCCCTGGTTAAAACCATTAACTAATGAACTAAGACTTTATAATCTGTATGAGTCTATATTTTTATCCATTAAGCCATTGAGGAGTACTAGTAGAGCACAATAATAAACTGAAATAACTTCAAAATGATACTCTGACAACAGCCATCTTTTTTGCCAAACATTGGTACAAATGTGCCTTAAGAAATATTTCTGTATAATTAGAAGCAACAGGGTATTTTTTAAAAAAAATATTCTTTTCATTGGGTCTGGGCATCGCTGGCAGGTCTAACATACGTTGTCCATGAACTGCGTGACTTGCTATGTCATTTCCGAGGGCAGTTGAGTCAACTACATCGCTGTGAGTCTGGAGTCACATGTAGGCCACACCATGTGAGGATGGTAGATTTTCTTCTCTGAAAGACATTTAGTAAACCAGATGGGTTTTACAATGGCTTCATGGAACCATTGGACTGGCTTTTTTTCCTTTTAATTCCAGACTTTCTGATACTAATTGAATTTAAATTCCACCACTAGCCATGTTGGTATTTGAACTCATCCTCAGAGTAATAACCTGGCTTTCTGGATCACCAGTCCAGTGACCATGCCCTTACACCACCACCTCCCCATTCATCTGTTGTGTTTTTCTGGTTCAGAGCCTCACATAATTTTCAGGTAACTGAAATGTTCATGAATACTATACAGCCAATTCTGCAGGCATCATTGATTATTTTCAAAAAATAATTCTTGCTATGTCAGTGTCACCAAGAGGTCAACATAATTGTTCATCCTCAACTACACATGAGAACCATGACAGTCCATGTCACGAATATGCTCTGATGTTGCTGTTAGGCAATTTATACTAGGATTCTAGCTCAGCCATAATGAACATACTGGTGATTTGCTTCCATGTCAACTGTAAATAGTACACGTTGCGACTATGGTATGCTGGAGGTAGGGGGGATGATTGTTTTGACTAGTGACAACTTGCTGATCAAGCCAATCCTCAGTCCTGGCTGCCATCTAGTTAATGGCATGTTGCCAGCAGACAAATGAAGAGGACTTCATTGAACACCTGAAATGTACTCAGTAGTTTGTGAAGAGACTTTGAGAAGTCATTTACTACAGAATATTCAACCTCTGGCTTGTTCTTGCCTTGCAAAAAGCTTACTGCTGCATTTATATAGCTGGTCCATTTCTGTTCTGTGAGAGTTCCCAGTATTGTGGAGGACTTTGAAAGTGAAGTTGCAGGTAGACAGGAGTGTTTGGCATACTTGCCTTCATTGGTCAGAACACTGAGTATGGATGTTGGGACATCATGTTGCAGCTGTACAGGACAGTGGTGAGGCTACTTTTAGAATGCCAAGTTAAATTCTGGTCTCCCTGCTGTAGGAAAGATGCTGTTAAATTTGAAAGGTTTAAGAAAAGATTAACAAGGATGTTGTCAGGGTTGAAGGGTTTGAGCTATAGGGAGACACTGAATAGGCTGGGGCTATTTTCCCTGGAAAATCAGAAGCTGAGAGGTGACCTTATGGAGGTTTATAAATCGTGAGGGGCATGAATAGGGTGAATAGCCAAGGTCTTTTTCCCTGGGTAAGGGAGTCAAAAACTAGAGGGCATAGGTTTAAGGTAAGAGGGGAAAAAAATTAAAAGGGACCTAAGGGGCAACTTTTACATGAAGAGGGTGGTGCATGTAATGGAATGAGCTGCCAAAGGCAATGGTGGGGCTTGTACAATTACAACTTTTAAAAAGCATTTAGATGAGTACATGAATAGGAAGTGTTTGGAGGAATATGGGCCAAACACTGGCAAATGGGTCTCAATCAGTTTAGGATATTTGGTCAGCATGGACGAGTTGGACCGACAGGTCTATTTCCGCGATGTTTAACTCTATGAGTCTATGATTTGGTGTTGGTAATAATACTGCTTGTCAAAGGGAGATGTTTTAGCTTTCTTTCATTGGAGATGATCATAAGCTGGTACTTGTTTAGCATGGAAATTGATTGCCAGGTAACAGCCCAAGTCTAGATATTATCAAGGTACATATTCTTGGAAACACACATGCACTATCTTATCACATAAGGAACTAAGTCTGTACCTGAAGAATGTGCAAATGACCAGTTATCAACCTCATTCTGACCTTAGGCTGGAGGGAAGGTCAGTAATGAAGTAATTTACAGTTAAACGCACTGTCTTAAAAGCAATAAATAAAACTTTAATAAAAGATAAAAAGTGCTCCCCAACTAAAGTTTAGAACAAATTAATTACAGTCATCATTTGAAATAAATGTTTTAATTACCCTCATCATGAGAATTAAATGCTTTAAACATCCTCATTATGGAAATAAATGAAATCATTAGCTCTGGCATGTGATAATAGCCTTAATTCTTAAAAGCATAAAATTGCCCTGCACATACATTATAGTAAATGGTTTTTCACTTTATGTGATAACAGTCTGACTTTATGCACCTTTTATTTATGACGCGAGACGTTTTATAAATTTGGACTAACTTGTAGAAAAGCATCACTTCCCAATATGCTACTGAATATATCCTCAAAGTTGATGGGGATGATAGAGACAAAGCATTTCCTGTGGTGGCTGAGCCGAAAACAATGGACATAACCTTAAATCGGGTTCTCAGGAAGGGTCACCAGACCTGAAACGTTAACTCTGATTTCTCTTCACAGTTGCTGCCAGACCTGCTGAGCTTTTTGAGCAATCTGTGCTTTTGTACCTTAAAATTAGATTTGGATCATTCACAGATGATGCTAACTAGTACGACTTCCCACTATTACAAGCAAATCAGGAAGATTGAACTGACTCCTTTTTTCTCTCCACTTCTGAACTGGTAATAACAGAACTTGAATTTGAAAGGGGAATTGAAGTTGTCTGTTGAATATATAAATATTTCAGTTGTGTAACTCAAGTGAGAAGTCAGCCAAATTGTACAGGTTAACAAGTAAAGAGATTAGCTAAAAGATAAGTGCTGTGGATGCGGGAAATCTGAAATATAAAAAGAAAATACTAGAGAATCTCAGCAGATCTGGCAGCATCTGTGCAGAGAAAGCAGAATTAACACTGAGAGTCCAATATGAGTCTTCTTCAGACCTGAAGGAGAGCCATTGGATTTGAGATGTTAACTCTATTTCCCTTTCACAGATGCTGCAAGGTCTGCTGAGATTCTCCTGAACTTTCAGTGTTTGTTTAATTAAAGAGTTATGTTGATTTCTAAAAGTCACTCAAACAAAGGTGCGGAAATTAATGACAAAAGAATTAATGTGTAAAAATATTTAACTACCCACTAATGTATAAAAAAACACACATAATTCCCCTCCACTCTTTACCAAGCATTCAAAAAAAAACACTCCAAAGAAACATATCTTAAACATTGGCCAAATAACAAGTTAAGTCAGGAAGGAAAATTATTCAGAGATTTTTCAAAGTCTTAAGTTCAACTGGACAGTCACTGTCCCCTGGTCGCTGATGGTACTGTATTTCTGACTGCAACAGTTACTCTGCAAGTGTGGCTGGGTGATTCTCTTGGTCCATAGGAGATATAGATTTGATTTAGAATCATAGAAAGAGACCAATCAGCCCACACCGACCTTCCAAAGAGCATCCCACTTTACCCTCTACCCTAACCCCATGAGCATGAATTTAGCATAGCCAATCCACTTAACTTTCACATCTTTGGACTGTGGGAAGAAACCAGAAGACTCAGCAGGAAACCATGCAGGCACAGGGAGAACGAGCAAACTCCACACAGAAAACCACCTGGCACTGTGAGGTAGCAGTGCTAACCATTGTATCATGGTGGCAGTAGCCCTTCACAATAATCAGGTTGCAGCAATAAAAACGTTTTAAAATCATTTTTAAATCAACAGCTCAACTTTGATGAGAGGTTTCAAAGAAAGAAACAGCGTGGTACAGCAGTTTTCCTTCTGTGTTGCAGTTGTCTCTGTCTCTATCTCTCTCTCTGACTCGTGGTTCAAATTACAATAGCTTTTTATGCCCAGTAGTTGAGAGCTCAGTTCTGTTATGTCTCATGCTCTGAATGTCAGCATACCTTTAACAGACATGTTGATGATGTCAAAATCATTGCGTGCAATCTAAGGATATAAACTTTTCAAACTTCATATTATCTCTGACCACTTGATTCACGAGTCTGTACTGGAAGAATGCTCTTCTGTTGTATACTGCTGCCTTACTAGTAATTCAAATTTCTTGTGTTTGAGGAATACAATTCTACTACGTAATAATTAGTTGTAATAAATGTCTGTTGGATTCTTCAATATAATGTATCCATGCCCAGTTTCTTATGTTGCAGGAGTAATTGTCCCATCAATTAAAATAAACCTTATGGAGGTGAATTCCCACCATGGTAGCAGTAGTGGCCATCCGTAAAAGATGACCAATATCCTGGTGTCAGTGATTTGGAAAACTAATAGAAGACTGACAGGACAACAATGATGATCAATAGCAATTTCAGACAAAAGGAGGATTTCTCACCTTGAAACAGTACTTACGAGTACAGCCAGCTGTATGGGTCTACGGAGAGGCATTAATCACCAAGAAAACAGAGTTAATTTCTGTTTGATTAGAATATAAATGTTTCCAAGACAAAATAAATTTCTAAGATTGTCTTAATTAAAAGATGAATGTTATAGTGCACTTTTGAGCTGGAACACAAAGGCAGTGCACTGCAATACAGAAGCTGGAGGCCATTATATTTCTGCTCCTATCAGTTGATGCAGAAGTACACGTTTATCAGAACAGTGGCTGTAAAGTCTGTGTTCTTTAAAAAAAAGCAGCTTTTAATCTGCACTGACACAAAATCAGGAATGCCAGCCTGAAGGTACATATAGTTGAACATTTTTAAGGTAGATTCATGGTTAGCTGAAACCTCATTACAGACTTGGCATCCATCATTGACTTGCAACATTTCAAACAATGTAACAGTTTCTCTTTTACAGATCAGTTACTAGATGATCCCGAGAAAGAAGGTCTAAAAGTTTTGTCTACAAATGACAAGGACAGTCTTCACAGAAATAACATATCTGGTCCCTCCATGGATAACCCAGAATGCTGCAGAAAATATCAAAAAGTTTTAAAAAAGACAAGCTCAAAGTATGAGTTAATTTTACAATGAACAGACTGTAGCTGACATCATTCAGAAAACAACCCCCAAAAGATGATTACTTGTTCCACTTCCCCCTCCTCCTCCTACTGTGTCAACATAAATACCATGATTTGCCAGTGCTCTTCTGTTCCAAAGAAGACAGGACTTGAAACATTAACTGTATTTTTCTCTCTCCTCAGTTACTGCCAAACCCATCATTTTTCTCTGGTGTTTTCTGCTTTTATTTCAGATCTCCAACATCTGCAGTAATTTTGTCTTATCTAAGAGTATTTATTTATTTTGGCAAATCAAAGACAAATTTGGTAAATTGCAACATGCCATGTTCAAAGGCAAATAAATCCTAACACTAAAAGTAGTTCACTGAAAAGGAGGCTTGATGTTACACCAGGGACTCATGGGTGGTGAAGGCACAAGATGGCTGCCCCATGAACTTGTGTTCCAGCCAAGGACAAAGGTTATTTGAAGACTCGTGAATACATGAGAAACATGTCAAATGTACCAACACCGGTAGCAACAGACCCATACATAGCACACAGGTAACATTACATCATTGTGATGGATTAGATCTCCAAATTTCCCATTGTTCCACAATTTAGCAGTACAATGAGTGAGACTACCACTGAAATGTTGAGTACTTCTTTCAGTTTATTCCGTATCCTGGAAAGAATAGTATTGGACAATGCTCCATAGTTTACCGGTAAACTACTTCAACTCATTTGCAGTCAGCAGAAAATGATACATATCACATTGTCAAACCAACAATCAAGATCAGATGGTCTTGCAGAAGAGATGGTAAGTCCTATCAAATCAATGATCATGAAATGTCAAGTAAATAAGCAAGATTTTTGCATTACATTGCTCTATTTTTGTGCAATGCCAATGGAGAGGTGAATAGAACGCACAGTATGGCTTAAACGCGGAAGGTAGATGCAAGCACCTTTACCCAGAAACCAGTTCCCTAATTATTCTGATAAGACAGAGAAGAATAAATGCAATACACATTGTGTGAGCAGGTAGAGGACTACCAAAACTGTGCACTGGGTAGTGAGTGCAAGTTGGAAATATAAATAATGAAGCCAGATCAGCCCAATGTATGGCATATCAATTATGGACATAGAGTGTACGGAAGGATGTATTGACGATGATGATTGTGTGGTAAAGTCAAATGACAGAAATTCACAATAAAATAATCAAGTTTTCAAACAAGTACAAAATGATTTGCATA